>NC_141030.1:25806666-26170000 GCF_052040795.2 Danio rerio
TTTGATTCTGCAGTCTTTCTCTCTCCATCTCTGTCTCTCTCGCTTCTGCCAGCTTGTTTTCTCTCTCTCTTTCTCTCTCTGACTCAGGCATGAATAATTCAAAATGACTGGGCAAATTCACCTGGCGTCTCAATTATCACTTATGTTTTTCCTCTGGTGTCGTTTCTGCTCTTGGTTTCTCTAGCAGTGCTTCTTCTGGGGCGATTCAACGGTCTCTGTTCCCTGACCCCCTCATATCATCCCATGCTGCTTCAGTAAAGATGAACAGCACTTTACTTTCTCGTCTATTTAAACTCTGACAGCGTCTGGTCTCTTCATCCCACGCATCTCTGGACGCCCACGCCAGCACTCTCAAACTCAAGAGTGGAAAATAAACAAGCACGCTATAAACTACAGACAGACCGATTCAGAGCAAGCAAACACTCTTTGATGTCTGAAACAGTAGTTTGAAAATAATATAAAACTTTAGGGGTTTTTATATTATTTATTATATACTGAAAAGCTCGTCTGAAGCTTTTTATTTTAAGGATCTAAAGGTTAAACACTTGGAAAAAGTCAATTATTGGTAATTAACATTTGTGCAGAGTAAGAGTTTTGCTATTAAAGAGTTGCAACAGTGGCTGTGAAAATGTCACATTTGGGATTTATCAGTATTTAGGAAGATTCTTTGAAACTGGAGCTTTGATTTAAAAACAGGCTATGAGCTGCTAATCTAATACAGATAAATTGCGTACTGTGCTCTGGACCACAAAACCAGTCATAAGTGTCTTTTTTCTTTTTAAATTGAGATTTATTTATCACCTGAAATATTTGGTCAAGAACTCAAGATACAACTATTTAAATATTTGAAATCTGAAAGGAAAAAAATCTAAATATTTAGAAAATTTTCTTTAAAATTGTGCAAATTAAGTGTTTAGCAATGCATTTTGCTGATAAAAAATCTAGTTTTTATATATTTACATTAGAAAACATATTTAAAAAATCTTCACAGATCTTTAGATAATATTCTAATGATTTGTGGCATAAAATAAAAATTTGTTATTTTTACCCACACAATGTATTTTTAACTATTGACATTATTAATAAGCAGCTTATTAGTCATTTATTAAGCTTGTAGTGTTAGTTAATGGTTTGCTTATATCTTGAATTGTGATTTAAACTAAAGGGTTATCTTTGTTTTTCCTACTATGAGAGTCAACAGGTTAGATTTTTTAGCTTTCTTCAAAAAATCTTCTTTTGTGTTCAACAGAAGAAAGAATCTCATGAAAATTTGGAACCAATTGTGGAAGAGTAAAAAGTGAGTATAATTTATTTTGGGATGAACTTTAAGAAAGGGATATTTTTCTGCAACATTTTAACTTCACTTTCCCTTTGTTAAATTGTTTTGATGTTGTTTATTTCTCGGTGGGATTTGTGGTCGTTGTTGTTGTTGTTGTTGCTTTTGTTGTTGTGGTTGTGGTTGTTGTTGTTGTGGTTGTTGTTGTTGTTGTTGTATTTGGACCAGATTTAGAAATTGTCATGGTTAATATCATTTTACTCAATTTCCTTAAATATGATTTTGAAAAACCCTGATGTAAAAGATTGTTGGTGTTAATTTTAACTAAATAAACAAATAAATAAATAAATAAATAAACAAATAAATAAATAAATAAATAAATAAATAAATAAAAGAGTGAGGGCACAGAATATGATTTAAAAAACTGAAAAGTGATGAAACTAACACAGATATACCACCTTAATGCCAAAATAATTAACATAATACGTCCAGATTCATACTTAAAAGAATGCCATTTCTATTTATAGAAGTTATCTTTTATTACTGTAATTACAGATTAAGCCGAGTTATAAAAGGGTTCAAGTCTTAAAAAGATACCACACAATATCACATTGGGCATCTCATTGGGCATCAACAGATTTCTGATGCTCATGGTACCTCAATAGTGAGACTGTCAAGTATTGTAATAATTCACCTTTGATCCTGACATGAATTCCAGATATTTTGCAGGCGTTGTGTGACCATAATCTGTGTGCTGTCTATTGAACTGTTTGCAAAAAGCTTGTGGTTTCATAAACAATATCCCCTCCATCTCCTTGTTAACAGAACTATTACATAAGCTGTCATAAACGTAATGTGAATAGAGTGTCCAAGTGAGTCACGAAACAGGAACAGAGAGTCTCTCCTGCGAGGTCGCCATGACAGAACAGAGAAACAGCTGCCAAGACCCTGCAATTTAATACTGCCTTTTACTCCGCAAGCGTAAAGGCTATTAAATGATTTCCAGTTTGAGGAATTAATCTTATGTTGCACAACATTTGACAGCTGCCTCATCTTTTTTTTTTTTTTTTTGATGCTTTCACGGGCTCAGATTTTTGTTTTTAAAGTGAGTTTTATCCCAAACATGCGACTTAAATGGAAATCGAGGTATTTTACATGAAAAGGTTCAATGCTTGAGTTTAAACATTGGTACACAACCAATTACTGAATCCGTGGGTGAAAGAAAGCCAATTTTCTGTCAAAAGATGACTCAAGATTACAAAACAAAGACACAGGATGTCAATTTTTTTTTTTTCTATCCAAATATAGGGCTTAGGGTTTTTTGTCTTGCGCCAGGGTTGATTATGATAAAATTATAAAAATGTGCTGATTTCCATGCAGCATAAAAATAAGTTTTTCCAAAATTGTTATTTTATACAGTAGTGCAAATTTAAGACAAGATTGTCAAGCATGATTTTACCATAGGCATCTGTTACCATAGGCAGAAGAACATTATGGACTTTCTTGTTATATTAATCCCCAAAGAAGAAGAAAAAAAATCAGTTTGGAACAGAATGAGGGTGAGTATATTTAATAGATTGAGTCAAATATACCTCTAATAAACATTATATAAGGCTGTACTGATTGGTGGTACATTTAATTGTGAAGAGTTGAATCAAAGTTCTATTTAAATACACAAAAGATGCATTAAATACCTTTAGCCATATACATTTTTAATAAAGTCGTAGTTTTTAAAGG
Source organism: Danio rerio (assembly GCF_052040795.2). Taxonomy (NCBI): domain Eukaryota; kingdom Metazoa; phylum Chordata; class Actinopteri; order Cypriniformes; family Danionidae; genus Danio; species Danio rerio. Next base: position 25,809,680 of record NC_141030.1, read on the forward strand.
AATGGTTCACCCAACCATGATAAATGACTAACTTTTTACTGACCCTCAAGTGGTTTCAAACCTTTATAAGTTTCTTTATCCTGTTGAACACTAAGCAGGCACACAAACAAACAACCACACAATATAAATCTGATGCTTTAATTTTCATGGATACTGTCTTGCAAAATGATTTCTATACTTATGCATGCATCTTTAGCATCAGAAAATATGCTCTGTACTTTGTGTAAAGAGTGGTGGTGACCCATGATTAAACATTAATGAAATACTGCACACTGACAAACCTAGACATTGTGATGAAGATGAGGTTGTTTCTTCATGCAAAATAGATTTGAGAATTGAAATTACATTCTTCTATTTTATTTTAGAGATTTAGTGAAGGTGGGTCATTTTTGACGGAATATACAACCACACAAGGGTTAATGCTGTTAATGACAGTAGCCCATTTTGACAAGGTTGAATGCTCAGTTAAAAGATTGATAAACAATCAGTGACTCTGTGGAAAGAAAAAAAGTGTGTCAAAAGATGACTTAAAGGTGCAGCAGGTGATTTTCTTCAGAAACATTTTTTGTTGTGCTGGTTGAAAGTCTCCTCACATTCCAATCGGAATTATTAGAAAATTATCTAAATGTGTTTATATGTATTTATATATTCTGGGTAAGGCATAAGACAAAAAAAAAAAATTATCCAATTAAAAATTGTTGGGCAGATAATTCTCATAATTCTGATAAGTAGCCCAAACTGTCTGTCTACAAATGTAGATTTGTGCAACTGCCCACCTCTGTTCACACAGATCTACCATTAGCGCTTTCATGTGTGCCACGGTCACATGGACAGCGACAGTGGTAAAAACAAATGCTGACTCTAAACTTTAAAATCCTGAATCAGTATTGGAGTTACTTTTGCACACCGGAGGAAGGATGACACCATGGCTAAAGTGTTTCTTTTAGACAGGTAATGTTACGTTTTAAAACTATTTTAGTCACGCAAAACTTATATAGATGTTGTTGTTATGAGTGAGTTGTATGCACATAAGTGTTGTTCAGCCACTGAAATCTTCCAGCAAACACTTGATGTGACTATTTTTAGTTTCATAAGGGACCTTTTACAGTATTGATAATGTAGATTTTTATTTGTTTTAACAACAAAACTTAAGTAAATTGAGCTTTTCCACCTAGCCTGCTTTACTGAGGTGACGCAGATTTTATATTCACATCTGGTCATTTTTGATCAATGACAACCTGTAATGCACTTCCTATATTGTTTACCATGTATCTCTGAATATTCGGTCTGAAATAGCAAGTAAGTATAGCTTAGTAATAAGTGTAATTTCTGCACACCGCCTGCCAATCACTAATTATACAGTAATCGCTCTAGGACAGCGTGAGAAAATGAGACCAGCGATCTCTACATGCATGAAATATTCCACATGATGACAATGAAGTATTGCTTGCTAACTACACAAGTGAAAACAGGCTAGATATGTTACAGTTTTTGTTCAAAATTGTAGTATTATAAAGTTCTATGAAGTTTTCCAACTAGCGAATGACATGATCTAGTGGGTTTCTGTCATCTTTGATGTGCGCGTTCTTGTTTTAGGAGGCATGACTTTGGGCGGAAGCGTATTATGCTAACCATTCAGCATTTAGGCAGATCAACCATTGCATCTTTAAGATCAGGGGCGATTTACCAGGATGTCTGGAGACCCCTAATAAATACCTAGAAGTATAAATCCATTCATTCATTCATTTTATTTTCAGCTTAGTCCCTTTATTGATTCGGGTCGCCACAGTGGAATGAACCGCCAACTTATCCAGCATATGTTTTACGCAGTGGATGCCCTTCCAGCTGCAACCCATCACTGGAAAAAGTAGTATAAATGATACCCACAAATTACATATAACATAGTTTTTTATCAAATTGTGTATGGTGGTGGTCTAACAAATAAAATTTTGACATAATTATTATTGCGGCGAGGCAGTGGCACAGTAGGTAGTGCTGTCGCCTCACAGCAAGAACGTCGCTGGTTCGAACCTTGGCTCAAGTGGCGTTTCTGTGTGGAGTTAGCATGTTCTCCCTGCCTTCGCGTGGGTTTCCTCCGGGTGCTCCGGTTTCCCCCACAGTTCAAAGACATGTGGTACAGGTGAATTGGGTAGGCTAAATTGTCCGTAGTGTATGAGTGTGTGTGTGAATGTTTGTGTGGATGTTTCCCAGAGATGCGTGGTGGCTGGAAAGGCATCCGCTGCGTAAAAACTTGCTGGATAAGTTGGCGGTTCATTCTGCTGTGGCGACCCTGGATTAATAAAGGGACTAAGCCGACAAGAAAATCAATGAATGAATGAATAATTATTATTACAACTTTGCAAATTAGTCCCCCACCCCCGATCACAGAGCAGTCCAGCAGTCAAACCATGTAAACAACTAGTTTATAACAAAACAGATTGTTTTCTTTATCATTTTTAGTTGTGAAATCATTTTAAGAAAATAAGTCATTTAAATATGCAGCGATGGAATTAGATAAAACAGAGAAAATTAGATTGAGTAATATAAAAATTAAATAATAATAATTTTAAAAAAGTACAAAGGGTGGATTTTAAGACTGTTGGGCTAAATCACTAAACCCGCCCCTGCTTAAGATAACTAAACAAAGGCAGGATGTCAATTTTGAGCTGGAGAATCTCTTTAAAGCGAGATGCTTTCTTTAATTGTGCTCCTTTTGCCCTTCACGTGTCGCGCCTGATATCTGATCACCTCTCAGATCCATTAGAGAACAGTTTCTGTCAGAGCCTATTAAAGAAAGAGCAGCCACTGCCAAACACACGCACCAGCAGGACCAGTGCATATAGATTCTAATACCAGATATCCTGATTCGATTGAAAAAATGCAAATAAGTCCCCTGATGCTTAGAGCTAAAGAAGAGAGCGTGGGTGAGAGAAAGCTGCTGCCACGTTTGCGGGAACCGAGAGAAAGAGAGAGAGAGATTTTCTCAAGGGCTTTTACTGGATGATTCTCAGTCACTTCCTGTTACCTGTGCATGAAGCCTTTGCAGACATGATGAGGTGATCGGGTCTGTCAAGCCTCCGCACTCTCCTGTCTTGTCTGCTCACCACCAGCCAGAGTGTGTGTAAATCATTACATCACTTCACATCCGGTGTCAGACGTGGACACACGCTGAGGACACTGTTCTGTCTGTGTCCTCAGAGCACCCATCGGCTTTTGGTCTGCATGTGTGAGATATGTCAAACTTTTTTTGAACCGGTAATTTTTGGTTGCTGAATATTTGGAAGGCTCTTTTGGATGGAGCAAGAAATTCAGTTCTTGTGTTGGATCTTGTACAACATAAATATTTCAGACTAATTTATCTAGTTTTTTAAGAAGTTCAATGATCTTCTGGGAATTGATCATCCATTTGGTCCTCTAATGTGTTTGGTCAGACCTACAATTTCTGTATTGATATTCTGCATGTTATATCATTGATAGGATGGACAAAAAAACTTATGTGACCATGGACCACAAAGCCAGACATAAGTGTAATTTATTTGGAAATTGAGATGTAAACATCACTTGAAATCTTTATTAATAAGCTTTCCATTGATGTATATAGTTTTTTTTAGGACAGGACAACATTTGGCCAATATACAACTATCTGAAAATCTGAAATCTGATGGTTCAAAAGGGAAAAAAATTAAGAAATTCACCTGTAAAGTTGAACAAATGAAGTGCTTAGCAAAGTATATTACTAATTAAAAATGAAGTTTTGATATACACTCACAGGCCACTATATAAGGTACCCCTGCCCAACTGCTTGTTAAATTTGCAAACTTCTAATCAGCCAATCACATGGCAGAAACTCAATGCATTTAGACATTTAGACATGGACAAGACGATCTACTGCAGTTCAAACCGAGCATCAGAATGGGTAAGAAAGGTGATTTAAGTGACTCTCAACGTGGCATGGTTGTTGGTGCCAGACGGGGTGGTCTGAGTATTTCAGAAACTGATGATCTACTAGGATTGTGCATCTATGAAAGCACAACACATTGAACCTTGAGGCAGATTGGCTACAGCAGCAGAAGATCACGCCATGTTCCACACCTGTCAGCTAAGAACAGCTAAATTGAAAATAGAAGATTAGAAAAACGTTGCCTGGTCTGATGAGTCAGAATTTGGCGTCAACAACATGAAAGTATGGATTCATCCTGCCTTGTATCAACGGTTTAGCTGCTGGTGGTGGTGGTGTGATGGTGGGGGATATTTTCATGGCACACTTTGGGCACATTTGTACCAATTGACCATCGTGTCAACTCCACAGCCTACATGAGCATTGTTGCTGACCATGTCCATCCCTTTATGACCACAGTGTACCAATCTTCTGATGGCTATTTCCGGCAGGATAAAGCGTCATGTCAAAAAGCATGAATCATCTCAGACTGGTTTCTTTAACATGACATTTAGTTCGCTGTACTCAAATGGTCACCTCAGACTCCGGATCTTAATTCAATAGAGCACCTTTGGGATGTGGTGGAATGGGAGATTCGCATCATGGATGTGCAGCTGACAAATCTGCAGCAACTACGTGATGCTATCATGTTAATATGGACCAAAATCTCTTCAAAAAAGATTAAGGCATTTCTGAAGGCAAAAGGGGGTCCAACCCAGTACTAGTAAGGTGTACATAATAAAGTGGCCAGTGAGTGTGTGTGTGAGTGTAATCTTTAATTAATATTCTAACGGTCTTTGTCATAAAAGAAAAATTGATCATTTTGACCCAAACAATGTACTGTACTTTTGCCAATTGCCAAAAATTTACATGTGCAATATAAGACTTGTTTTGTGGTCCAGGGTCACTTATTGTAGGTATAAAATTGTAGACTGGATTTATACATTTCTATTAAATTGATTAATAACATTAAACTAAAGATCATTCATTTTTGTACTGAAATTCCTTATGTATGACTCATTTGACAAACACTATACATTGATTACACTTAAGTTTATTTCAGTTTAATTCAGTTTACTTTATTGTCACTGTACACTGAGCACATTGAATTCTTGTATATTGAATCTCAGCTTACACACACAAGCATGTAAGCACATGCACACACACACACACACACACACACACACACACACACACACACACACACACACACACACACACACACACACACACACACACACACACACACACACACTAAATATCTAAACAAACCAACTCTGAATAAATAACAAACCGCAGTTTACAAATATAAATGGATGTAAATCATCACTTAAAACATTACTGTCAAGCTAGTGGCTTATTACCGGCTTGTTATAAAGATATTGGTTGTATACTTGCAAAGTTCATAGTCTGCATGATCCCTAATAGCTCAAAACTTAACCACCCTAATAACTATTAATCAACAGCAAATCATACTTTGTTTATTAATAGTGAGATATGTACCTTAAAACAAAGCGTGACCAATATATTTTCTGCGCAATTTCCAAAGTTTGTGTTTTATACAGTGAAAAGCAGTCTCAGTTAAAACCAAATACATTTTCAGCCTTTTCATTTAACAAAGCTGCAGAAAGGCTTCAGAATTATAGAGATGTGAAACTTCTTGTTGTTTCCCCAAACAACTTTACTTTTTCATTATAGAAAGAAGAACACCATGAACACCGGCTTCTTTTTGTTCTCCTCTGAAGGGAAAAATGGTTTAGAACAACATCAGGGGGATGATGATTTATCTGGTGATGATGTTTCTGGTGATTTTTACCTTTAACATTATGTATTGCTATACACACACTTTAAAAAAATCTCCCGTTAAATTAACATTAAGTCTACTGGCAACAATTATCCAGTAACTGCTGTATTTCATAAAACAGTAACATTACTTTAATACTAATTACAGTAGTATAACATTAATGGTAAAATGTAATACATAATTTTACTGTTGTTGTTTTTTTTTTACTGTAATACTAATTACAGCAGTGGTGCACATACAGCAAAACTGAAGACAGTATTTTACTGTACATTTTTACCATGCAGATCTACGGTATTTTAACATTACTTTCATTATTACTGTATAGTATTTTGCAGTTATTAAATGTTATTTTATTTTATTTAATAGTACTTTACAATGAATAAAAATGTTCAAAAAGTGCACAATGTTATTTTAACTGTTCAAGAAAAACCATACTGAAACAGTAGCAATAATAATTTAATATACAACAATTGATCATTAAAACCAGTCAACAATTAATGCATCAAAAATTATTACAATTTTAAAAACAGGTGAAAATACTGCTACAAGACAGGAAATGATGAAGACCAAATGCTGTTGTGGAAAAGGGACAGTGGAAAAGGGCAGCAGCACTTCTAATGATCCTGCAAAAATGACATGCAAAATCAATCACTGGAGTAAAAACTAATCATCCCTCAAACGATTTGATTCATTCAGAAACGAAACACCGCACTGTTGTTATATGAAACACTTTTTTTTATTTTTTGTTGGCGAAATGCAGTTTTTTGTCAATTCACAATTACACTAACGTTAATGGGATCAGCAGGCATTGTTCTGGAAGATCGCTAGTCAAGTGTCCACACAGGTGTGTAAAAAATAAAGCCTCATCTTAACTTAATGTCTGACTCTGACTCTTGAATATCTGATTCCATGACCACACTACTAGTGCTTCCACGGATTTAGGAGAGGTTAACAGTTCATTCTGACCTTAAGAGGCTACATATTTAAAATAAATAAATAAAATAATCTAATTTAATATGACTAATGTTAATTAAGTACTTTTAAGCTTTTAACACTTATAAATCCACTTCTTACTTACAGACAAGATAAGACATCCATCCATATGTTAGAGAACATGAAAGCCGTAGGTGCATAAAATACTGCTGGTCATAAGTTACTGACATTTGGTTTGCATAAAACAAAGTAATCACTTACCATTCATTTTTGGCAAAATCTGCTTTTTGCCAAATTACTCACTGATGTCGAAGCACTTCCAGGTCGTCAGAGATGTAGACAGGACAGAATATGTGCTATCAAATGAGCTCTTGTGCAGCCTTTGTTGGACATCAAGGTAGTATGTTCACCAGTATGTTATTTTACTTTTTTTCCAGCAGCTGGGTAACATCAGTTGTTCGTTTAAAGTATGATTAGTTAATCCAAATTTCTCTATATTTCTGTTTAACTGTTTAAATGCATATTCACTTACAAAATATTTGATTGTGAAGGATCGTGAAGTGTGCATTTTTTATGCGATCTTTGTAATATTCTCAAATGAAACACGAAGAGAGGACGAGATATAGAGTAGCTTTTTCCCGTTAAAAACACTGCCAGTAGCTTTTGATTTGTACAACAGCTCTGCCATGCAGTGGGAGTGGTTGAGCTCAAGCACCTCGAATGAAAAGCAAACAAGAAATGTCTTGAAGGGGGTGGGGCATGTCAGATACAAATGTGATACATTTAGGTGGAAGTGACAAACTGCAAGCTTTGAATGTTTATATCAGTTTTATATATTCTAAATGCTATTGCCACCATTTTGTAACAGTATTTCCCATCCCTGTTCCTGAAGGCACACCAACAGTACACATTTTACCCTCTTCCTAATCAAACACACCTGAATCAACTCATTAGAAAATTAGAAGAGTAAGATAAGGGAGACATCCAAAATATTGGTGTGCCTCCAGGAACAGTGTTGGGAAACACAGTTGTAGCACACTAGCTTATCAATACCCTTAATACGAACATGCTGATGCTAACACACTGGAACTTTTAAAAAGATAAAAAACATTAAAAGATAAAAACATACCAGGGAATACTAGTAGTATAATAGCAGTATTTTAATTAAATTATTAAATAGATTTTAAAAAATTCTATACACACATTCATTTCATTCATTTTCTTTCGGCCTAGTCTGTTTATTCATCAGGGGTCGCCACAGTGGAATGAACCACCAACTTAACCAGCATATGTTTTACATGACCAAATCAAAGTGGCGATGTCACTGGCCCACAGACATTTCCTGCTTGTTACAAAACTATTTCAGAACTGTAACAAGAGGTGAATTAACTATATCTTAATGTTAAAATGGCTGATATAACATTATTCATCAATATGTGGACCCTTTTGGATTTTTGGAGGCTATGAAAATTCAAAATGTAAAAGGAAATACATTAGGACCATTGTTATTGTTTACATCCTTCAAAATGATCTTTAGCGCATGTCTTTGGACTGTAAGGGATACTGGAGCACCCAGAGGAAATCCACACGAACACAGGAAGAACATGCAAACTCCACACAGAAATGTCAACTGTCCTAGCCGGGGACCTTCTTGCTCTGAGGCGACAGTGTTAACCCCTGAGCCACTGTGCCACTCTTTTACATTTTTGTTTCATTCAAGCATTTCTTACAAATGTTTCTTATGAGTATGATATACTGTCATCATTGGAAAGATGAGACATTGGTAGAAATTAGGTAATAAAACTATTATGAATAGAAATGCGTAAAGATATTTTCTTCACTAAAATGCACCTGGGATTTTTTTTAAAAGACTAACAATTTCACAGGAGGGCTACTAGTTTTGACTTTGTCATATATACCCTAGTTTCTGTAAAATCCATCAAAAAAAATAAAATTCTTGTAGTATTTTGGTGCTTCCTCGTACAGCTACTTTTGCAGTTGGGAAATATTTTCCGCCTCCTTCCACACAATCTCGCGCAGCAAACCCTAAAGCCTATATATAAGCTCTGCTGCCCACATTTATCTGTACCCAGTGGCACAGCTGTGTGAATTCTTACACCAGAGCGGCAAGTCGACCCTCTGAGGGGAACATCATGCCAAACTCAATGCCTCAGAGCCGTAGAGGAGAGACCACTGAACTGGAGTGATGGGAAATAGATTTCTGTCTTCTGTTTCTGCCAGAATGCTGAATTCTTCCACTCCTGCTGCGAAGGGAAAGTAGAAGAAAAAAAAGAGGGGAGAGGGACAAGTGCTATGTTAAAGAGAGCAAGTGGAAGAAAGGAAAAAATAAAGCGACAGGAATATCCTGACAAATCATAATCCAGTTTTCATCCAAGCAATTTCACTTCAAAGCTTTAGAGGGCTGGCCAATTACTGCATATCCCTGAGTTTCCTTTGGATGTGAGGGGGAAATATATAATTTAAGAAATTTTAATTAACATCTCTCATCTGCTTATGAAGGCGAGGAGGAGAATAAATGCCAGTCACTTCTGCCCAGCTTTAAGTCACAGTGTATCTCACATGCACAAGTGCTCTTTCATTTTTTAGGCCAATTACAGAGGGGCTGAAGTCTCTGAATTCAAGCCAAACCCTTGCAGAAAAATGAGCATAAGGCTTAAGGAGCAGAAACAGAGACTCTGGCACAGTGCTAAATGAAGGATGAGTTGAGACGGAGAAAATACAGAAGGAAAGAGACAGCTGCCATTGTTGCAACTATATTGGTTTGACCAACTAAATGAATTGTGCGTGAAATAACTTGAGGGTGTTTGTGGTGGTAGATTTCATGACTAAAATTTGAATATCCAGCATGTTGTGAGTTCTCAATATTTTATTACATTCTTCTATTAGAAATAAAAATAAGTTCTTTCTATAATATCTGATCAGCGGTATACTGTTTGCTGCATATTAATAAAGAAAATCTCCAATTTTTGAAAATAGCCTCATTTTACATTTCTCCTGAGATAAACATCTGAGTTTTAGTCTTTTTGAACCTTTTCTGCTTAGCATAGATTATTGAATCAGATTGGACCATTAGCATTCATTCATTTTCACGGACAATTTAGCCTACCCAATTCACCTGTCCCACATGTCATTGGACCGTGGGGGAAACCGGAGCACCCGGAGGAAATCCACGCGAACGCAGGGAGAACATGCAAACTCTACACAGAAACGTCAACTGACCCAGCCAAGGCTTGAACCAGTGACCTTCTTGCTGTGAGGCGACAGCACTACCTACTGCGCCACTGCGTCGCCTGGACCATCTGGTCACTCAAAAATGACTAGAGTTTTTACAATTTTCCTGTTTAACACATTGTGGGCTAAGACAAATAATGAAAAGTAGCCATTTTGTAGGCTGAAATATAGAAGGATACAGGAACTATATTCTAATTAGGGCTTTATAATCAAGGGGCTTTGCTGACGTACAATGGCTGCAACAGGTGCAATGATAATACACTGTGCTTGAATATCTTTGAATCGTGGATAAATTTGTGAGAAATGATTAAAAACGTTTTCAGGTGCTGAAAATAGGTAAACACACTTGAATCAGCTAATCAAGCTTATTTTAGGTATACTAGAAACTTCCAGTCAGGTGTGTTGAAGCAAGTTAGAGCTATGCAGGACACCAGCCCTAATGGACCGAGTTTGGACATCCCTGCTTTAGTATATAAATATGTGTTGTGCATTATCTTCTCCAAAACCAAATAAACACTAACCTTAAATGATCGAACCAAACTTTCCTCTTAAAAATGATGAATTGCTGTACAGTAAGCCGCCTAATATGACGTACACTTATATTTTACATTTACATTTAGTCATTTAGCAGACGCTTTTATCCAAAGCGACTTACAAGGACAAGGAAGCAATTTACACAACTAAGAGCAACAATGAATAAGTGCGATAGGCAAGTTTCAGGTCTGTAAACTCTAAGAAGGGAAGTATTAGTAGTATTAGAATTTTTTTTTATTTTTTGTACAGTTAGTGTGATATTCAGAGAGGCAATTGCAGATTAGGAAGTGAAGTGGAGACTAAATAGTTGAGTTTTTAGTCGTTTCTTGAAAATAGCGAGTGACTCTGCTGTTCTGATGCATTTAGGGAGTTCATTCCACCAACTGGGCAGATTGAGCGTGAGCGTTCGCGAAAGTGATTTCTTCCCTCTTTGGGATGGAACCACGAGACGACGTTCATTCACAGAACGCAAGTTTCTGGAGGGCACATAGATCTGCAGAAGTGAGAGCAGATAAGAAGGAGCAAGGCCAGAAGTCACTTTGTAGGCAAACATCAGAGCTTTGAATTTGATGCGAGCAGCAACTGGCAGCCAGTGCAAACGGACTAGCAGCGGAGTGACATGTGCTCGTTTAGGTTCATTGAAGACCACTCGTGCTGCTGCGTTCTGGAGCAGTTGAAGAGGCTTGATAGAGTTAGCTGGAAGCCCAGCTAGTAGAGAGTTGCAATAATCCAGTTTGGAGAGAACAAGAGCTTGAACAAGGAGTTGCGCTGCATGTTCAGATAAGAAGGGTCGAATCTTTCTGATGTTATAGAGTTTCACCATTTTGGATGCAGTAATGGTTGCCCCATCCATCTGGATTGAAAAGTTATGGTGTAGAGTCGGGTTGACAGAAACTACAAGCATTTCCGTTTTTGCGAGGTTCAGCTGAAGATGATGATCTTTCATCCAGTGTGAAATATCCAACAGGCAGGCTGAGATGCGAGCTGGAACCGAGGGATCATCAGGATGAAAAGAGAGGTATAGCTGGGTATCATCAGCATAGCAGTGGTAAGAGAATCCATGTCTCTGGATGACTGGTCCTAGAGATGATGTGTAGATGGAGAAGAGAAGTGGCCCAAGAACAGAGCCTTGAGGTACCCCAGTGTTTAGATGCTGTAGGTTGGACACCTCTCCCCTCCAAGACACCCTGAATGACCTGTCAGAGAGGTAAGATCTGAACCATTGTATAACAGTGCCCGCAACGCCCAGTGACTCGAGCGTAGATAGCAGGATCTGGTGGTTGACAGTGTCAAAAGCAGCTGACATTTTAAAGTTAAGTGTTCTCAAGTTGGCGTAAAATATAATGGGAAAGCGTTTTGTTGTGTGTGTGTAGTCAAGAAATTATACATGACCGACATTACCAATCAAAATGTAGCATTGTTGAATTGTGGACTTCTTGGATGGTCCTTTTTTCTATTTCCAGGCTTTTGGACATGATTTACGATCTATTCTATGTTACTATGACACAGTGGAGCTACACAAAATTGTTGTAGATGAAAAGACAATACATCATGTCTTACGCATGGTAGAGGCTGCAGTGAATTAGCTCAAAGGGAATTGAAGATTCATTTGATTGGCGCTTCAAAAGAATCAACTCTGTAAATCCGAACAAACTAATCATCCAGTGATTGTTCGAACGGACAGTTAACTTCAATTACGGCTATTGCTATCAAAAATAAAAACTCATGTATGTTTAAGCAGGGTAACAAGATGGAAATTTAAGACATTAGATTTATAAATATACACTGGCACCTTTCTTTATACAAAATGAAACTTTATTGATTAACAGAAACCCCTAACACAAACACACATTCATACAGGTTATAGAAAGAGTAAAGGAAGAAAAACAAGATTTTGAGAGAGTGTAATGATGAAAAAAACTTAGATTTTGTAAGGCCAAATCAAGCCAACCAAAAATAATCAATTTAACCCTTCCATGGTCTCTTTAGGGTTACATTTAGTTTACACCAGTTCAGTGGTAGATGAGAATATCTGAGCTCTTCGACTGACCCATTTTGTCTGGGTTCTAGTTCTAATTCTGGGTCTTTCTCTGGTCTGGGCGGTGGCCTTAGGTCACAAGCTTTTATAAGGATGGTTTTGTACCCACCCTCTGGAGCTGAGTTGACCAATGAGAAGTTAACTCCCCTGAGGCATGTTTCATAGTCTTTGTTCCAAAGCGGGGTGATTTGCATAGGTATTCTGGGTGTAAGCTGATAAAGAAATGTTGTAAAAGTTTCTTAAAATGTTAATATGTTGCACTCGTATTAACATAAAATGTAAACAATCATTCAGTATACCTAATTAGCTTTACAGGGACATCAAACATGAACTATCTACAATCTTGAAGCTGTGGTAGAGTTAAACATTGATTGCAGTATTAAAATCATGATATTAATACATGAGCAGGAGACTTGTTGCAAAACACCTGATTACACATAAAGAGAATAAAAGTTTTCAAGTATGAGTCTTAAGGAGCATATAGAAGTTTTGACCAGGTCTCTGTGTGTCCAGTTCTGATGATTCATTTGTGTCGTTAATATTTTGGAATTGGATTACAACTGACCATCCAGTCTTTTCTGGGTGCGAGAAGCTGACGGTGTGTTAGTTGTTGAATAAAAGCAAAACAATTATGTGTCTGATCAGCCATATTAATTTGAAGGCGCTGTTACAGTAAACGCTCCTATGGGTCGACGTCCATTTCAGAAAAATGGTTGTATATGTTGAAGAATAAAAATACAGGTTATCATCAGTGAAATTGGATTTTTCTGCACAAATTTGTTGTTTTTCTGATCTAATAAAAAGTTGCTGTCATGACAGATTTATTTATATGTTAAATAATGAACAAATCAAAAGATTAATATACTATTTGGTGCGTGTTTAGCAAAATGCTCCTCAAAAAATGCTCCTCTAGAGAATTTCTAGCTGACTAACAACTCCAACGTTGGCTCTAATGAAAAGTTCTTTCATGACAAATCTATTTATATATTAAATAATGAAGAAAAAAAAGATTAATATGCTATGTAGTGCATATTTAGCAAAACGCTCCTCTCAAAAAGTGCTTCTCTACAGAGTTTTCTAGCCGACTAACAAGTTAAATGACTTTTCTGAGGTAAATGTAATGTTTCGTAACATTATACAAGCTATTAATCGATGTCTTACGAAGGGTGAAATGTTTGTTTGGTGATTACAGGAGACATTTAAGAAGTTGTACTGTTTCTTTAAACATCCTGATGTTAACGAAGTGGCTGTTGCTATCTGTCATGCCATATTAAAGAGGCCGCCTCATAATTTCTCGAAGCTGGAAAAAGCCTGCAATAACATAATCAGTACAGTTCAGTGGAAGTTTGCAGGTGTTTACCAGCTGAAGTAAAAAGGAAAGTTTCCTTTGACAGACTGTTATGAAATTCTAATTAATTATCGTTTCGTCCTTTCGTAATGACATGAAGTACACACTTTGATTTCACCTAAAGTCTACAACAAACTCCAGGAGGATTGGTATGCATTGAAATGGACAGTTTCTACTTGACATCCATTTACACTATTGAGTGGTGAGGTAGACGATACTGTAGAATTTGCTATTGATCCAATACCAAGTACATACAAGGCCAGTATCGTAGATAATGATGCTTTTTTTTTAAAGCATGCATTTATAAACATAACAGTTTTAATAAGTCATTTACATAGTAGATAATATTTTAGTTATTTTGCAATATACTATTATTCAGCTTAAAGTGCTATTTAAAGGTTTAACTAGGCTACTTAGGCAAGTTATTGGACAGCAGTGGTTTGTTCTGTAGCAACTCAACACCGGGAAACACTCAAAGACTTCTTGTTATTATTTTATTTTTTGATTCATCATTTTTATTCCTTATTTGCCTGTCACTATGGATAAAAGTGTCTGTTAAATTTGGAAACATAAAACATACAGTTGAAGTCAGAATTATTAGCCCCCCTTTGAATTTTTCTTTCTTTCTTAAATATTTCTTAAATGATCTTTAAAAGAGAAAGGACATTTTCACAGTATGTCTGATAATAAGTTTTCTTCTCGAGAAAGTCTTATTTGTTTTATTTTGGCTAGAATAAAAGCAGTTTTAATTTTTTTTTAAACCATTTTAAAGTAAAAATTATTAGCCCCTTTAAGCTATATTTTTTTTTCGATAGTCTACAAAACAAACCATCGTGTACAATAACTTGCCTAATTACCCTATCCTGCCTCGTTAGCCTATTTAACCCAGTTAAGCCTTTAAAAATCACTTTAAGTAGTTTAGACACTTTAGAAGTGTCTTGAAAAATAACTAGTAAAATATTATTTACTGTCATCATGACAAAGATAAAATAAATCAGTTATTAGAAATAAGTTATTAAATCTATTATGTTTAAAAATGTGTTGAAAAATCTTATTTCCCTTAATCAGAAATTGGAGGAAAAAACGGGGGCTAATAATCCTGACTGAAATTGTATATATTTCCTTTAGCCTCATGTTTTTGTTTAGAAGCAAAAATATAACAACAAAACACAGTCCCTTCTCTGTTTTTAAATTAACAAATAAATTAAAATCTATTTATTCTCTGATTTTTTTTTTCTCAACACAAGTTTAAACATACGACTATTTTTCTAGTAACTTTTTATTATTATTATTATTATTATTATTATTATTATTGTTTTGCCTTGTTGACAGTACATAATATTTTGTTCTGTTTATTTTGCAAGATGCTAGTACTTAGCTTTATGTTAGATTTAAAGGCTTAACTGGGTAGGTTAATTACATTAACAAGGCAAGTTTGGTTAATAAGGCAAGTTAATATTAGCAAGGCTAATATTATTGACCTTTATAATGTAAAGTTTTTTTTTTATAAAAAAAAAATTAAATACTGCTGCAGCAAACTTAAAGAAAAATACTTGAGAATAAAAGGGGGAAATTATATAATTAGAAATATGTGAAATGTTCCTTTATCTGTTAAATAGCACTTAAACATTTTTTGGGGAAAAGAATTAAAATATCACAGGAGTGCTATTCATTTAGCCTTCAACTTTACAAATTGTGCGAAATTTATACTAAAGAATATATGTTTTAAAAGAGATTCTTATTGCATTGCAGTCTGTAATGTGTTATGTCCTTCTGCTTATGAAACTTACTAAACCTACTTAATGAGAGCACTTTAAAGTATTTCAGCATAGTATCAATCCAATAGTATACTAACACTATCAATACTATTAAAAGCAATCTGCCAAACCCCTAGTTGTCTGAAAGATGTTGAATTGCTAATATAAGCTCATTACAGGAAACTTTGTGACTTTGCAAAAAACATAAAACAGTTACAGATGTTACTGAAACAATGTCTCAGTCTTAGAAACAAAATGTTTTACACACTCCATAAAAAAAAAAAAACCTGGTCTCTCCTTCCCGACTCGATTATTGCATATGTTTGCTTGGTAAATCCCCATCACCCTTTTTCTTCCCTCCAATACATACAGTAGCTGCAACATCCTTCATGTGCTGCCCCAGAATCTATTAATACTTTTACTCTGTTAATGAAGATAAATGCACAAGACTAACAAAGCTCCGCCGAGAGAGCGAGAGAGACAGCATGGTACTTGCAGAAAAGAGAGGAGAGAAAGAGAGGGGCAAATTAGGGTGGATGGAAAACAAGGACAGAGTGAAAGATGGATGGATTGCATTAGACGCAGAAGGGGGAACACTGGCTGGCTCAGTGAAAAACACCTTGATGAACAGTGCAAAAACAAGGTGTCCTCCGAACGATTCCCTTCCAGCACCTGCTGAGAGAACCTGAGTCATACTTACACGCCACTGCAGCTGCACTAAAACACACACCCACGACGCCTATTCAACTCTACTTGACATTTTATTGAAATGTTTTCTTATTTGTTGTCAGACTGCTGGCAGACTCGAAGAAGGAATGGGTGAAATGTTTCTTTCGCGCTTTTATTTAGGGCGTTTGGTTTGGTTGGGCGTCTGGTAGTCTGTCGAGTCGCTGCAAACATGCACCTGTTTTGGAGGCTAAAATTATTTTGAAGGAACATATTTCATGTGCTGTAAAAGCAGCTGAACAGGCAACTCTGCTAGTTTTGTTTTGTTTGTTGTCATTTTATACACAGAAGTTTAAAGGTTTTTGCAATTTGATTTAGCTTGTATAGAAACGGTGACATACATTTGATTAAAACATAAATTACATGAATTATTTATTGTATGCATTTTTTTATAGGGGGAAAACAATCTAATACACAGCACAGAATTTCTAGGGGAAACCCCCTATGGCACTATTGTTGTAAACAAATGAATAAATAATTAGACATGCTTTTGATTGTTAAAATTTAATTAAAATGAAAGAATGAAAACAGAAATGGAAGAGAAAATATAAATCGTATATGTATTTTTTTTGTTAAAAAGATTAATAGTTTCAATTAATTGGACTTGCATCTTAATTAAAACTTTAAACCTGTATATAACCATAAAATAATTCAGGGAAAAAAAAGAATTCAGAAAAATTAAAGAGGCCAAAACTTTTCAATCTTAGAAAACAAAAAGCCCATTTTACTAACAGCTTTTGTGGGCACAAACTTTTTGTCGCTAAAACAATGCTGTCGGTAATTACTAAACATGTAGAACAGCGCTGAAAAGGCTTGGACACTGCCATTTTTGCACATGACCTTATTGAATAAACCCTTTTCACATTACCAGGTTTCTCAGTAGCAAAATTTGTGTTATCTGGGTAAACTTAGAGAACAGTGAATGGGAGAGTAGAACACAATCAATTTGTCAATTTGTCAATCAATTGTAAAATCAGTTTTTACAATCCCATTTGCTGAAATAATAAAAGAAAAACTCCATGATGGTGTTATCAAGACTTTCAGAAAAAGAAAGAAAAATAGTGTGAGAATGATGACGTCAGACAGAAGAGAGAACAATGTCAAATTTACTCCTCGCATAAGCAGGAGTTTTTTTTTTTTAATTTAATGCAAATATAATACATTCATAAAATCATTTAAATGTCCAAATGTTTTTAGATCAAAATATTAAAGAAATTATAACATCTTGTGAAAAAAGACCATATGCATTTGTAGGAGTGTCCTGGTTTAATGTACATTTAAATGAATTCTGCACTGTGATTTATTGACATTTGCACTCGTCAAACTACAGATTATTTGTGCCATTAATTAAAGCCTTAAAAACAACATGTGTTAAATGTAGCGCTTGTAATTGCTGAGGTTGTTATTGCATTTGTCTGCATTGTTTGTCAAATAAATTTGCGTAAGGTATTAAAATAACACTTGGACTTTCTCACATTAATACAGTGGGATATGGCTTATTGTAAGTTAACATGCATGGGTGCTGTTCGGTCTTTTAACTTTGCAGGTAAAAGTTTTTTTGTGAAAGACATAATAACATATAAAAATAACATAAAATTATAATTTTGTTCTATATGTGTACCATATCTGTGTTTAATAAATAGAGAAAGAGATAAGATTTAGGCTAACTTTGTCATCATGAATATTGATCATTTTCCTAGCATCCTTACATCTTTACCTTGTTTGCTAAATATGGCCCATATTATGTTCCCTTATATTTTCTTTTTTCCAATAATAAATTGACTTCCACAGATCCCAAAGAGACTCTGATACAACGAACATCTAATGAGTTTGGGACCCATTGACTTTCATTGTATGAACAGCAACATATCAACCATTCTTCAAAATAACCATTGCAATCTCATGGCGATTCGTAACTTTTTGATTTAGTCTCTTAATTCACACCAATTTGGACATTTTAGTAAAATTTGCTCATTAATGAATGAGGCGTAGGGTTACACTGTGTCCTACATCATGCGACATGACAAGATTCCTGGTCAAATGCAAATTTTATGGGAGAGAAGTATTTAATTTACGCAACGTTATTGACTAATTTGTGCCATTATTTAAAAGCTTAAAAAGCAATTCTTAAATGCAGTGCTTGAAATGGCTGCGGTTGTTATAACATTTGTCTGTATTGACTTTCATTTAGGGTGGTATGGCAATTGTGCAATCTCGATAATTATTTTCTATATTGAGCGATAAGGATATATATTTCGATATAAGTTGGTAATGCATCCAGATTTAAAAGAGTAACCCAACATTGACTGAAGCCACAAAAATTAGAGGATCTATTAAATGGCATGACATATTTTCGGATAATAAATTTTTGTTGGCCAAAAATGTGGTACATCTAATATAAACACACTTTTAGATTCTCGTTGTTGTACATTTCTGTTGTGTCATTGGCTCAATATAGAGTAAAAAAAGGCCAGAGCTTATTGTTGTTATTGACATACATTTTTTTTTATGATTCAATATGATATCATGTATTGGCCCAGCCTTACTTCTTTTGTATGAACCCTTCTTCAAAAAAAAAATAATAATAATAATAAAAATAATCTCATGCCAATCCGTAACTTTTTAACTTATTTGTTGATTCGCATTGAATTTGTGCATTCTCATTCATAATTTTAGTGTGATTTGTCTATAAATGAAGAGGAAGGGTGGGGTTTTGTGTCTCCTTTTAAAAATCATACGTTTTCATATGAATGAAATTGTATAAATTTCTACGAATTAGCCACGTTTCTGCAAAGACATAAAATCATTATGCCTCCTCATGAGATCGGGCTAAAATAACAGGTCTCTTTGAATTCTGTGTATATTTACATGGGCAAATAGTAAAGAGTAAGAAACGCTGCATTACATTCCAAGCTGCATGGTTTTTTTGAATAATGATGCAGATATATATATATATAGCTGGCTAATGAGTAGTCTGTAATCTGGGTCTGTTTTGTGTCATTTTGTGTATTTTGGTTTTTGAGAATAACACAATTGGCACTGCTAAGGGATCTCATGAGAGTGCATCTGTAGAGAGTTGCATATGTTTGATGAAAGTGATGAAAGGCGGTTAAGGAAAGGTTTTGTGGAAGGCTCAAGAAGATTGTGTAGGATGTTTTTTGCATACAAATATATACAATTATGCTTGCACTACAGCCACTTATGTACTGTATAGCGTCACCTGTGCATGCAATTACTTAATAATCACAGGTTTGGAAGAACATGATAGTGAATAAATGTTGATAGAACTTTCATTTTTGGGAAAAATTGATTACTTAGAAAAGTATTTGAACACTTTTACTCAATAAGCCATATGAGGTATGCACCAAACACCCCTCAACTTCAGTTTGAGTAATAGTAGCAGTACTTACTTTGGCAAGAATCAATCAAACTGTAGCCCAAAGTCACGGCGGTTTATAAAAAGGCAAACTGGAGAAACTTATCTTGCATTACATCTGTACGTCTTGAGAGATGTTCACATATATCAAGCTGAGCGTCTTCCAGACTATCTGTTTTGACTGTTTATTCCATGCTGTCTCTGAGGATTGATGGCCGTTCTGATTCCACTTTGGGAATTTTTATCACTCTGCACCAAATATGTGGAGGCCATTTTAAACATCGGCCATGGTGTGCTTGTAAAGAAACTGAGGTGGAAGCAATTCCACACACTGAAGAGGCTAGGAGCAATAAAGACGGTACAGTGACAGTGAGTAAAGATTTTTTTTACATTTAATTCTTGTTGAGCTGAGATTATTTGCATTTTTTTAAATCAAGACACTGCAGGTAAATTTGCTTTTTAGATGTCATTTTTGAGATTTTTCGAAGTGTTTTTTTTTCAATCTAATGTAAAGAAAACATCACAAATAGTTGAAGTGTTTTTTGTTGTTGTTTGTTTTATTTGTTTGTTTGTTTTTTGGGGGGAAGGTGTCACACATGATTTTGTATCTTTAGATTTCAGTTACAATACATATTTTTAAAGGCCATTTTCTCAAAATTGCACTTCAGCAGCACTAACAGTACATACATAAAACTTTAAAGAACTTTCAGGGGCCAAGCAGAGAAGGTGCGTATGCACTTATTGTATTTGTACCGGTTCTTGTTATTATTCTTCTGGCTTCTTTTTCTTCTTCATTCGCTCTGGGAGTCTACGGAAACCATTTGCGGCATTTCCGCAAAGTTTGGCACACCAATAGACGACAGTCTGCTCTTCAACCACAGCAAATTTGGACTCTCTAATGCAAACTCTCTAGTGCCACCACCTGTCCAAAGTTTCACTTTTGTTTATCTTTATAACTTTTGAACCGAATGGGCTACGATCGAAAAAAAATTCTTCTAATTCCTTGGCACAAGCAGATTTAAACGCACCATATGACGTCATTTGGCGTCGTGAACATTTTTTCACTATTTTGATTATTATGTTTAATAAAACTTGTTTGAATGAGCTTGTCCTAGACCATTTATCCGATTTTCACCAAAATTGAATCACAAAATCTATAGATCATGCTGAACAAAAGTTATTGAATTCAAGTTGATTAGACAAACTGTTTTTGATTGACTTGTGAACAAATATAACATAGAGCTTGCAAAAATTGACTTAAGGCAGGGGTGTCCAAACTCGGTCCTGGAGGGCCAGTGTCCTGGAGAGTTTATCTCCAACTTTTTTTTAATACATTTGGCAGGAAGTTTCTAGTATATCTCGTAAGAGCTTGATTAGCTGGTTCAGGTGTTTTTGATTGGGGTGGGAGCTAAACTCTCCTGGACACTGGCCCTCCAGGACAAAGTTTGGACAGTCCTGCCTTAAGGTGTTATCTCCATAATGTGACAAATTGATGTATTTACACCAAACTTGGTGTGTTATCACAACCATGGTCTGAAGTTAGCTGCAGCATTTCCTAGTGGTCTGGAGAAACAAACAAACGAAAAAATCTTTTTGCTTTATAACTTCTCAACCCTTTGTCCAAAATTCATGAAATTGGTCTCTTTACATCTGGCAGAGTGGAATGATGCCTGATTTTCCCAGGTCAGCCATATTGGCTGTCGGCCATTTTGAATTATGTCAAAAATTGTTATATTTTATAGAAGCGTTGGCGAATTGTTAGGAAGGCCGGTATGTGTCTTTCACAGCACCACCTTATGGTCAAACGTTATAACAATATTTTGAAACATACTAATAACTTTAACTAATTTTGCCTTTTGTTATGATGCTTGTCGTGATGCATTCCTTGGGTTGCATTCCTGAGAATATCGATACCAATTATACCAATTATATCGATACAAACTCCTCCTACATTGTTTGGCTGATTTGCACCAAATTTGACTCATTGATTATCTTCAGACCATGTAGACCAAAAGTTATGGCATTCATGTTGACAGACAAAACTGTTGTCATTTAGCATATGCACAAACTTAATGTAATGCTGCCAGATGACATTACAGGCTGAATCACTGCAATGGTTTAAAGTATTGAAACCAAACTTAATGTTTGTGAACTAGACCAGACATTGAACAAACTACGTCAGTTTGAACCACCTTCTGGGTAAAATTGACAAACAATTCAGTTATGTCAATAGAAATCATACAAAATTTTTCAAATGACCTTCCAATAGTTTTGTGTATTGTCATGAGACTTGTCCTGCAGATTCCTTTTATCATTGATATGTGAACATTGATATAATTTATTCCCTAATTGACATAACTTCCTGTCCACCATCTTGAATTAGTTTGAAAATCTTTTGCTTTAAACTCTCCATAAATTGTTAGCCTTGTTTCCACTAAATTTAGCTCAGAAAATGCTGCCAAAAAGTTATAAAATTTTCCAGTTGCTTTGCAGCTTGTTGCCATGGTTGTTTATGATGTGGCCGCTGGGCTGCTTGGCCCCAATAATTGCTGCATGCAGCTATATTTTATATCTGTTTTTTTTTTTTTTTCAGAGGAATTGGTTTTTATGTTATTTGCATATTTGTATTCAATTTATTTAGGCTTTATTGTAACGAAGGTGCTGAGTTGAGGTTCTACGTGCAATTTATTACAAGAATGTTCATGCAGGCAATGGTCAAAACAGGGACAAACAGATGTATACAGGAAATCCAGAATTGTAGTTCTGGTCACAGGCAAAGCATTCGAGACAGGCAACAAACCGGATAAATAGGAAACAAGGGTCAAAAAGGCATGGTAAGACAAAACAAGAGAAACACTTTGTGGTGTTACAGATAACAACAAGACTCGGCAACTAGTGTGAGGGAGTGAGCTGTCTTTATAGTCCTGGAAGTCAGTGATGACAAACCTCAGATGTGTGTCTTTGTGTAATCAGGGAAATCGGAACAGGTGTGTCTGAGGTGCATGACAGGATATGTAGTCCTGGATGTGCAGATTTGTAGTTGCCCAGCGATCTTGCTATTTCTGTAGCACTTTTACAATGTAGATTGTGTCACAGCAGCTTAACATACACGATTCTAGTAAATCGAAACTGTCAGTCCAGTTTTCAGTTGAACTTCAGTTTAGTTCAATTCAGTTAAGTGTGGTTTAATTTTCAATGCTGAAAGTACAAACACTGAAGAGCAAATCAATCGATGCGCAGCTCCACAAGTCCCAAAACATGCAAGCCAGTGGCGACAGCGGCGAGAAATAAACTTTACCATATGACAAAAGTGAAGGAAAACAAATCTTCCAGAGAAACCAGGCTCAGTTGGGCATGACCATTTATCTTATGGCCAAACTTCTTGTGCAGAGCTACAGTCTAAGTACCAGAGGCTGCAAAAAGCTGGATGTCCATCGTGGAGAAGCTACAGGAGGAGAGGTCACCAGCTGGTGTACAGGCTGGCCCTTCAAGATCAATTTGAAGACTCGTCTGGCATTAGGGTCTTACAGAAATCAGTCTCATGCTTTCAAGTCCTCCATGACCACCACAGCAGCTGCTCAGGATACGGCTTGGTCGAGGATTATGGAAACCTTTGAAATAATAAAAACAGACTAATCGTAGATGCCGTTCAAATAATAATGTCTTTTGGGAAGTGTTTCCGACTCCAGTTGCCCTAAATAATGCAGACTAACAATCCTTTAGAGGATTTGGATTTCAAAAGCATTTGTGTTTTATGTGTATGCTAATGCAAAGAGCCTAGTTTTAATCTGACAGAGTGTGTCTGCTTCCTAAACTGTGCTAGGAAGGTTGTTCCAGAGTTTAGGTGTCAGATATGAGAAAGTTCAACCACCTACAGTTAATTTTGAAAACTTCAGAAAACTTGAAATGTAAAAAAAAAAAAATGTTTGTGATTCTTAATATAAACATTTAACTGTGGAAATATGGTGGCAACTAATAGTTACTTTTTTACAGTGTCTTAAGAATCTAACTTATTATAATATTTGCAATTAGAGTTATTGCTTAACTACGCCATATAATGCAAACAATGAAACCAGAGTTTAAAAAAAAAAAATAAATCACCCAAAAATTTAAATGTACTCAATATTTATTCACCTTCAAGTGGTTTCAGACCTTGATGAGTTTGTTTTTTTCGTTGAACTAAAAAGAACATGTTATTAAGAATGTTAGTCACCAGTAGCCACATCTATCAAAAGCAAAACATGCAAGTCAATTGTTATCGATTTCCAATATATCTTTCTTTTGTATTCAACAGAAGATTGTATCTCAAACAGGTTCGAAACAAGTGGAGGATGAGTAAAGGATAACAGAGTTTTCATTTTTGGGTGAACTATCCTTTTAAAACCATCATAAGAGTGAGAATCGGAGACTTTGCAGTGGTGTTTTGGGACTGTGGTGACACTTAATGTTTTGACAGCATGGTAACTGAAACATTGGCTGCTTACATAACAGGACAGGCTGGTGGATCCGGGATGTCTGTGGGGACCAGTCCCATCACATTCCAGGAAACCCTGTGTATTTAATCTGCTTATCCTCAGCAGATTGGTGCCATGTGCTTCTGTGTGTATGTGTGTGTGCGTCATGTTTGTGTTAGCCATTCTTGCAACCAGTCAACATCTTTCTTCAATCCCATCAGTTCTCTGGTCTCTTCAGTGTCAAATCTCTAGCAATATTAATCCACTCATCATGAATCATCACTTCTCAAACTCTTGGCTCACTGCTGTTTTCTTAGTTTTGCATTTTTGAATGTATCTACTGTGCTCTGTGTACAGGTCATTTAACCCTGCTGTTAATCATTTCCATAATTTGACGTCCATTTGTGTGCAATCTTTCAAGCTGTGTTAATACCATTGACCTCCCTTCAAAGCTGCTAAAGAGTGATTCTCATTACTGACTGAGGTTTTTTTAAATTACAACAGTGTGCTTAAATTGAAAAGGTTGTGTGATTATCATGTGATGATAATGTTTATGTATACACTATCTGACAAAGGTCTTGTCGTCGATCACAGTTGTAAGAGCAACAAATAATAACTTGAATTCTAGTTGATCATTTGGAAAAGTGGTAGAAGGTAGATTTTCTACTGTAAATGAATCATCTGTTGAACTGCATCCTAATCATCACAAATACTGCAGAAGACCTATTGAAACATGCATGGGCCTAAGATTCTCACAGAAATCAGTCAAGTTTGGTGAAGGAAAAATTATGGTTTGGGGTTACATTCAGTATGGGGGCATGCAAGAGATCTTGGCTACATCAACAGCCTGAGGTATCAGGACATTTGTGCTGCCGTTACATTACAAACCACAAGAGAGGGCACATTCTTCAGCAGGATAGCGCTCCTTCTCATTCTTCAGCCTCCACATCAAAGTTCCGGAAAATAAAGAAGATCAATGTGTTCCAGAATTGGCCAGACCTTTCACCAGATATGAACAGTATTGAGCATTTCTGGGGTAAGATGAAGGAGGAGGCATTGAAGATGAATCCAAAGAATCTTGATGACCTCTAGAAGTCCTGCAAGAACAATTTCGTTGCCATTCCAGATGACTTTATTAATAAGTTATTTGAGTCATTGCAGAGATGTATGTATGCAGTCGTCCTAACTCATGGGAGTCATAGCCAATATGAATTCTTTTTCCACAGTTTTGTGACTATTTTCTATTTGGTACAAGACTTTTGTCTAAGCAAAGTCAGACTTTACTGTCCTAATTAAATTTAAAATCAAGGCACGATCATATTTTATTATGGTAAAATAAGTGTAATCTAAAGGCCCTTGCCTTTCAAATAAGCCACTTCTGATACCAAATGATCAACTTGAAGTCAAGTTATTTTTTTGTTGTTCCTAAAACTTGGATAGGTGACAAGACTTTTCTCAGGTAGTGTACATGATGACAATGTTGTCAAACAATCCTTATTCATACAGATCTGCGACTAAAAACATTAGCAGTTGGCAATGCCAGTTTGTAAAAAAAAAACCTACACACCATATGGTCCTGTTGCTCACTGTTGTTGTTTGAATTCCAAGTACTCGTATGCCGTAAGACTAAACACAAATTGCACAATCTTCCAAACGATAATGGATAATGGGATTTCAAAAACCTACACTTTGAAACCTGTTTTCAAACATAATGTTTTTCTGACAACTATTGAAATCCATTTAAGCAAACCAAATCTCTGTTGGATTTATTTTTTGGGTAGGATTACGCAGATAATAAGCTAGTTAATAGTGGGACTTGTAACCTAAATTGTTTCTCAAAACTATATTATGCTTTTTAAAAAGGACTTACTTTCTTACAGTCTCAGGACAAAATGTCTGAAACAGCTTGCAACAGTTGCACCCAACTCAGGCTCATTCTGAAAACGTAGCCCTATATACGTTTCTGGAGATCGTGAATTAGGTTGCCAGAAGTATGTATGGCTGCATTTCGCCTTTAATTGAAAATTATGGGGTGGTATAACGGCGTTTCTTTTCGTGCTTACCAGCTGACTGATTACCTCCATATGGACAGCTTTCCCGCTGTTACCAGATTGTCCAGTTAGCTCACCATGTACATTGACGAACTTAAGATGCAGAGAGGAGTTGACCACGAAGATGGGGTTCAAGACAAAAGACAAAAACCTAATCCCAAGAAATTAAATAAACAATTAAATAACAGTGTGAGAATGTGGTAAAATCTGAAAACCTGGTAAAAATCAGATGGCATTTTTTTCTGGATTGCTTTTAGAAACTGTCGGGTGGGTTTAGGGAAGTAAGAGGGCGGGTCAATCAGTGCTTTTGAAAACACTATTGGTTGGGTTTAGGGAAAGAGGAGGGTGGGTCAGTTGATTTCTCAGTCAGTCGACAGCAGCCTCTGGTGGATTTACGTCATAAGAGCAGTCGCAAATGCCACTCACAAGAGAAATCGCGAGAGATCTGAAAAAGCGTACACAGCGGCCTCTAGTGGATTTGCAAAAACAAAAACTGCAAAATACGTTGCTCCTGGGACCTATTTAGCGCTCTCCAGAAATATATATAGCGGTATGTTTTCAGAATGAGCCTGTGTTGGTTGCACCGCACACATTATGTATTGACCTAAACATAAAAGTTAGCATGTTTGGAAATAGTATTCCACTGCTCAAGTGTTTCAAAGATTTCTATACCTCCAAGAAGAATGAAAATGAGTATATTGTGCATTTAGAATACTTTTTTTCACATATTAACTGCATTTTTAACAACCAAAAAACTAATCTCAGCCTAAATTATCCATTTAATTGTGTGCAAGGACATTGTTTAAGTTAATATGCAACAATGCTAAATGACAATAGTAAACCTTCCCGTATTTCTATTACGCAGAGGCAGTGAAAGAAAGAAAATACACTTCTATTCCAGTAACCATGGGACATGTAAACCTCTATTTTTGGAAAAGAGGTTTAAAAAGAATATGGCTGATCTCAAAGTGATGTGCATGTAAACATGGTCAGAGAGAGAATGTGTTAGGAGAGATAGAATAATGGAGTACAGGAGGTGCCCAATGCTTTGCATCTGGCCCTGAGGTGGAGTGAGCAGGGGTCTGGGTTGTGCTGATTATGTGAAATAGCATCCCATATCCACATATATTAGAGAGAGAGACAGAGAGAGAGAGAGAGGATGGGATGGAAAAGCCAGTCCAGACCAGATCAAAGCTTCCAGAGCCAGTAGGACCAGAGCGCAGACACACAGTCTCAGCCATGTCCTTAAGGAGAGCAACTCCATCCCCAATCTCTCTCACACGCTCCTCGCTCTCCACTTCCACACTCTCCCTTCTCTCAGCCTCACTCCTGATAGTTTTACTCAAAGCGTGACTATCTCCCGCAAACAGAGCTTCCAATGGATTAGGACAGAGAGAGAGAGAGGGAGAATAAGAGAGAGAGTAAACGTGCAGGAAATACAGTATGCTTCTGCTGCCCTCTGGTGACTCCTGATACTGCATCACAGCTGTGTAAATCAAGGAGATGGACGACTCACCGCGTTTGATTTAGATGATTCATTTTTAATGATTCATCAGTGACTCGGTAATCATCGTGGCTCTTGGGGCCGACAGATTCTCTGGATAGCTCCGAATTGGTTGATTTGGCAGGTGTGACAGGCATCTGGTGTGTTATCTAAGAAGACGCCACTGATGTGCGGTAATTAGAACGCCTGTGATTTCTCAGGCAAGCCCCATCAGCGTTTGTATTCCCTCACTTTATGCTGCTGCTGCTGAGGTGGGAGAGAATGACAAGCCTCAGGGACACCAATCAGGAACTGAGGGAAATGACATTTGCAACTGGAATGTATGTGTGTGTGTGTGTGTGTGTGTGTTGCCAACTGTCGTTACAAAGTAGCACCTGAATGTAATGGAGATTTGCTGAAAGGTTTTTCCCTCTAATCAAAATGAGTGTGATAATTAATTGGCGAATGAAAATGTTGTGAAAGTGCAGTTCATTCCACACTCAAGTCTGTCCCGAACGGTGCCCGAGGCTCCTAATTAAAACCTTGTTATGAAAAAAAAAGACGTTCTGTCTCCTGCCAGCCCATTAGAAAGACCCTGCTGTCTGTCCAAACTCAGATTAAGATCACATGCAGTCCTTCAATTCACAACAAATGAACTCGATTTCTCGGTAGAGCCTCATAAATAAAGATACAGCTGTTGTATAGAGTCAGTAACAGACCAAATATCAACTTGAACAAATAGTATCATATATACAATGTGCTCTGGATATGGATTGTTTGAAAGGTCATGTTATAGCTATAATTAAACAGTTGAGAAACCACAGCTATAGCAATAAATATATACTGTAAATTCATTCATTCATTTAGTCCCTTTATTAATCTGGGGTTGCCACAGCGGAATAAACTGCCAACTTATTCAGTATATGTTTTACGCAGCGGATCACTTATCATTAACGTACTATGAGCAGTGGTGTAAAGTAACACATTACAAATACTCAAATTACTGTAATTGAGTAGTTTTTCTCAGGAATTGTAAATGAAAATGTGAACTTTTGCTTTCCCTTGAGAACATTTTTAGTCCTGTATCAGTACTTTTACTCCACTACTTTCAGAATCAGAAAGAGCTTTATTGCCAGGTATGTTTACTCATACGAGTTATTTGTTTTCGTGACAGAGCTTCTACAGTGCAACAGAATTACAGAGACGGGACAAAAAACAGATCCATTCATTCATTTTCTTGTCGGCTTAGTCCCTTTATTAATCCAGGGTTGCCACAGCGGAGTGAAACGCCAACTTATCTAGCAAGTTTTTATGCAGCGGATGCCCTTCCATCCGCAACCCATCTCTGGGAAAGATCCACACACACATTCACACACACACTCATACACTACGGACAATTTAGCCTACCCATATCACCTGTACCGCATGTCTTTAGCCTGTGGGGGAAACCAGAGTGTCCGGAGGAAACCCACGCGAACGCAGGGAGAACATGCAAACTCCACAGAGAAACGCCAACTGAGCCGAGGCTCGAACCAGCAACCCAGCGCCCTTCTTGCTGTGAGGCGGCAGCACTACTGCGCCACTGCTTCGCCCTACAGAAAACAGATAATAAATGTATTTTAAAAATAGAAGTAGTGAATGCTAATATTCATATTGACAAGTGTATGTACAGCTACTGTATATTACTATATACAACGTTATGTGCAGCTGTTATGTGCAAAATGGCATGTAAAGTGTCTTGTTAAATAAGTGTATATGTGTGTAAAAAGTGTATGGCAAGTAGTGATGTTTGTTTCATAATTTTTATCATCAAGTGTTCATGAGATGGATTGCCTGAGGGAAGAAACTGTTTCAGTGTCGGGCTGTTCTGGTGCTCAGTGCTCTGTAGCGTCGACCAGAAGGTAAAAGTTCAAAGGCTGTGTGCTGGGTGTGAGGGGTCCAGAGTGATTTTGGCAGCCCACTTGCTCGCTCTGGATAAATACAGTTCTTGGAGAGTAGGGAGAATTGTACCAATGATTCGCTCAGCAGTCCGAACTATTCAACATAGTCTTCAGAGGTCAGATTTGGTAGCTGAGCTCAACCAGACAGCTATTGACGTGCAGACTGATTCAATGATGAGGTGTAGAACTGTTTTAGCAGCTCCTTTGCAGGTTTCGCTCAACCTGCAATCACTATGTTATTTTTTCCTGTCTATGGGGATTAGAAAAATCAGTAATGTGATTCCTGTCCAATCAAATTGCATATAGAAGGTAAATCGCCTCATAATGAACCACCTCAAGACATGGGAGATTTATAATTGCAGCAAACTGTTTGAAAGCATTAAAAGTGACCAGGAGATGTCTAAATTCTTTACTCGCATTGACCCAGAGACTGTTTAGATGCATGTCACTGACAAGAAATGACAGATGTTTATTGTATGATGACCAAAATGGCCTTAGACACTTAGCAGGCACAAGACGTCAACATGACACCAGATTGACATTGTACTCCAACATAATGGGGACATTGCATTTTGTTTGGAAATGAAAATCAGGTTGACAACGTCCAACTTGAAATCAACCAAATATCAATGTCTAATGATGTTAAAACTTGACGTTGTGTGGACGTTACCACTATGACGTCTATCAGATGTTGGATTTTGGTTTCCATCCTTGATGAATAAATGTCAGTATTTGAGGTCAATATGATGTTGGTTTTTGGTCACTTTCTAACACAACCTAAAATCAACCAAATATCAACATCATTTGATGTTGTTATTGGACATCAAAATAACGTTGTCTAGTCATTGAATTTTGGTCACCTTACATCATGACCTAAATCTAACCTAATATTACCATCTTATGACGTGTGCCTTCTGGGCAATAATAACTAAATGCACTACAGAATGTTACGTGTACACACATCCACGAATTACATGTTAATACATCAGCTTTTTACAGCGTAATACTCACTACTCTTGAGTACCTTTGAAAGGAATACTTTTTCTCATTGAGTAATATTTACAACAGATGCTTTTACTGTACTTGCACTACATTAATTGTGTACTTACACAAGTTATAGTACTTTTACTTAAGCATGATTTTTCTGTACTTTTTCCACAACTGACTATGAGGTAGACATTTGTACTTTTTAGGTAATAACATGTACCTTTAAGGGCCTGTTAACTACAAAAAAGTCCCTTTTGAAAAGGTACTACCCCAGTGACAGATTTTGTACCTTTATTTCTGAGAGTGTACTTACATTTCAGATTGTGGGACAAATTCAGTATATCAGACAGGCAGCAGAGTAGTGGTAGAATGCTGGTGTAGTTCTAGTTAGTTTACTCAGTTCAGTTTAGAGCTACAAAGCCAATTTTCCACTGTCAGGCCGTGGAGCTTGCGCAACGAGGCCGAAATCATGCTGTTTTACCACTGTAGAGCCCATAGTTTGCAGTGCAGCATGAAAACACCACCCTAATGGCGAGTTCAGACTGTATAATTTTCCCAAAGTAGTCATGTCATAGATGTCATTTCATACTGCTTGACTATCTGGGGTAGCGTTTTGTCGCTACTTTGTTTACACTGCAGGATGGATTGGCGACAGGGGGTTTCACACTCTTTACAATAGGAAGAATTGCCGATAACTTTGTCCCAACTAAAAATCATAACCAAACATCTGAGAAGTGGCATGGAAAAACGCATGGTCAAAGAGTATATATTTTGTTGTAAACTACATAATGAGAATGAAGCCCTCAGTGGGGTAGAAAATGTACTTATTTTGTTCACTTGGCTTTGAAGGGAACTAGCAATTTCTCCTCAACGTTTTTCTTTTTTGACCTGGTTGTGATATTGCTCAGATGACATGTCAAACATACACGGGTGCTCCTGTCAAATTTTTACTAGTTCTTCCTCCATTTCTTGTGTCCGAATAGACCGAAAACAAGCTCTTTTACTTCTCCTCAACCTCCCGCTGGCCTGCAGGTACACATAGTAATAGATGCTGCTTCCTCATTGGCTGTAGGTAATCGCAATGTTATTTTCAATCAGAACACTTTTCACACGGCATGATTTGAATTGGCGACATCTCCAGTTGTTTAGCATGCCAAATATCTGACAGGTGTCGGCACCTCATCGGCGATTCTCTCAGATCGTGTCTTTGATAGTTCACACTGTGTGAAACAAACCATCCAGTTTAACCGCACATCACATCATAACAAAATGACCAATATACAGACAACAGAGAAAAACAAGTAGTGTGGAAGAAAATTACTGACCAGCAATAAACTATTTATTTATATTTACACAAATGTATTTTCATTCATTATTTTCAATTACTTTGGGGCGGCACAGTGGCGCAGTGGGTAGCGCTGTCGCCTCACAGCAAGAAGGTCACTGGTTCGAGCCTCAGCTGGGTCAGTTGGGATTTCTGTGTGGAGTTTGCATGTTCTCCCCGTGTTCGCATGGGTGCTCCGGTTTCCCCCACAAGTCCAAAGACATGCACTATAGGTGAATTGGGTAAGCCAAGTTGTCTGTAGTGTACAGTATGTCACCACTGGCTTGCATGGTTCGGGATCTGTAGAGCTGCTCATCGATGGATTTGCTCTTCAGTGTTTGGGCTCAGTGATTATTAAACCAAACTGAACTGAGCTAAACTGAAATGAACTTAAACACTGAAATCTGAACTACACTGTTTCAGTTTACTATGATCTGAAGCTGCTTTGACACAATCTACATTGTAAAAGCGCTATACAAATAAAGCTGAATTGAATTAAATTGAATGTGTATATGTCCTGGTTCTCTAGGCTGAGGGTTGAGCTTTGGGATAACGACTCACCTTGTAAAAATGTTATGTATGTTACGAAACACTAACCGGGTAAATATAAACTACTTACTTTGCCATGGGTGTAAGTATTTTTGATTACTTACTGATTGTTACATTAGTTGTCCTAAGTGGTCTCTGCACTAACAGAGGGGTGATAACCCAGCACACCATCCACATTATCAAGCCACAGGATTTTTTATGTGAGGAACGCTATTGTTTGTCTGCAATTGTAAAATTAGCAAAATATTAATCTCTTTACCTGACTCAGGCAAGCTTAGCCTTTGCATTCACCTTGCCTCAAAGCTTCTGTCAGCCTGCTTTGGCCCAAGGCATTCGGCTGGCCATTAAAGTTCAAGGCCTGACATGACTGGCCCAGACACACAATGGCATGCTTGTGTTATATAGTTCAGACTGCATGATTTTAGCCCCGATTTTGACTCATTGACATGTTTTGAGAAATCACTGACAAAAGCCTAAAATCACAAGTCAATCTGTGCTCATTCACGTGAGGAAATCTGTGTTTATAAAAGGTAATGAAGATAGTGGAAGTCAATGGTTTATTTTAGTTATGTAACCTGACATGTTTACTGTTCCAAAATAGTATAAATGTTTCCTTAAATGTAGTATATTGTGTTAAATGGGGGAAAAAGTTGTTGTTTAATACTAAGAAGTTTTTACTAAGACACGTTTTTGCAACAGTAAACACAATACTGTGAAATTGTGATTTTTTTTATCCTAGTTTATCACACCGTCAGAGACTTACACCAGTCCATGCCTAAAACTGACTGATCGTCAAGTCCAGTTTGTGCAAGAACATTAATATCTTCTTAAACTGCTGCAGAATCAGAGCTTCAGTTCATTTAAAAAGTATAAGTGAATGGAGAAAGAGATGGAAAAGTGTAAGCCCTACAGGGTTTCTCAGCTTAGATTTAAATCCTTTAACGAGATTTCTCTTATCTGCTTGCTGTCTTGGTTATGGAAAGTGTTTGATCGTGTTTGTGTGTGCATGTGTGTGTGTGCACCCCTATGCATTAGAA
Organism: Danio rerio; assembly: GCF_052040795.2. NCBI lineage: Eukaryota > Metazoa > Chordata > Actinopteri > Cypriniformes > Danionidae > Danio > Danio rerio. Next base: position 25,843,210 of record NC_141030.1, read on the forward strand.
TTCATAATACAGGGTATGTTGATCGGAGGGTGCTTGCAGCATACATTCCTCTGATTAATCTTTATGATAGCAAATAAGATTTAGAGTTTCGTTTCTTTTTCATTCTGTCATGTCTTTTATTTGAATTATAATTGTCCAGTTACAATATACTCTGAATCATTACAGATTGCTGTATGAGTACATCCGATTCATAGTAAAGTCCTTATTTATTTCTAGAATTTAACATAGTTTTTTTTAAGTCTCAGTATCTTGTTTTGTGCTAGTGTGTGACCTAGTCATCCTGTTGTTGGTCTTGGCCTGTTTTTTGTGTTTATTAGTAAGACCTACACTGTTCCAATTCCATCCAGATTGAGCAGAGAATCCACTGACCTGGCCCTTCACAGCCTGTGATAAATCCTCTTTCATATATGTTATGGCAATTAAACCGCAAAGTGATAGAGGAGGCAGAGGTGAGAGTGAGTGAGAGCAAGGAATAAAAGACAGAATAGGAAATGAGGAGAACATCCCCACTGAGTGAATCTCCTTTTTCTCCCCTTTGAGGAAAAAAGCCTCACCATTCGCAGGAAAAGATCCTAAGAGGCTTACAACTGTCATTCAAGTGATATTGAGAGAAAAAGGGAATTAGACACAGAGAGAGGGGAATGACGAGGTTGAAGATGGAAGAGAAAAAGAAGAGAGTGCGTGGGAGGGAAAGAATTGGAGCACTTGGCAAGATCTGCGAAACAGCGCCCTCTTCAGGTCTGCCGTTTGAAGACACTGGGGTTTATGCGCAACGAATTTACATTTGCTCGTCTCTTTCCTCCAATTCTGATTCACTCGTTATGAGTCTATTCTAGTGTTGTATGTTAGGCTTAAATGTTGTCGAAACCTCTTTTAAGCCGAATAAACTAGACTTTGCTTAAGGTAGCATCTTATTTAATTTTTGACAGGAATTAAAATGAGGCTGCATGGGATTAAAGTTCATTCTAATGATTGTACTATTGTTAAACAAACAATGCTAATCAATCGTTCATCTCATAATCATGTGTGAAATCTTTTGAAATACAAAATAGCTTCCAAAATTCAATCTTGGGCATTTCTAAAATGAGTGACCCACACAGTCTCAATTGTATGCTACATTTAGTATGGTGTCCAACCTGACTAATGATGTTCAGTCTGCATGAGCTACAACACTCACTGTTTGACACAAGGTGTCGTGATTGATTGATAAATGAGAATAGGTGATGGGATGCAAAAATCGTTATATTTTACAGTGTCAGTGAATGACAGCTGACACAGTGTCCTGGATGCTTCATGATATCCTGACAGAAATACTAGCATTAATAGTTATTTTCAGTACTTCACAATGTTAATCTTTTGTTGGACTTTTCTGATGAGAAGCCAGTCAGAGCTAAACTTGCCAATATGGTACATATTTTAGGTTCATGCTTTTTTTTTCCAAAGTTAGGAAAGCTTCTCTGTAAGCTACAAGCTACTCAGAAAAAGAAAGTACAGTAAGCTACTATTAAACTACACTTCTAAAAAAGTAGTTACTTTTTCACAAACAAATTTCGTTACACAAACAAAAAAACAAACCTGAATAAAAGTTAAAGAACATTTTTGTTATTTGTTACTTAAAACTGCCTTTTAATAGCAAAGTTTAATGTTTTTTAGTTTTGTAGCAAGCTACAGTGTATCATAGTTTCTAAGCAGTGTTGGGGGAAACGCATTACAAGTAACATGAGTTGTTATGTACTAATATTACTTTTCTAAGTAACAAGTAAAGCAACACATTACAATTAAAAAAATAAGTAATAACCCAAAATCAGACAAAAAGTGCTCAGGGGTAGCTTAAATAATATGTTGGTGCTCTTTGGGTTAGGGATTCATCTGAATAAACAGCAAAAATCAGTCCAAGGCACTCAAAAAATGTGAAACATTTTTTAAATGGCTTTTTTGACATGGCTATTCTTTTTTGAAATGGCTATTCACAGGAATAGCCATGTCAGTAAAGGCCTTTTAATATTTTTTCCACATTTTTCGAGTGCCTAGGGCTGATTTTTGCTGTTTAATACAGTATTTTTTTCCACAAACATCAGTCACTTGATCTTTCACTTTCCCTAGTTATTCACACCTTTTTGATTCCATTGCTCACATTTTTAAGGACAGCAACCAATAATTATTCAGAAAGCAACATCCTGTCCACTAAGGTTGGGTGTTTTGGCCTATAATCAAAATCTTGGTTAACTGAAAATTTTAGGTCGATTACGACTAATGGACAATTATTTTATTTATTTATTTTATGTTGTTGCCCTTATAGTTCACTGAAAAGTTTTGTATGCTCATATATTACAAGTGATGGAGTTTTGAATGTAGGGTGGATTACTTGATTTTAAAATAACTGAAGGAAACACACTATTATCTATAATTATTTATTGAACATCAATGCTTGAATGTCAATTTTAATTACTTTTCGATTAATCGCCCAGCCCCATTGTCCACTACAGAAGTACAGAAGTAAAAACTGCATAATCTTACTGCCATAGTAACTTTTGCATCAGACATTGTGTATGCCTTGTTCAAGGCCCTAATAAGAACTGCTGTACTGATCTTATTTCCTTAAAAAAATCAATACATTGTATAGTTATGTTAACACTTTCTGTAAGAGCTCCACCAGTCTGGCCGTTCTCCTTTTACCTCTTTCAACAAAAAGACATTTTCATCCATAGAACAGCACTCTCAGAAATAAAGCTACAAAAGTCAACAAGGCTGTTGCTTTTCAAAAGGTACATTTTTGCACTTTTCATGCACTAACATGCTTTTAAGGTTTCAGTATGGGCCCTTTAAGTACACACGTCTATCTTTTGAAAAGGCACTGCTCCAGCGGCATCTATTGTATCTTTATTTCTGAGTGTGAGCCTCAGAAAATCTCACAGGATATTTTCTCTCCTTTGGATCATTCCCTTTAAACCCTAGATACGGTTGTACCTAAAAATTCCAGTAGATAAGCAGTTTCTGAAATACTTTAGCACCAGCAACCATGCCACATTCACAGTCAGCTAAATCACCTTTCTTCCTCTTTCTGATACTTTGTTCTGGCTTCCGAAGTTGGTTCTGATGCTTTGTTTCAACTTCAGCAGTTGGTTTTGACTACGTGTACATGCATAAATATATTAAGCTGCTGCCATGTGATTGGCTGATTAGATATTTGTGTTAATGAGCAGTTGATCAGGGAACATAATATAGTTGCCATTGAGTATAAATCATTTGATAATGTGGAACACCAAAAAAGAAGATATTTATCAAAATGTTCATGCTGTTCATTTGGCTTCAGGCATGGCTTCAGAAGACTTCATATACAGGTAATCATATAAATTCTGTGGATTTGTTCGTTCTTTAATCTTTTTTTGTCTTTTATTTATTTATTTTTTTTTTTGGAAACTTCAAAGACACTGATCAACATTTACATTAACTACATGGAAAACTGGCGAACAACTTTGGAATGAAATAATTGTGAGTAACAATAACAGTTTTTGTCTGTTTGGTTTTTTGTTTCAGTATGCTGAATGCTTAATGCAGAGTTTTTTTGTTCACTCTCCTCTAATAACCTCTAGTTCTGGAGAACATCCCCGCCCCCCCACTGAGACCCCTATGGTGTGATGTCTAGCAAGACCTTCAATTGAATAAAAAAAAATCTATATAGCACATACATTAAACGCAATGAGTGGAGGGCAGATAAACAACTTTCTCATTTAATAAACATGATTACATTTTACATGCTGTGCTGTTAAGCTAGTGTGTTTTGCCACCATTCTTCCCCCTTCAAGTTTATCTGAACTGTTTTTGGTATGAGATCATAGAAGACTGTAAACATGAGGATGCTCTTCCCTGTTTCCCATCCTATCTTATGTCACCTTCAAACTAATTAAGATTTCTGGGTTTTAATTGGTATTTTAGAGATCTTCAGGCAATTTGTGTGTGTGTGTGTGTGTGAGAGAGAGTGTGTGTGCGTGAAATGCACTGAATGAGAGTAAAGAAACAGAGAATCTATGCCTTTGTGTCTAGCAGCCTGTCTATGGTGGTTTAAGCAGCAAAGGATGCTTGTGTGGGTGTAGAATTGATTTTAAATGGTAAAACCATTTTGTATGACAATTATATCTGTTTTGTGATAATGATGAGTTGTAATCCCAAATCAATTAAACTGTGTTCTCCCTCAGGCCAGATTATCTAAAGGCAAGTGATAAACTGGCAAAACGGGAAAATAGGAGTTTTGTATCATGCTGAAGGGGTTTATTTTCTAATAATTATTGGCTATTTTGCTTTTTACTCATCTTCGTAAGTTAAAATAAAATACACATAGACATTGCTGAGAAAGATAGTCTAATACAGCTTTTTCTTATAAAGGGCCAAAAACCAAACTTGATTAAGGGTTGTGGGCCAAAGTTAAATATACCAAACCGTATTACAGTAAATTTGCCTTGGATAATTAATTTACTAATATTTCAAAATAACTAAAAATGTTGCTTTAAAACATATTAATTAATGATGCAGTTGCATTTTAAAATGAACTTATTATAGTAAAAACATTTTTAAAAAATCCCATTTATAACACAATGGATTTCAATGCTGAATACACTAGTCGAGCTGCTCTTGCCTTTGCCTTGATTAGCTCACTGATGTCTTGTGCATTGTCCTCTGTCAACAAACAGGATATACATTTTAAAAGTTTATTAGCAACCTTTAACTGAAAGATTACATTTTATAGCTCCTCAATTAAATAAAGAAACTAAAGGTTAAGTTAAATTTGAAGTGACGATCTCTGTCCAACTCACCATCGTTCTTCCTCTCTTTTCCGATGGGATGGTGGGCTAAACCAAAGATTTCCATGGGCCAACTTTGCCCTGCGGGCCCTACTTTGGGCACATATCGTCTGATAGAATAGCAAATGATTAGCCTAGCAATAAGTCAAGCATTTAGTATAAATTCCATGTATATATTATTAGTAATAAGCCATTTAAAATTTCTATGGGTCAATGTAGTAATATAATAAGCTAACGCATGTGACATCTTCCCTTTCAAATCTCACTCACATACTGTACACACTTAATTTTTCACTTTTTAATTTTACACTTTAATTGGAAATCCTGCATTTCGTTGTCTGTCGAATGTTTTGAGGTGTTTAAGTTATTAATAAATTAATATGTTAAATTTCCTTCCACGGGCATTCACAAGGTGGCACCAATGAGTTATTCTGTCATGCATTGATGAGAGAGTGATTAGAAAGGTGTGAAATTATTGTTGAAATATGTAGTTTATCCATCCTCTGTAATAAAATATTCAATGACTGTTCAGCAAATTGTATTGCATGCATTCAAATAATGAATATATGTCATACAGGTTTAAGAATGAGAAGAGTGAGTAATTATGTCAGAGAACATAGATTTATTATTAATAATAATAATAATAATTCATTCATTTTCCCATGGCTTAGTCCAGGGGTGTCCAAACTCAATCTTAAAGGGCCGGTGTCATGCATAGTTTAGCTCCAACTTACTTCAACACACCTGCTTGGACGTTTCCAGTATACCTAAAGAGCTTGACTGACTGGTTCAGGTGTTTAATTGGGGTTGGAACTAAAATATGTAGAACATCGGCCCTCCAGCACCGAGTATGGGCACCCCTTATTCATTAGGTCGCCACAGCGGAATTAACCGCCAACTCATTTAGCATATTTTTTACACAGCGGATGCCCTTCCAGCTGCAACCCAGTACTGGAAAACATCTATACACACTCTTTCACACACATATACTAAGGTGAATTTAGTTTATTCAGTTCACCTATAGCGCATGTCTTTGGACTGTGCAAACCGGAGCACACAGAGGAAACCCAAGCCAACACGGGGAGAACAAGCAAACTCCACACAGAAAGGTCAACTGATCCAGCCGGGACTCAAACCAGCGATCTTCTTGCTGTTAGGCAATTGTGCTAACCACTGAGCCACCATGCTGTTACAATAATAACAATAATGATAATAATAATAATAATAACAATAATAATAATAATGATAATAATAATAATAATAATAATAATAATAAAAATAATAATAATTTCTTTTAAAAGTTTCTATTTCTTTGTAATTCTGCTCTTTGACTTCTCGTGGGTGTTTAATGCAAAATCCAATATCACATCAGAGCCTATCAAATTCGCTAGAGGGCGATGTTTGACCATTTAAGTTTAGTTATATGGTCCAAGCAGGTCTAAGATCACCTCTAGTCTGGTTTAGTTTCTAATCCAAGTTAAGAAGTTAATGCCGAACACAAGCACATCAGTTCAACCTCAGTTCAATGAATGAATCATATTTCTACTCTAGGGCCTATGGTACATTATTTTTTAACTCCTAAGTTGTTCTGTAATGTATTCTGACAGGAAATAGGAAAAGATGGTGGTATGAATATGACCTTGATGCACCATATGATACTGACATGTTTCTATTATAGTTAAGATGTTTTGAAGGACAAAGTTGATACTATATGTAATGTGTTATCATTTATTTCCATGATCTAGATTTAGAATATCTTAGTAAACTACAATACATTCATCTCTTCGACTCAAGTGTTGGATCAGATCTTAGCAACAGTGCATATGTCACGTCACACTGACCTCATGATGCAAGATGAAAAGAGGACTATCACTTTGACGCTTTTTCTGACGTCATGCCGATGCAGGTCCTCGGGGCTGGATAGAGGCGCATTTCGGAGGGTCCATGTCCTAATCACATTGATTAATTAATTAGAGCTCGATGAGAGTACTCAAAGCAGCAGCACGGAATGTAAATTCAGTACACACAAAGCGTCAGTATGTGAAAACGTGAACATAAGGGACGCTACAGCCACCGGAGGTAGTGCTAAGAATTGCAATCAATCTGCGGTAGCTGTTAAATGTGTGAGTATGGCAAGCTGGTTTAACATTGATTTTCTAAAACAAAACATTAATTCTTATGATGTGGCAAGTAAAAATCAATTATTAATAATTAAATCAGAGAAACTAGTATATTTATCAGCTTCACAAGTATATTATTTTAGTATATAATTTTTAGTAGCCATTACCCGATATGTGACAAATAGCCTAAACACTGTTTTGCCTTTTATCAGGTCTCACCTTGCTCTTAAATCACCCTCAGTCACAGCATCTTTAGGCTATATACCAGTAATGCCTGTTTCACACATTCTCCATCTGTGGTGTGTTGAGGCAGGACCTGGTAATTATGCTTTCACAGAGGATACATTTGCGGAGGATTTACTGACACTGTTTGATCTGCAGCTTTTAGGTAAAATAATTTATATAATTAAGACCCTAATTTAAATCTAAATACATATAAATACTGCACATCAAATCCAAACGTTTTAAAACTTGCCACCGTCACCAACAGCGGAGGAAACTCCTTTTCGTGCCTTTTCTTTGGCATTCAATATCTTTGTACCAAACGTTCTGCTTTACATAAAGTATTCTGCCACCTTGACGATGAGGCAAATGTTGTTCAGATCATCTTAATTTGAGCAAGTTAATTCTCTCTCAAATGAACCCCCCTGCCATGTCGTGCATGATGTGATTGCCCACTGAGATGCAAGTGTGTCCCTCCTCTCTATACAAATATAACAAATATGTTTATAATGAGGGAATGTATGTCTGTATGCATTTTGCAATTTTGTAGGACTACTCTCAGTTGAAATTGCTGGATTAATAAATACCCAACTATGGATTAATTAACCCAATGCTTTGGGTTACATAATTGTACCCAATTTTATGCAGCACAGCAGAAATAAACTCTGTGTGCAAACAATCATTGGATTGCTGCAGATGCATCGCGCCTGGAAAGGACTGCTGAACTGCAACAATGTGCAGTGTGAAAGATGCAACCTGTTAACGTGTTTACAGTATGTGCCCGTGTTAATAGGTTGCACCTTTCACACTGTCACACCATATAGACTGCAAATGCATTGTAAACTGAGTGTGTGTGAAACAGCCATAAGACTTGGCATATGGACTGTTCAACTAATTTTGCTGTACAAAATTATTTACAAAGCCATTACACTGGAAAAATAATTGTCAATTAACAGTTGCTTGTATCTTTTAATCCTAGGTTTTCTGCTTATTTATGCTTGTGAGTTTATTTTGTAGAGGTATATTTATATACAGTTGAAGTCAGAATTATTAGCCCCCCTGAATTATTAGTTCCCTGTTTATTTTTTCCCCAATTTCTGTTTGATGGAGTAAAGATTTTTTTCAACACATTTCTGAACATAAAAGTTTTAATAACTCATTTCTAATAACTGATTTATTTGATCTTTGCCATGATGACAGTAAATAATGTTTGACTAGATATTTTTCAAGACACTTCTATACAGCTTAAAGTGACATTTAAAGGCTTAACTGGGTTAATTAGGTAGGCAGGTTAGAGTAATTAGTCAAGTTATTGTATAACGAAGCTTATTATCTTAAAGGGGCTAATAATTTTGTCCTTAAAATGTTTTTAAAATTTAAAACTGCTTTTATTCTAGCCAAAATAAAGCAAATAAGACTTTCTCCAGAAGAAAAAAATATTATCAGACATACTGTGAAAATTTCCTTGCTCTGTTAAACATCATTTGGGAAATATTTAAAGGGCATCTTTGGTGAAAAATCTACTTTTTAAGCTGTTTGGACAGACATGTGTGTATAGTGTATAGACCGTCATATTGGGGTGATATAAACCCACACAGTTCTTTTTTTTTCAATTTAACAACATAAAAACGGTGGACCAATTGGAGCGGTTTTCAGACCGACTGCAACTTGATGTAGGAGTGCTGTCCCCCCACCCACCAATATTGATTGATAGGCGCGTCACAATATCCTCATGTTCTTGTTTCACGTCCACCATTTTCAGCGTGTGAGTCAAAGCGATATCACTAAAGGAACACCCCTGCTCTATTTTTAGATGTAAGGCTCACTGGGCTCAACACAAGATCAATATTCTCCACATTATTGCTCTAAACGGAATTATTGTTTGTACCTTTTGGTAGGTTTGCAAACATGTGTACTTTTCATTGTGTCTACTTTAAAGTTCAATTGTTTACATTTCTCGCAAACACAGAAGCTCCCTGTAATCTCAGGTGCAGCTGGAAAAGTGCAAGCGCGTTGCTTCATGTGCGCGTCACTCCATTGGAAATAAAATTACAAACTTGCCGGCAGGTCACACACGCATCTCTGCGTGGCGCGGCGCCGTGCATTTCGGAGTTCTGGGCGTGGGTTTCTGTCGGGGTGCACGCGCGGCGCTTCGGGTCAGCGGGTGCCTTTGTGTTTGCCCTGGTGGAGGCCTGTGTTTGGAGTTCTGGAATGCATGGCGGTGCGTAGCGTGACAATTTGGGACACTTCATGTTTCGGCCGCTCCACTGAGAGTGTCTGGTGTGCCGTGTCATGGCTTTGAGCTGCACATCCGGTGCCTCAGTCAAAGTTAATTCAGTAATTCAGTTCACAACATAACACTTTTGAACACATTATAATAAAAACATCTGAACTGTGTGTTGAACTGAACCTAAACTGGCACACTCAGAAGAACCATAATATTAATATTAAATCATTAAAAAAAGGGGTAAACTATGTGCCCTTTAAAAAAGAAAAAAAAATACTGTTCTTATTGCAGTAAACATTTTATAGACCTATTTCCTGCATCTGACCATGACATGTCCAAAATAAATGGTCATAAGAAATGACCATATGCAACATCCCTCATTTATTCTCTTATTTAAGGAGTAAACTTCGCTTAAAAGGCCTATTATACTTAGAGGGGGCTAAATATGCTTTATGCAATGGCAAAGTTACATAAAGCTTGGAGCATCAGAATCGATACTCTGTATTGGCTGATCACCATGACAAGGCTGTAAAAATCCTGATCGGAGCATCACTAGTATCTAACAGTGAAGGTACCTGGTTCAAGTCCTGGCTGAGCCAAGATGCCTTTCTCTGTGAATGTGCTCCCTGTCTGCATGGGTTTCCTCCTGGTGCTTCAGTTTCCCGCACAATCTAAAGACATGCTGTATAAAGCTGAACTGAACAGTAATTTGACTCTAGTGAGTGTGTGAATGAGAGTGTTGCACCATTAGGGCTGCATTGTGGCAAGATGGGCAAATACCAGTAAAAGGTAGTTGATAGATCCTTCCAACGTTGTGTTCCCTGATAAAGAAGGAAGTATCTGGAGGCTATAATTGGCTACAATGCAGTAAAAAGTATAGACTACACTCAAACAAACGTTGGGTTAGTTATTTAACCCAGTGGTTGATTTTAAATATTTGGTGCTTTGTTGGGTAGTTTTTAAACCTTTATTGGGTTATTTAATAATAACTCAACCAGCTGGGTTAAATATCTGGTGCTTTGATTAGTTTTTTTTTAAACTTTATTGGGTGATTTATTTAATAACTCAACCAGTTGGGTTAAAATTTTGACCTTCAATAGTCATCTGATTAAACTGTCACATAACAGCTGTAATAATATGCCAAAGTAATGTTGTTTTTTCGTTTTAAACTTTATTTAAGCTCTAACGCATATAAAACGTGTATCATAATATATATAATATGATACACATGATATTTGTTCATCATTCTCACCTTTAGAACCCAGTGGAGATATCAACACAATAATTTTGTACACACAATAATTGCCACTTTTTGGCAAAATAACCCAACAAATAATTTATTTTTGTAATCCATATTCTTGGGTTAACCTTAACATCCCAATGGATTGGGTTAAAAATAACCCAACAGCAGGTTGGTGCCTATACGACCCATCATCGAGTTACTTGGGTTATTATTAACCCAGCTGTATTAAGTAAGTATATATGAAGTTAGTATATATCGACAGTTACTTACTAATATATATATTTACATAGTCATATTTAGACATCGAAGAAACTTTATTGGAGACCAGTTAGATGAATGGTAGAACAGCTTGCCATAGAGCGTGCGTGTGTACGAGAGAGAGAGAGAGAGAGAGAGAGAGAGAGAGAGAGAGAGAGAGGCGGACATCGGGATTCAGAACTCCTGAATCTTGACAGCTGTGCGTGAAGTGCCGAATGGATTTCTGAGAGGCAGATACATCGTCATTGCTTACGAGTGGGAATAATAATAATTCTGATTACCACCATTTTTAGATACCACTGAGAGAAAAGAAAAAAAAAAGAGTCACAATTGTTTGCTCACTTGCACACGCAAGAAAAGGACTCGTTTTGCGAGTGAGACAGACTGAGAGCAGATGAGAAGTCGTGCCACCGGATGGTTTTTATTATTTGCTGTTTTTTGATGCAGGAACGGACTCTGAAATGGGTCGCCATGACGACAGAGCGCTGAGTTAGCCGCTAATGCGTTATACGCATTTGTTTCTGTTATTGTTTTATTTTATCATTTCCCTACCTCCTTTATAGTGATCAAATATGTGGTAACCTCGCCACCAGAAGACGCGGGTGTTGTCAGATAAAAAGAAAGAAAAAGGAGGAGGAGGTGTTAAGTGGTGTTCATTCCCCTTTCTTTTCCCCCCGTTTCTTAATTTGCTCTTATTTTCATCTTTGTATGCTCCTTTCCTTTCTTTCCGGATTTCTTTTATTGTTTTGGGGACACGGACTGACGTGAAGAAGGTAAATTGATGTGCGAGAGCCTGCGACACATTCATGACGAATTACCTCAGAAAAAATACCGATGGCATAAACACCGGCTTCACCACTGAAGTACGACTATTCGCCGGGAAAGAACCCGTCGACTACAACCCTTTCATCGCGGTAAGCGGGTTTCTGTTGTCTGATGTTATAATGCACGTATGTGTGTTTGCACGACATCGGCGAGCAGCGCGTCTCTGTCGGTTTGACGCAACGCTCGCGCAAGATATGTCTAATTAGAAGTGTTCAATAAAGGTGCGCTTTAGTCAGCCAATACCGACTGCCATGGCCTGTTGATAAGAAATAGACGTATGACTGGCACACTTGGCCAGTATCCGCATATCCTACTCTTTTATTCTGACATGTCTCGTCTGCTTCAAAGAAAAACGACGCGTTCATCAGATCTAGATCAAATGATCTCGACGCGTCGCTGTCGCGTGGCCTTTACCGGCCATTTGCGCCTCTAATTGCATCCATCGCTCGTCCCTCTGGCAACGTGGGGATTGATTTATTTTTGCACTTGATAGATAATGGTAATGCGCTCTGAATGATGGCAAACATCCGCAACCCACAGACTTCCCATTGCCTGTTAAATGTTTAATGGCATTTACGTAAGTGTGAGATAGGAAGGAGCGAAGGCAACCCACCTAACCCAACTGCACACCCACGACGCCCATGCACAAATAGGTATGGAGGTGTATGGGAAGCCATGGCTCCTACAGAGGGGCACATTTATATGCTGTGGTGGTTGGGCAGCGCTCTGTCAATGGCAGAATTCAGCACAGACAAGGAGTCCTCTGTTCTCCTGAAGGCTGAGGATATGGCCGTTCCTCAGCCCCAAGTGCTGCTGCATCGCTCTAATGTCTGATAGGACCTGATGTAGAGGGTTTAGTGCTTCTAAATCTGTCTGCTGTCCTTGTATGATGTAGCAAAGGTGAGTTCCTCATGTTACTCGAAGCTTTCCGCTCTTCGCTGTAGTTCTGCTGCAGTCCCTCACGTGGATTGATGAAAAACTAGTAGTTGATTTGAGAGCATGTGTCTGTGCAAAGCGTTCGGCCTTGAGCCTTCATGTGTGCTGCTGTGCACATCCATCATACTGTCTTACATGGATAAAAAGAGAACTATCTGGTTGGTAACCCACTCAAAAGAGGACAAAAATCTGTGGAGTTGTGCCAAGCAATTGATGCACCTGCTATGGACACTGAATTGGAAATGGAAATAACGGCTACAATCGTGTTTGGTTCTAGGAGGACACAAAGTTTTAGAAGTTCAAATGTTGAGGTTGGTCTAGTGCTCATTATTGGGAAATTGACTAAAAAAGGCCAATCAACTTCAGAAAGCAAAAATGAATTGACTTTTTAGATGGTCAAAGAATTAAGACAATAATAAAATTGGAGTTAAGACATATTCTCAAATATTAAACTGTTGTAGGATAACAATGTTAAATAACCAACTGTAATATCCTGTAATAAGAGGAACTTGCCTTTTTGAGGTAAAATGACTGAATTAATGCGATGCATGTCATTCATTAACAAATGTGCAAGGCCGGATTTAGTGGTTTGGGGGCCCTATGCAATGGTGCAAATTCATTTAGCTGTTTTTTCTTCTAATACTCAATCTCATTTTCTATATTTTGCCCTAATGCAAAGTAATGATAACTTTTTAGTAAAACTTTTAAAAATGTGTTAAAAGCTAAATCTTTACCTAGTTTGACTGCTGGACTGCTCCTTGATTGAGGGTGGGGACACATTTGTAAGTAATTCAAGTAAACTTTTACTTATTTAGACCCTCGTCATACAAAATATGATTGATTTATTAATTTTTCTTAGTCCCTTTATTCATCAGGGGTCGCCACAGCAGAATGAATCACCAACTTTTCCAGCACATGTTTTGCATAGCAGATGCAAGAGAAAATGATGTTACAGTATATATAATTTTTGGTATAATTTATACTTCTAGGTATTTATTTGAGGGCCCTCAGATTTCCTGGGGTCCTAAGCAGCTGATTACCATGAATTTTGGTTAAATTCACCCCTGCGAATGTAATGTGACTAAAAACATTTTGTCTGTTTGCATTTTCAGCATATTATCCTCACACATTGTTCTTAATTGCACTGCAAATATTAGTTTAAAACAGTTGAAATCGATTACAAAAAATATATATAAATCTTTTTTTGCTCTTGAAGATGCATCCAGGTTTTTGACTTTAGCGAAAAATTCCAAATTTTGTTTTTCATGATCAAGAAACAGATTTTGATGTGAATATGGATTAAAACTAAAAGAATAAAAGGCATGTCAGGCTAGGAATAAAGTGAAGATTTTTGTGAAAAATGGCTGATCCTATTTGTAATTCAATTAAATATTTCACTGAACATATAATTCAGTGACCATTGCATTTTTCACATTTCACATTGCAAGAGCGTGGAATACAATGAAAATGACAAAAAGCACTTAAGTCAGATCAACAGATGATAATTATTTGTGGCACAACCACTCTTTTTTTTTTTTGCCAGTTGTGTTTTCAGGCTCTTGCATTGTTTGCTTTATTGCTACAAGTGCACCAAAGTCCTTCTAAACTGCCATTCCTTCATTTCAATCCCTACATCACACATGTTTTTTAACGAGTCTTACAATATGATGGATGAAGCACAGCCAAAATGCCCTAAAGTCAGGGCAAATGGCTTTCTCTATTATGAGAAGAACAACACAGAGCGCTGTGTACTGTACCCAGAGCTGGAGTGTTCGTGATGTAAGAGGAATGGAAAACTGCTTGTGTCTCAGGCTGGCCCAGGCCTCAGAACAGGTAAATAATGAAGAAAAGTGCAGTGTTAGCTTGATGTAACCCCCTCCATGTGCCCTTCTGTGGTTAGTGTGTGTGTGTGTATGCCGTCTTGGGAAGCACTCACATGAACCGCAGCCTTATTAAACTTTAAAAATCTCCAAGCACTGGGCAGAACTGAAAGAGATGGGTTTTAGTCTTGGACCCTTTGAAGAGGTGGGGGGTCGTGAATAAATCAGAAAAGTTTATTTTTATTGTTTGGTGTTCATTTCTGGTTCATGATGGGCAGTTGTAATTTTGGGAACAGAACAAAGATCTTGATTTAGAGCGTTTCACTTCACTTATGCAAAAGAGGGTAATTATATTAAGAATTCATGATGATGGTAACAATGTTTTCTTGCTTTCACTCGCTCCAAGGAATACTCAAGGTCAGAGCATCTTCTTTTTTTTTTGTTCATTCACACATGCACAACAGTATTTGTCAGACAGTGCTCTGTGTCCATGCGGAATTTATTCGAAAGCTTTCATCTCCCACAAAAAGGCCGACCTCTGCCTGGTCTTGTAAATGCAATGTCAGTGAAGTACCGTTCAAATACCGTTTTTATTCAACATTTATCTCTTCGTCCTAGGACACAGCATTTTGAGCGTCTAGTTTTCCAGATAAGCATTTCCGAATGTTAATGCCTGGCAAAAGCAAGCGTAACGAACCATCATTCTCCTTGAAGTGTCACAGAAGCGCGGCTGTGACCTGTGAGTTGGTAGCGTTTGATTTTCTGCAGCAATGTCTGATCGCAGTACACGCTTTCTGAACTCTGCTGGGTTGTAGTAAAGTTGCGGTCGTTGGATTGTGTGGCCTGATGTGCTCAGACATCTGTGTGCCATTATCTCTGTCCCAGCATGTGCAGCATGATCCACTCACTGTAGACAGCATCGCCACAAGCAATGAATCATCGGATGAACCTGACAGCCTCCTCCCGTCTAGATCTATATTTCAGCCTTCACACATGATATGTTGTGCCCGCTGTCCGACAGAGTCTTGCCATTGTTCTGGGCTGTAAATACACTAATAAAGCTTCCACGCTACAGGATTCCCCTCTTGTAACTTTACCTGGAGCCAAAAAGGTGTGTATCTTTCCAAAGATTGCTGAGTCAGATTTTCTGTCTTTCCCTGTGTGACGGATACAGTTGGAGAAGCTGTGGACTGACTTTACAGCTCTTTCAAATAATTCTTGTCCTTCAGATGTCTGGAATCCACAGATAGACATGCTAAATGCCGCATCTGTGGTCTATCTTGGATAGCAGTGAAAAGGCTAGAGTGTCCACTCATCTTGAGTTTTTTTGCTCAGGTCTGAAAGAACCTGTAATCCGTCAGTAAGATTTTTTTTTTTTTTTTTGGATGGTGCTGAGCTTTAAAGTTGCCTGGAACATGGCGCTCCATCGCTTTTTAACGCACAGCCTATATCTGAAAGGAATTTGGAGGAAAAAGTAGAACAGGAGTGAAAGAGGAAACACACAAGTGAAGTCAGCAATTCAGCTTGTGGTTTTGGGGGGAATAACTACTTTTTTAGATGACGTTCATTGAACATTTTGATGGAGAAATAGATTCATGTCATTTGTACATGTATAAACTGATGCACTTTTTCATTCTCTTTTAAAAACTGTACTTAATTATTAATTTTTTTGGTAACCCAAATCACAGCTGTGGTTATGATGTGGAATTATGGCCTGTTACGGCCATACGGTACGGTGCACTTTTATGGCCGTTTCCACTGTCAAAATGTACCAAAAAGCAAACCTTACCGTACCACTTTTTGGGTACCTTTTGCAAAGGGTACCTAGCACGACAAAGGGTACCAACAGGTGGAGCGAGACATGCAGCTGTATTGGTTTACAGAAAAACGTCACTCATGCACACAACGAGCAGAAGATTGAAAACAAGGAAACTGCCATTTTTAACATTACATATTACACAGCCAAAACCTTACAATGTAATACTATTTGGATATAATGACGAGCCATGGTCATTGTCGTTGTCTTGATAAACAGCCGCAAAGACAAGAAGAAAAAAATCGGCCTTTTCTTGATTTTGTTTTAAGAGGCCGCCTAACAGTGCGGGCTTTTTTGGTTTTTCCTGGGAGTTCGCTATCGCGTGCGCATCTATTTTTAAGATAACG
This sequence comes from Danio rerio, assembly GCF_052040795.2. Classification (NCBI taxonomy): domain Eukaryota; kingdom Metazoa; phylum Chordata; class Actinopteri; order Cypriniformes; family Danionidae; genus Danio; species Danio rerio. The sequence continues at coordinate 25,859,823 of NC_141030.1, forward strand.
AACTTCTCAAGCTGTCGATAATAAGTGCTTCTGACATCCGATCCTTTCAGAAACAGACAAACGCGAGAGTGAAGTGTGAAAAAACAAAGGAGCAAATGATTGTAAGGGTCTGTATGTTTATATATGATGCATTCATTTATTTATTTTACATAATTGTAGACATTACCGTAGGCTATTTTACACTGTAATTGATCTGCAGTTATAATCAAATTATGTTCATAGAATAGTTAGTAATGAACATTTATACACAAGTATTTATGCGTATAAAGCATCTGTTTTGTGAGAAGTGCTTCTTGTATGATATGTGAACGATACTTACAACTTTACTTTAAACGAGATTTGAGAATGACGTTGACTGCAACTTTCTGTCGTACACCACGCCCCCCAAAAGGGTACCATTGGTACCTTTTAGGCAGTGGAAACGCAAGCCTGATAAAGATAACCCGCACCAACCCGTACCGTACTGTACCAGTCAATGGAAACAGGCCATTAGTGTGATGGAGGTTCGTTAGTTCTAAAAAATCTCAAAACAAATAAACCAGTCACATGCAACCAGCGGATGAAGGATGTTTTCATGTTTTCTCTGATTTACTCAGAATTGTTCCAGGTTTAGAAAAGCTTCTGTGCAGTTTAAGTGTGCTGCCTTCCTTCATTATGTTACCCTAATGGCATAAATCCAGCGTTACGAATTAATTACAGAATGTAAAATGTGTCCTATTTCAGGCACAGTAAGTTGCCCTGAAGGTGAGCATCTGGCTTTGTTGCAGCGTGTTTTTAGAGTGGAAAATGCACCAAAAAAACGATGTCGAATAGTAGGAGTTTGTCAAGGGTGTATGTTTAATGACTCATCTGCCAGTACAAGAAGACTCGAGTGAACGGTGACACTCTCGGAGTGATATTGACATTCTGCAGGTTCATTTCAAGCCAATTATGGACGAGGTGATGATTGTAAAATTGCGTATTGATCTTGGGTTTTAGTGTGGACCCTCCCGCCCTTGAGTGTTAAACATAGTCGAGTGCTGCCCATTGTAATCACATCAAGAAACCTCCCCAAGATTCCTCCTCACGCTTCCTCTCTTCATTCGGAATGTTGATTGTCTTAGTCCCTCTGCATCAATCTCTGTTCCCCTTTACTCCAATTTTTCACTGCTTAAAAGTTTCCAAATGTGCTTTTTGAGAGATTTAAGAGACTTTTGATGGCAAGGATGCCGCCCTACAGTACTTGCCAGACAAACTCACAACAACTTCATACTAAAGTATATGACAGGTGATGACTGATGTGGAAAACCACATTTAAATCACTACTGTACATCACTCTTTAGAAATCTCATGACCTGACAATGCAGCATGTTCAATGGGGAAACAAGCACTATTTAATAGTTGACAGCAGTAACCAACATAGGCCAAGCATTTGCTGCTGTGGTTTAATTTGGCTTTAAGGGTGTAGTAGTTAGCTTGTAGACCATCCAGACCAGGGTTGCCCAAATGTCTTCTTATGAAGGGCCAAAAAGCACTTTATTGAGGGTGGTGGGCCAAATTTATATAACCTTACTATTACATTAAAGTTGCCATGGTAATTTCTTATTTTATTGATATTGAAAAATATATTTTAAAACATTATATATATATATATATATATATATATATATATATATATATATATATATATATATATATATATATATATATATATAATCATATATATATACATATATATATCATATATAATCATATATATGTTACACTTGATTTGCTCGTTGAGGATTCTTACATTTTTTAAAAATCTGATTTATGCGCAAAATTTACTTGAAACATTTTATTTCGTTTGCTTTTTTGTATCTCAGCAGTTAAACAAACAAAAAAGGTTACTTTAAAATCAGAAACGACAAGCTGCTTTGTTGAAGGCATCGGCCCCAACTGAGGCTGCTCTATATATTGCTTCAGCATCAATATTGCAATGTGTGTGTCCACAATAGTCACATCGCAAGATGTTTAATGTTAAGTTGGGATTATAGTCGATCAACAATTGAGAATACATGAGATTTGTGGAGTCATTGCAACCATAACAGAGTGAAACTTCATTATTTGCATGTGTTTTAAAGGCATTCCAATAAAGCATTCAGGCACAATAATGTAATGTAACATTTGTAACTTTAATGGAGAAAATTATTACTGATTTTTTAAAACAATAAAGACTAAACAGTGTTATTTTACATTACATTATTACATTTCTGTGTCTGAATACTGTACGGAAAACCATAAAGAACTGTTTATTTTTCCTTTGTTCTATTGTAATTATTCGTACAATTTTATTTATTTTTTATTTTATTATTTTTTTTTATACATGATTCACACCTTACAAAATTGTCCCAACCAATTTAAATGAATGTTTTTTTTACAAATAGAGCTATTCAAGCCATCTGGTGAAATTGTATTTATATCGCAATATATATTGCAGCAAATCAAAATATCATCTGAATTTTCCAAAATTGTGCAGCTCTAGCCTCAACCTTCCCATCATTCTCGCTCATCTCAGATGGGATGGTGGCAGCCTCTAGTTTGGGCTTCTCTGGTTTATACATTAGTGGTTGCTGACAACCATCTGGTAACCAATATTTTCTTAAATAGAAAAAAATGATAACTAAATCATCTATATGCCATACTTTGTTTTTCAGATAACAAAACAAAAAGTAAAAAAAAAAAATGCATACAATTAAAGTAAAAGTATACCAGACCAGCTGCTTTAAAAAAAAAAAAAATTGTCCCTTTATAGATCCCCATGGCTATAAACACTATTATTGTATTACTAAAATTCTGATTTTGAGTCTTTTGCATGACTGTAGTAATGTGGCAGTTAACCCAATCATCTTGATCGAAAAGGGTAAAATAACTTGCATGCACATTGTTCTCTGATGTAAATATACCAGTTCACATTCATTATTTGTTAGTACATCACTCTGAAATTCTACGACCTGACAAACCAAGCATGTTCAATAGGGGAAACAAGCACCAATCAATGGCTGACAGCAGTAACCAACCCCGATAAAGCACTTGTGCATTTTAAATTGACTTTAAGAGGTTCTCCAAGAAAAAAATTACAATTCTGTTGTCATTTACACACCCTTGTCTTGTTTCAAGCATGTTTGACTTTCTTTTTTTTTTTTCTATTTAAAAAAAAAAAAAAGATTTGCCAAATGCTAACCATTTCCCAGAGATGGGATGTGGCTGGAAGGGCATCCGCTGTGTAAAAACTTGCTGGATAAGTTGGCGGTTCATTCCGCTGTGGTGACCCCGGATTAATAAAGGGATTAAATGAATGAATAAATGAAATGCTAACCAACTAGTTCATGGCAACCTCATTGATTTTCATAGAATTTTCCCCAACCACTGATAGTTTCTGTCAACTATATGTCCTCCCAAATATTACAATTATTAATTATTAATTATTATTAATTATTATTTCATTATCCTGTTGTTGCTTTGTTTTTTTAGATCACGAAAGAAAAAGTTATCCATAGAATTGCAGTAAAATTAGGCCGCCATTAAATGTAGACAAACCATATACCAATACTTTTTTAAAGTATCAAAGAATTATTCGAAATTCCGCATGCTCTCTTTTTATTGTCATAATTAACAAAAATAATATTTTGACTTCTTTTAGCTTGATAAATCTTTTGATATATGTAGTATTTTAGTATTTTAAGTGTTTGTCATCTTGAACAACTTAATAGCAAGTGAATGCATTTATCTCTTTCTGTTTCTATTCAACTACTGTAATAAATTACGTTTACTTTTTGATCAAAATGGTGAACAAAAAACTAGTCAAGCACAGGCTTTTGCCTAAAAAGGTTTGTTTAGAATAGGTTTATTTAAAGCTTTGTTTTGTATGCTACTCACTGCCATTTATTTAGACAAGTGTGAGGAAAACATTTTCTAAAAAGCCCTCTGTGGTTTGAAAATGAAAGAAGGGGATGTAATATTGACACTTTCCCTGTAAGGCTCCCCAAAAGAGTGAAGAAGAAATGTTGCCTGCTGTAGAATTTAGTTTTCCTTCAGAAACAAGTAATGGCATGTTACAGTACATGATACGTTGAAGTAGAAATATAATTGTATTGTCATATTTATTTACAATAAGCCTCCTTTTACAGTACAGTGCAGTTGTATTTATTTAAATATAGTGGCACCTAAAGGAGGTAAAGAATATAAAAAATGTCAAAACCATTTCATGAAGAGATAATTTTTTTTAGAGACAAGTTGTGCATGTTTTTTTTTTTTTGTATTTTCCTATCAACATGAGTGTTGCATGCAGCTGTCGCCTTTCTACAAGGATTAAAAGCTTGTAAAACAGTTAAATCCAGCGTTCATAGTTTTATAATGCTGTTATTTTGTGTCACTGTCAATATGTTGGCACTTCTCTTGTGCTTCCATTTTTGCTACAGATGGACTGAACGCTGCTTTTCTTTTAGTAAACAGGCAGTAATGACAGGTGCATTAGATGATGTGCAAAAATATAATAACATTTCACTTCTAGACCAGCTTTAACAACTACTTCTGATAAAGCATGTCATCCCGCAGCATGCTTTAATGCCTCCTGTGTTAATGCGAGAATGAATAATAGCAGCCTTAAAAACCTGAATTAATAATAAATACTAACTATCGATTGTCTTGCTTGTTGAGTCGTTCACTCTCTGAATACATCAATTGATCAGTTACTGAAGGACTGCTCATCAACAACTCACACATTAAAATGTATATCCAGCAGAGATTTATCAAAATGCTGTTTTTTTTTTGTATATGTTAAAATGTGCTTTGCAATATTATTTATGCCGTCCTCAGATTATATTACACGCTAAAGCGATCAGTTTAAACTGATTAGAGAAATTGAATCTACAAGAGAGCTCTCGAAGACGCTGTGGTGTTGATGCTGAGCAATTTGAAATTTTAACTGCATTACTTCTCGTTTGACCTTTAAGTCGGGCTGTAGAACTAATGGCTCCATAAATTTGTATTCAGTAAAGTGTTAATGTGCCTTGCAGACTTTGGGTTTATTTTTAACAGGCCGCTAAAATTCCGAGTGTAATTGTCTAGTACCTGAACATCATTCACTCGTGTGCGAGAATCATTAAAATGACCATTGCATAATGCTAAAGGTTAAGTGACAAGGGAGAAAAATTGCTACACGTACAACAATGCTTTATGGCTCATGCTGGTGCATCTAAAGGTTGCAGAAATTATAGGCCATCAAGCTACAGAGAATGTTTATTAAATATTTTATTCAAATTTGGATTTGCATAAATATATAGAACATAAAAGATGCTGCACACTCTACCTTATACAGTATCTGTGTAGATTTAGATGTATTGGATGTCAAAATACAAAATAAATACTTTTAGAGTTACTAACTATATTAGCATCCAAATTAACATTCTATATTATTTTGTTTATTATAAGCTTGTGCTGCAATTTTATCATTTACAATGGATTTTGATTGGCTGACAAGGTTTTTATCATTAAGCTGTTGAAATAAAAACTTCTCTGAAACAGATATTAATAATATCGTTTCTCTGTTTTATTTGCATGGAATTACAAAAAAATACTGAAAACAGTATATTGTATGCCAGACCAGTAGGTGGCGATGCCACTTTATAAAAATAAGACACTGGCTGCTTCCGAAAACTTCCATTTTGTGTAGTACGTTAAAAACTCTATGCGAGTACAGTATGCCCTATGCATAGAATTTGAAAAACAGTAGGTGAGAAGTATCCGGATGACTTACTACTTCCGGCAAGATTCCGACGCATCTGATGCATGCTACACTATCCAATGATGATGCCCTGCAGGAGAATTCATGAATAGGAGTGAAGCGACGGAAGTGGCACGGAAAGGACATGTGATTATGATAAAATGTTGGATATAGTGCATCCGAGTTACATTCATACTACTCACATTCTTACTGTATAGAACATACTTTTTTAACGGCCGAGTAGAATATTTGAATTCAAATGCAGTACCTACTAGACATGGGCCGGTATAAGATTCTGATGGTATGATAACCTTGAATAAAAATATCACAGTACTGAGATCACTGCTGTAAAATATAATCTTTTTAAATGTCTGGGTAAAAGACGAAACCTTTTTTCCCTTTTAAACGCAATGCATTTTATTTTGTCAGGCTAAATGAATTATTTACTTCTGCTGTCTTCATTTGTTTCAAAATGTTTTTTAACAATTCAAAGCGGCATCTTTAGATATCTAAAAAATCGTACACATACCTTAGGAACGGTATTGCAGAAATTGCACGGTTGACGATTTTAAAACCTTGACTTTTTCAAATCGCGTTATACTTTGAACAGTTATTGTCCCATGCCTAGTAACTACTGACTAATAGGCGATTTCGGATGCAGCCACTATGTAAATGGCTGTTGACCTTATTCTTGACGTAAGAGAGGGTGTAGACATTAGAACCTTATTGGCTTGAGATTTCTTGTCACTTTCATTGATTTTTAGCTACAAAAACAGCTAGTTATACTGCATGATGTTGCAAACTGGTATTTTGTAATTATATTATTTTTACATAAAAACATAAACACACTAGTTTGTAAAGCCGGTAGTTTTTCTGACATTTGTTATTCCTAGTCATTTCTCCCATAGGCAACTAAATTAAAATTTCTGAAACATTTTCAAGATTTAAGATAAGTTTTTTGTTTCTCCAGAATGTGTCTGTAAAGTTTCAGCTCACCACCCTTCAGATTATTTAATATATCTTTTTAAATCCCAGAAATTTAAGATGTTATGTCATTGTAGCTCTTTTTCTTGCCAGTGCCTTTAATGCAATTGTGCTGGTTCTTTCCACCCATCGTTCCCACGTGTATCAGTGGGTGTAGCCTTCAGCACAGTGACAGACAAGAATGCAGAAGATCTCCCTCACTACAGTAAGAACTTTCCCAACTGTTATTTGATGTATTTGTTGTGGAGTTAATTCAAGCATTTCTGCTATGATGAGTCACACACAATGTCATTATAAAGTGCGCGATTTAACATCCACAAACATGCACTGAAGCGTCTATTATAATTGTGAAATGCGGCTGCATGGTGTTGAATTATGTAGCGATTTTACTGTCTTTATTACAAACATGCACTGTTTCTTTCTTGAAACTCATTCTTGATCACATTTGATGATGATTGATGATCACAGAGAGCTGAACAGATCTTTTAATCCCAGTGTCTTTGCACACGTCCTGTCTTGTGTATATGATTATGCACGTTACTACAGAGACATGTTAATATGGGGCCATCAATCAATTTGGTGGGCGAAGAAACCACACTCCTACGTCACATTGCGGTGGGCCTCAAAATAGGAGGGATTTGGAGCCTATTGTAACAACAGGAAATTGAAAAAAAAAAGAGTTATTGTGTTTCTATCCCTCTAATATGACTTTGGACACACTATACCTGCACACAGTTCTGTATAAACAGCTTACAAAAGTTGATTTTCATCATAGGTACCTTTTAATAAACATATGCACACTCATGACATTGCTGTTTTCAGAAAACTTTCCAAAACCATTTTTTAAATGTTTCTATTTTTCTGTCTTCAAAATGTTGTTTTGTCATATTGAGTTTTTAGTTGAAATGCTCCTTTAATGTGCCTTGTAGACTTTTGATTGATTTGGTTTTATATTACCTGAGCATAATTTAATTGTGTGAGAAAGTTTATTCAAATAATCTAGAATCTTTGCAAGCTAACATAACAGGGAGAAAAAAAAGAAACAGACTTCATAACTGCTCTCAAAGCTGGCCAGCGCAGCTCGTAGACATTTCAGCACCTCTTCCTCGTGGACAGCGACAGATTTAGAGCAGGCATGTTGATGGGCCAGCTCCAGAAATTAAATGAAGCTGCCTAGTTTCTCCCGCTGCCAAAGTTGTGTTTGATTGCTGCACAACAAGGAAGTCATCACTTAGAGTACAGCATAATTTTTTTTTCTCTCCAGCTCGCATTCGAAGTTCATGAACGACGTAGCATAGCTTAAAATTGGAAATGTTTCTCTGCGTAATATGATGCATTTTTTGGCTGTTCAACTTGACATTGAAGAATACGTCTAGACAGACTTTTGGCTTTTCATTCTTACGTCTCTATTTTATGATTACATGACCGTAATCAGTTTTTTCATCCTTCTCCTTGCTTTCTCTCTGTCTCTCACAAGCCATTATTTTAAAATGGGAAGGACAGAACGGCTGAAGTCCCAAAAGGCTGATAGCGTATCAGCATGTTAGCAGAGGGATCACCCATGTACTTCAATCACTCTCATAGCTGCTGCCATTAAAGCAGCCGTACAGCATGGCTGACTGACAGCCCTGTCTCTGAGGGAAACAAATCGGGCCGGGCCAGCCTTCCGACCCCCAATCAATATGCCAACCCAGCTGGGACCAGTGCCACCAATCACTCTGTCTGGAGACAGACGGGACGCCTGAGAACTTGACTCGTGCTGTGTTTAGCGTTAACTCTGTTGAAAGACAACATGGCTGAGAAAATGTCCAAACATCCCCCGAGGACAGGAGTGTGATGTTAAAGGCAGAAAAGTACACCGCTACAGTTGGCTGAGTGATGCTCACATACAGTGAGTCCAATTTCTGTTTCCTTTTCAAATATATCTTCATTGTACAGCCATAAACTAAAAGGCTAGCAAAAAAAAGAGTTGTTCTATATGGCGTGTCAGTGCTTGCTGAATCTTCCTTAAGCTTAAAAACGCAATGGTACTGTTAAAGCGCTCATCTCTCTCCCTCTGGCCTGCTACTTGTAGCGAGTGGTGATTTATAAAGCCATGGAGAGGCCGACGTCCCCCCTCCAATGGGGAGCGTCAATGCGTAATTACTTTGGAAGATGGATGGGGCCCATCCAGGCTGTCCCGGACCCGGAGTTAAATCAAAGCCCCCACCTTTCCTCAGGGTTCACATAGACTCACAGAAACGGCCAACATCTTGGCTCGGTTTCACCTGTTTCTATTGGTTCTCGCTCATGCAGCTTCTCCTCATGCGCCTTACATCCATCTAACAAGACCAGATGCCAGAGATCAGGTTCATTTCCCTTATGAGGGCAGGAGAGGGAAAAAAAAGCAAGAGAGAGAGAATTGAATGAAATGGGAAGTAGGTGCAGAAGATAGAGACTGTGGAAGTAATGCGTAGACATAATTTTGGACAAATTTAGCAATCCCCTGAAGACTGCGACAACCTCAGATGTGGAATGAGTCGATTAATGATTATATAAAGTACAGTTTCCCTTGCTAAAAGTATGTCTATGCTTTAAGAGCAGTTTATAAAAACAGAATTTTATATTTTCAATAGGGTGGCATGGTGGCGCAGTGGGTAGCACTGTCGCCTCACAGCAAGAAGGTCGCTGGTTCGAGCCTCAGCTGGGTTTGTTGGCATTTCTGTGTGGAGTTTGAATGTTCTTCCAGTGCTCGCGTGGGTTTCCTCCGGGTACTCTGGTTTCCCCCACATTCCAAAAACATGCGCTATAGGTGAATTGAGTAAGCTATATTGTCTGTAGTGTAGGTGTGTAAATGAGAATGTATTGGTGTTTCCCAGTGACGGGTTACAGCTGGAAGGGCATATGCTGCGTATAAACATATGCTGGATAAGTTAGCGGTTCATTTCGCTGTGGCGACCCCAGATTAATAAAGGGACTGAGCTGAAAAGAAAATGAAGGAATAAATATTTTCATTCTCATATTCACATACAGTATTACTGCATATACGGCATGGATATCTAAATTAGGTTTATTTCGCAGTAAGAAATATAAATGTCATATGTTTATTCTAAGTAGCACCTTTATACAGTATCTTTCATAAAAATGAAAAAAAAAAATATTTTGGTCTTATTAAACTATTTATGACATTTCCAAATCATTCATTTATTTTCCTTCGGCTTAGTCTCAAGGGTCGCCTCAGCAGAATGAACGCCAACTATTCCAGCATATGTTTTACACAGTAGATAAGAATCTTTATTTGGTATGGGCATGTTTTGTTGCTGTGAAAAAGTGACGAATCTGCCAATCTGCAAATGTGAATAGTTCACATCTGAAAAGGGGGTTCAGTTAACACGAACACCAGTTAAACCATAACACCTATCTAACTGAACTACTCAGTTATACAGGTTGAAGTCGGTTTTTTATATCTTTATCAGTCATCATGTGCCGTGCTTTGATTGTTTCCATGTACTTGCGTTTACATGTTTCTACATACTTTCACGCTGATATTTTCTCAGTATAGCTCTGATATGTTTTATTGCAGTGGGTAATACCATGATTTTTATAGTTGTAGACTCGTGGTAACCTTTGTCTACTAAGTCACACACGAGCTGATATTTTCCGATGTATGGTACATCACGGATCACTTCCGGTGTGTGGTACATTCCCTTTCCGTAAGGAATCTGTAATTGTAAATTTGTTTCGGGACTTGTAAAAGTGCTTTGCATCTTGTTAATTTTTTTCTAAAATGTAAATTTGTTTCGTCCTCGCTAAAATAGTTTTTCCCTTGTAATTGTGTCTGATGATAGGTAAAAATTTTTTTCAAAATGTAAGTTTGTCTCATGCTTTGTAAAAGTGATACACACTTTGTAATTGTGTGATGCACTTCCCGGCCACTGTAATTAAGTGTTTTCATGCCTAAATAACATTAAATCACAGAACAGTTTCACATTTAAGAGCAAGGGGCGTCCCCAGTATGGGTTGCTTATAGGGAGGATCGGCTCTTTAATGTTATTATTTGAAAATATAGGAGAAATATGACAAAATACCTTTAAGGTATGATGATAGTGAGATATAATTGTAAAATACGGGAGAATCCCGAGAAAAACAAGAGAAGCTTTACACTATGGGGAAATCGGAGCACCCGGACACAGGGAAAACATCCAAACTCCACACAGAAATGCCGACTGACACCGCTGAGACTCGATCCAACGACCTTCTTGCTGTGAGGCAACTGTGCTAACCACTGAACCACCATTCTGCCCTGTTTTCATTGTAAACATTACTATTAGGCTATTATTTTTTTCCAAATTTAACATAGAAATGTTGTCATTTAGAGAATATTTAAAAATATAACTGTGCCACGTTTTCAGACATGTTTTTGTTTTTGTCAAGAGTTTAGAAATTAACATCAGTCGAAAATAAATCTTGAATGTAATGACGTTACGTATTCATTTTACGTCAGGTCCTTCAGATCTTTTGCCAGTATGACAGCATTATCTTCTACCAGTTGATTTTCAGAAACGCAGCACACTTTTTAGTATCATCATGCTCGCCACGGCACATTTTGCAAACATCCCCTCAAACTGCACATCCATTTTTAAACCTGCATATAAGCACTGTACTCATTCACACGGAAGCGCACACAGATGCAAGCGTCTGCCACTGGGGAATTGGGTCTTTTTAGCCAAAGCTCTGTCTTCTTCTGCCTCCCTCTGAGCTCCTCGGTTAGGGCCGGTTAGCTTGGCTAGCGGTGGAGGTTTAATCCCTCCCTCAGAAAGCTGTGGGTGCCTCTAAACAGAAGAGAGTGGCCTCGGGAGACTGGAGCCTGGCTCTTCTCTCCTGTCTCAGTCACTTTCATGTGTAGGTTAAACTTGCTGAGGTGGGAGGATTCGTGGGGGTGGGGGGCTGCTTTTTAAGCTGTGAATGTGTGTATGTGTGTGTGTGGGGTCTGCTGGGGAATTTGGCATGACTGTCTGCATGTAGTTTGGCAGGCACAGACTGTACAGGGGCTGGATTTAATGATGCCAGAGAGAGAATTTGAGACAAAAGAGATCTATAGGCTGTGGAATCAGATGTGAGCAGCATTCATGAGAAAGCCATTTACTTGAAGCTTAAATGTATAATGTTAAACCAAGGAACCAATGGCTTATTGACTGTAAGGGAATACAGCATTTAAATGTATAAATAGGCAAATTTTCACAACCATAAACGTTACCCTGACCCACAAAACGGGTCATGGGGGTCAATTTTTGGATGTAGTCAGATTGTGAAAAATAAATAAATAAGATTTCCATTGATGTATGGTGTTAGGACAGGACAATGTTTGGCCAAGATACAACTTTATCTCTCCAAATTAAGTTCTTGTTTACTGTTGCGTGTGACACGGTGGCTCAGTGGCTCATTAGGGCTGTGCGATTTGGGGAAAATATCTTATTGTGATTTTTTTGAGAAGGGTCTGGCTGCAGATTTGCACTTGCACTTTTAGGCTTGCACTCTCAGGCTTGCACGCTCAGGCACCCACGCTTCCTATGCAAGTGACGCAGGGCCTGAGTGGGACTCCTTTTCAGCTCTGGAGTTTCAAGCCTAAGAACTGCCCATGACTGACTAAATTAAAATAACGTCATTTCCAATTCAGTTTCTAATGACACTATTACATCTTTTTCAAGGAAACAGCTGCTTTAGAACTTCAAATGTTTTTTATGAAATGTGAGAAGATTAAAGGGTAGCAAAATCTCCAACACTATTCTTTAAGACATCACAATGTCCTTTCCTGCTATATCTGAATATATATTTTGTGCAAAATTCTATAAAGATATCCAGTCCTTTGTAGCGGTGGTCACACAAAAAATAAAAATAAAATATGTACACCTACATAAGTAACCCAAATAGTATTATATGTCTTTACATTACAAATGAAAAAGAAAAAAAAAATACTCAGGTGAGATTCGAACTCGGGTCGGCAGCAATGGTACTGTTATGGCACTGTTATGCTTGTAAATGTCTTTTCATTACCTGATGAAATCCCTTACCTCAGGAATTTTCCCCCTCAGGGACACCCTTGAGTTCAATTACTGAAGGACTTTTATGCAATCGGCCACAGGTGCCAATTGTAAATGACATCACTTGCAGAGGAAGCGCAATTGCCTGAGCATGCAAGTACCAGAGTGCAAGCCTGAAGGTGCAAGTGCAAATCTACAGCCAGACTATTGGATTTTTTTGACAGATATTGCAATTTCGGTTTGAATTGGGATTTAATTTTGTAGTTAAGATTATCTCCTTATTGAAGATTTTTGACTGTTCATGAATATCCACAAAGAAGCAAGTTGCCTTTTGTTGATCGGGTTCATCATCTCCCAGTGGCGCAGTGTTACATGACTCACCTACCTGTAGAAAGTACCATTAAAATCATTGATAAAATATCAACACGGGTTCATTCTGTAAACGTCCCCTATATACATTCCTGGAATTTGCAAATTATATAGCCAGAAGTATGTATGGATGGATTTCAACTTAAAAATGAACTTTATGGGACAGTATCACTTTTTTTGCGCTATCCAGCTGACCGCTTACCTCTGTGTGGATGGTTTCCTGCTGTTACCAGGTGGTCCAGTTAGCTTGACATGTACATCGGCAGATTTGAGATGCAGAAAGAAGTCGACCACAATGACAGGGTTTGACTCTGGTGAAGAAAAGTTGCAGAAAGTAGACAAGACAAACAGAAACCAAAAAAATAAAATAAACAAGTACTTAAAAGGGTGAGAATGTCATCAATCCTGAATACGTGGTAAAAACCTGGTGAGGGCTTTTCTTTTACTGGATTGTTTTTTAAAACTGTCAGTTGGGTAAAGTGGGGGGCGGGTCAATTGATTTTTTTGAAAACACTATTGGTTGGGTTTAGGGAAGGAGGGGGGTGAGTCAGTTAATCTGTCATTCAGTCAATCTGTCAGTCAGTGAATTGACTGCGGCCTCTGGTGGATTTACGTGAGAAGAGCAGGCCAGAATTGCACTTGCGAGAGAAATTTGAGATCTGATAAATCACAAAGGTCTCTGGTGGAATCACGAAAAAAAAAAAGCAAATAAAGTACCTCCTGGGACGGATTTGATGCTCTCCAAAAATATATATATTATATATAGCGGTACATTTTCAGATTGAACCTTCGTTCAAAAAATATTCAATTTAGGAAAGTATTTTCTATAATTTTCTAGATCCTGTGAAGTGCTTTGAAATGTGCGGGTTTTTTTTATTGGAAGTCAGTGAAGTCACACAGAGTAGCCCCTCCCCTTTTTAAAATCAGCCAATTGTGCTTAATTAAATTACAGCTCTGCCAGAAAGAGTAGTTGAGCTCAAGCGCATCAAAGTTCAAGTCATTTATTAATATTAATAATATTAATAAAGCACATTCAAAAACAACCACAAGACTGACCAAAGTGCTGGACTTATGACAAAGTAAAATACAAAGACAGATTATAAAAACATAAAAATAAGCCAAGAGAAACGCCTAAATAAATTTCTAGACTAATATGCTATTAAAGACTATTAATATAATATTAAAAGGCCAAGCTAAATAGGTACGTTTTTACGAGTGATTTAAAAACAGATAGCGATGAAGCCATTGTTATCTCAAGCAGCATTTGATTTGTTCAGAAGATTTGATGAGAAACTGAAGTATGAGGTGACGTGACAAAAAATGTTATGCAGATCCGACAAACTGCAAGCTTTGGATGTTTATAAAATCTTCGAAATGCAAATTTTGCCACTGTTTTGTAGCACTGTGTGGATACAGCAGGTATTGTACACACTACTCCTTTAACACCCATTAGTCAACTAGAGTCATATAGTCGGTCCAGCATTCAGATGCATTATTTCATGCTGACTCATGTGTTTTGATGCATTCATTTTCAATTTAAGCCGTAAACATTTAGTTGCATGCATTGTTTTTCATGGCAAGAACCCTAAATGATGTTAAATGAGCGTGTTTTTTTGTGTTTATTGAAATTGTTAAGATAGTATCTGAACCTTTTTACAAACTCACAGATGTGTATAGTACCACAAAAGCAGAAGCAATTTCAGAGAATGAAACAGACGTTTATTCTCTCTTACTGAAATACACACACACATGCTCACACACACAACCCACACAACCAAACAGGACAGTTTGTCCTCATGTGGTGTAAAAAGGTGGGATTGAAACAAATTGGTGTAAAAGGACTTAATAAACTAAAAGGCAGTGCTGTGAATAAGCCATGAGTCACGCAGTCAGCTGTAGGGTAGGCGTTTCAGACCAGACTGACTAATGGAAAACATACAGTTTTATTAACTTAACGTCCTCGCTGAACTCTTTTAGCACATTAGCTAAAATACAAAGGTGAAATTAAAATGGGCAAATTAACAAATATATGAGCCCAAAACCTAATCTGCTCCAAATATCTCTGTGCGTTTTTGCCTTAAAATAAAGGGATGCTGGTTTCCATGGTGAAATATTGATTGTCTGGCCAAACAGAGGTTGAGATGTGTGTGTGAGGGTTTTTCTTTTTTCATCTTTTTGTTTTTCACACCTATCTGTCTTCCTGCTGGGTCGTGTCCTGAGTCTCCTTCATTCATTCATCAATAGCTTCTCCTCCTGCTTCGTTAAAGCCTTCTTTAATGACTTTTATTTGATTATTCATGAGTTTGTTTAGTTGATTGTTTTTTATCATGCTGTGACCTGAGGGGTGCATTTTGGGAAACCAGTCTAAATAGTGCACACAGACTTTCAGTATAATAGAGTACTAGCATACAGTTTACTGCACAGGACGTGTTAAATATTGAAAACATGCAAGATTTTATATTTGTATTTTCTGCAAATAAATGATTTAAAGGGCACCTAGGTTACCCCTTTTTCAGATTTAATATAAGTGTTTTGCGTCTCTAGAATGTGTATGTAAAGTTTCAGCTCAAAACACCCATCAGATTTTTCATTATACCTTTTACAAGATCCTGTTTTATACATTTTTCCACCAGGGGGTCGTTTTGTCGTACTGCGCCTTTAAGGCGAGTCCTCCCCACCTACTGTTTCTACGTGCCTTCCTGCGTGCCTTAATCTCTTCCCTTAGCTGCGTCAGACAACAGACAGACTTAACAGATTCTCATGTAGCATTTGTGAGAAATACTACAGTGAGAACTTTACCAATGAGTATTTGTTGTGCAGTTGTATTGATGAGTCACACGCAATTTCGTTACAAAGTTCACGCTCGCACACACACACACAGATACACTCGCACGCACATATATATTTATATATATATGCTGAAGACTTCAAGGACAACACATACTCTTAATCAGGGTGTTTGTGGGGTCTTAAAAAGTCTTAAAATGTCTTACGTTTCAAAAACTTAAATTCACTGAATTTTCGTCTTGTAGATCTTAAATAATTTTGAACAGGGCTTTATTTTCCACACTGACCAACGCTCATCAATACAACGCTGTAAAACCTTAAATAAAAGTCGAATTTATTAAATCAATTGTTTAAAGTCTATTGATGCAACCATAGTTTGCTTGTTTCTACACATTATTTTAAAAATGTGGCTAAGAAATAACAAAGTTATATTTTTTTGGAGGGGACTATTAAAAAATAGTTTCCACTGACCGTTAGAAAAAGATGCTAAGGGTTTAACGCTGTGTACTGTAAGTCTTAAATTTTAGTCATAAGGGTCTTGATTGAAAAGGTCTGAAAAAGTATTACATTTGACTTGACCCTGTTAATACACTTCATTGAACTTGTACACATAGACATCACCTATATGCTATACAGTTGAAGTCAGAATTTTTAGCCCATTATCTGACCTCAACTGTATAACTGCTGGTTAGTTATGTTTATATAATACCTTTAACTTTTAAAACCTATTAGTTACTAGTTAGGTAAAGTTATTAGTAACTAGTAAATTTAGGGTAACTAATAACCTTAACTTTTCTGATTTTGACTGTAATGCAGTAATGTGCACCTTCTGTAAAGCTGCTTTGAAACAGTAATTGTGAAAAGCGAAATACAAATAAACTTGAATTGAATTGAATATACACTAGAGCTGCACAATTAATCGAAAAAAGATCGCAATCTTGATTCGACCCCCTAGACAATCTTAATCAAGCATTTCTACGGTTCTGCCAATCATATTTTAATGTTCAGGAGAGAAGCAAAGGCGGCTGCACTAGTCTTTTCATTGTTTCACATACATTGTTCAGGGACATGGACACCTCCAAATGATGTTGTAAGAGTCACATACTGTATTTATAAGGTATAATTCACCTAAAAATGTCATTTCTTTCTTCATATAATGCTGTATTCGCGGCCGGGAAATCACACGTGACATGAGGGAGGGCGTCTACTTTAGTGAACAGAACCTGCATAGGCTGTGGATAACAGGTAATAAAGTTGTAAATAATATTAATTTCATGGCACAGAGTGATCGTTTGGGTGCCGCGCGTAAAGTAAAGTAAGTAAAGTAACAGCACTTAGCAGTAAAAACGAAACCGAAAGCGAGCACATAATTTAAATAATCATATAGCATTTGATGTTTTTTCTTTCATAGCGTGAGTTGTGCATAAAAATAAATATTTATAAATAATCTCCCACCACATCCCAAAGGCACTCTATTTGATTGAGATCTGGGCTCTGTGGAGGCCATTTAAGTACAGTGAACTCATTGTCAAGTCCAAAGGTACTAATGGGCCCAATGTGTGATAGGAAAATCCCCACACCATTACACCACCACCACCAGCCTGAATCGTTAATACAAGGCAGGATGGATCCATGCTTTCAATGTTGTTGACGCTAAATTCTGACCCTACCATCCGAATGTCACAGCAGATATCAAGACTCATCAGACCAGGCATCATTTTTCCAGTCTTTAATTGCCCAATTTTGGTGAGCCTGTGCAAATTGTAGCCTCAGTTTCCTGTTCTTAGTTGACAGGAGTGGCACCCGGTGTGGTCTTCTGCTGCTATAGCCCATCTGCCTCAAGTTTAGAGATGGTCTTCTGCATACCTCAGTTGTAACGGGTTATTTGAGTTACTGTTGCCTTTCTAACAACTCAAACCAATCTGGCCATTCTCCTCTGACCTCTGGCATCAACAAGGCATTTGTGCCCACTGAACTGCTACTTACTGGATATTTTCTCTTTTTCAGACCATTTTCTATAAACACTGATATGGTTCTGTGTGAAAATCTCAGTAGATCAGCAGTTTCTGAAAAACTCAGACCAGCTCGTCTGGCACCAACAACCATGCCACTTTCAAAGTCACTTAAATCACCTTTCTTCCCCATTCTGATGCTCGATTTGAACTGGAGCAGATTGACTTGACCATGTCTACATGATTTAATACATCTGAGTTTCTGCCATGTGATTGGTTTATTAGAAATATGCGTTAACAAGCAGTTAGACAGGTGTACCTAATAAAGTGGCCAGGGAGTGTAGTCACAAAAGGTATTAATGTCATAATGTGTATCATAGTCACATTGTATCGTGCATTGTTTTGAACTGTACATTTTATTGCGCATACAGGTTTAACAAATGCACACTTATAAACATCCTCTTCCATACTGGCCAATCCGTGAACAGTTAAAAAGAAAAAGCTCACTAAAACAGATTAAAAAAGTATTGATTTGAGTGAATCGATTATAGCATAAATACTTGGCTAAATGCTGCAGTTCATCATGTTTTCAACTCTATTATATTTTTTCTCTTTAAAAAAAAACCTTCACTGTTTGTGTGCCAAATCATGCCTCTGATTAAGTTTGATAGTTTGATATATAAAAAAGCTGTATTTTAGTGAATGTAGCTTTCCAGGCTAGCTGCAAAGTAGCTTCCCTGATGCTGGCTTACAGTAATATCCAGCATGGGATAATTCAACTTTATTTTAATGATATTCTTTATTAATCTATTCCTAGTTAATCCACTCCAAAACCGTAATACCCCGACTGAGGGAAGTCTGGAATGATTTGCGGCTAAATCTATTCTTAGCTGATCTGTTCTTGACAGCGCCATTGGAGCTGGAGGTTAAGCTGTCCGTGAGAACAATCATTTTAGAATGGGAGTTCATGTTTCTGTGTTAATTTCAGGGTGACCCCATAATTACTCTAAGACATTGCACTGTCATCATCTGTGAGTTCAGAGCCTTCAATTCCCTCTGTTCAGTTTTTGGAAAGTATGCGAGAGTATTTTTGTGTGCGCGAGACGGAGCTATTCATAGGGGTCCGACTGAGCTGTGTGATAACACTAAACTGTTTCCGTACATCTTAAATAACAAGAGAGCACGTTTTTTTGGCCACTACAAGATAAGCGGAGATGGAAAAAGCTGTATTGGAAACCGCATACTACCATACTGCTCATGCTACAGTATCTCTGCAGTACATGTATTATTTAAGCTTTGCATACTTTGTGAATTCATAAATGACCTACATTTCAAAGAAGTGAAAAATGCAGAGTGCACGCTGTATCCCACAATGCAATGCAGACAACATTACCTTAGATTTTATGCTACTAAATGAAATGAGGTGATTATATAAAGATTGCAACTTTATTTATTTACTTTGGAATGGTGTTTTTTTTTTATGTCAATTTGAAGTAGAGCAAAAGTGGAATTGTTTTTGAAATGGCTGTATTTCATTCTGTAACTAAAATGATCTGATCAATGCTAAATTGGACCACACCATTTTGTTTGGTTTCTGGCTCAAATTCAAAATTGTTATTATTAGCGGCACCGGTGGCTGTTTGGTGAATTACAGCCAGCAGTTTATTGTTTGTGCTTGTAAAGTTTATGCCGTTAAAAACAAACAACAAGCTGTTTTTTTTTTCTTTGCCTATAGCTTCCATACAAAGATGCAAAATTAATTCATGTGCAAAACTAGAATATCGCATGCGATTAAAGCATTGTTTCCATCCAGCGAGTCAAAGAGAACAAAATCGTCACTTCCTGATAAACTGGCATCACATATAAAAAGTAAAAACGGAATTTACTGAGGTAGGAGTAGCTGCGTGAATCTTTTCTATATTTAATATATTCAAAGGACAATGCCGGCATGCAATGAACGCATGGTGACGTTTGAAGGCGTAAAGCCGCCTTTCCACTGCACACGACATTTGGACATGACTATCGGAATACGCCCCCTTGTGGCATTCGGACAAAATTTTCAGTTCTGACGTGCACCATGGCAAGAAGCTGTTCTCGCAGTGTTCGAAATAAAAGAGTGCAAAAGCAAGAGCCATTATTCTCTGTGCCTTCACCATGGTTGAATGAATGAATAATTACTAGAAACTCAAAATAATGGAGGGAATGTGGAGACAACATAAAAATATATATATATTTTTATTACTTACATTTATGAATAGAAATGTTTATATATATATATATATATATATATATATATATTGACTGCTGATAATAAAGGAGCGCCCTTTCTCCGTTCTGGTATTTAATCTGTTTGTAGGGAAAATAATAATAATAAGGGAAATAATTACCCTGTTTGTAGGGATTTTTTTTAAATTACTATAGTTTATGACAGAAAGATTCTCATTTTGCCATCTTTTTCTAATCTAGGGCTTTTTAAACCAGTAGGCATCTTAATGTAATGTCCATGACGTAATTTATGCACTTGATACATGCAATAGTTTTATATTAGTTTATATTGGTTACGTGGTGGGTATTGCACTCTCTCTCTCTCTCTCTCTCTCATTAACATGCTTAAACACTTGTGCTACATGACAATATAAAAGCTTTTTTAGTCCTCGTGTATGAGATTTAAGATTTGCGACTCTGCTGAAGTCTGTTCTGAAATGAAAGCGCCAGACTTGACGTCATTAGCTATGGTTTTCAATGATGCAAACTCGTATTGACAGGTGAAAATCCGATCTACCTGCTTACACTGCAGACATGAGGGCACATATATCCGATACAGAAAAAAAAATTGGAATTGTCACTTCAACCATGTAGTGTACTGTAAATGCAGCCTTAGTCACTTTCTTGAAATGTTTTTTGTTGTTGTTGTTTTGTACAATAAAAGGTGTCGTACCTTAGATCAAGAACCTATAATGAAATTCTGAGCCTTCAATCACTTTTAAAAATTGTAAATAATGAGGTACATGCACTTGTTTATTAACAGACATTTTAACAGTGTTCATATTTTTTTTTTTTTGCCTAAAGAAAATGTTTTGAACCTTGAAGCAGAATCTACTTAACCAAGCTCATGCATTTAAAGCAGCAGATGACAAAACATCAGTGTAGATGCTAATATAGTTATTATAGTTATTGATCCTGCTGTGAACAGGCCTTTGGTGTGTAGTTAGTTACTTCCCTTCGCTGCTGTTGGAACTGTCATATTTGTGTGTTCGGTTTCCTTGAGAATTGCACTCCTTGTTTCCTTACGTTATGTTTGGACATATGTTTGGGTGCTTTTTTCTGAACACGGCGTTCCCATGTTGACATGACAGCTAACACTGCACAAATAATCCCATGTGTCTTCCAGAGTGTTCTAAGCTCATTTAACCGCCGACAAACCCTGGTGGAAGGGCCGAGCCTGACAGTCTGGCCAGAAGTCATGTCTACAGTGCCAGTGGCGGGACGTCAGGGTCTCATGGTGGCCCATTTGTTCAAATGCCACCGCTTCGATGTGCCTTTTCACACTTGGCTCTGACCATTGGTCCGGCTGAACGCACCCCCGCGTCTGTCCAGAGGGCCGTTACTCCATCAAACAGCCCTTCTTTCTGCCGTGACAGCAGGACAGAAGGTGCTGTGGGCACTCGCTGCTGACACAAAGTTAGATGAGGCTGTGGGCACCGTGTGCACAGATGGACCTGGCCCAGATCAGCGCCGTTCACGCCGAGATTCCCAGCACAGATGAATTAATGCCAGATATCACATTCATGCGAAAGGAATGGCTCATTGTTTAAAAAAACAGGCTCCGGAACAATCCATATGTGATAGGGATTGCATGTGTGTTCATTGCTGCGCTTAAAGGCATTTAGACCCCTGCTTCGCCAGACAGGAGCCAGGCTGTGTTATTGGCTGCTAATGTACAGGCCATAAGAGCTTCACGTCTTTATTACAGATCACATCTCAAACCTTTAATACTGCACCTCAAGGCTTTTCACTTTCCATTTAGAAAGACCACAGTGATGTTTAGCTCAGAGACTAAAGTTTGTGAGAGGTTGTGGGTACAATATTGGCTTTGCTGATAGTGATGAGAATTGGGAAATTTGATGGAAAACAGAAGGTATGATAATCCTTTAAAAAAAAAAATTAGCTTACTGTTTGTCTGGTTGACACTCAAATTTAGTAGGTGGATGTGTTTCATATTAAAGTTGGCATGAAACGGATCTTAAAATGTCTTTTTTTCCCTTTATTGTGACGTTTATCAATTTAATAAAAATAAAATGAGAAATAAATGTAGGATGGTGCATGGTTTTGTCCATTGGGAACTGATTAAATCTTTGGAAGATGGGCATTGTTACCAGAATGGAGGAATATTGGCGAATAGACAAAAGCAATGCAGAAACGAGACATGCACTGATAGCTTCCCCTGAAGGCATTCTATGTAACCAGAAAATTTGTTTCAAGGGGTGCAGGGATGATTATGGAATTTGATTAAAGACTATGAGGGAAAATAAATTTTTACAATATAAAAAAGTGCACAGAAACATTGTTTATAACAAGCACTACTATTTACATATTAATATAATTAGAGTACATTTGAATATCACGATTGACTTTATCTCTGCTTGTTACGCATTCCTTCATTTTCTTTTCGGCTTAGTCCCTTTATTAATCTGGGGTCGCCATAGCAGAATGAACTGCCAACTTATCCAGCACGTTTTTACACAGCGGATGCCCTTCCAGCCACAACCCATCTCTGGGAAACATCCATACACACTCATTCACACTCATACACTATGGACAATTCAGCCTACCCAATTCACCTGTACTGCATGTCTTTGGACTGTGGTGAAAACCAGAGCACCCAGAGGAAACCCAAGCAAACGTAGGGAGAACATGCAAACTCCACATAGAAACACCAACTGGCCCAGCCGAGAATCGAACCAGCGACCTTCTTGCTGTGAGGCAATCAGGTAGTGACTCTGGAGTTTGGCATCTCACAAAACTGATAGACTTCTAAGGAAGCATAACAATTTATTCATGTACAGCAAAAAAGAAAGAGCTTTGGTGATTACTGAAGGTATATTTGCTAACCACAATTAGGGCTGGGTTTCCCAGAGATAGGTTGCGGCTGGATGGGTATCCGCTGCGTAAAAACACCCTGGATAAGTTGGCGGTTCATTCCGCTTTGGCGACCCCAGATTGATAAAGGGACTAAGCCGACAAGAAAAATGAATGAATGTATTAGGACTGGGCGATTTGGCCTAAATTCAAAATCTTGATTAATTGAAAATTTTTACTTGATTACGATTAACGAACAATTCTTTTATTCATTTATTTATTTATTTAAGGCTGCGTGAAGGCTGTGCCAGACCATACGCTGTGCTCGAGGCAGAAGTGTAAACAGTGTGGTCACGTGACTCCACATGCGGTAGGGAAGGTAATTAGATAAATTAACCTGAAATATTTTGATTGATTATACAGTAGGTTCTGAATGTCGATTTTGATTACTTTTCTAAATAATTACCCTAAGTACAAAATGAACTTCTTGCTAGAAATGCCATCAAAATTGGAATAGTGTGGTCAAAAGCATGCAACTGAGCTTTCAGACACCATCTTTTATTTATTCAATTATTCTTTCATTTTCTTTTCAGCTTAGTCCCTTTATTAATTGGGGTTCAACACAGTGGAATGAACCCCAAACTCCACGCAGAAATGTCAACTGATTTTAAAAAATTTAAAGAAATTAGATTGCTCAGTTAATTAACTGGTTCCGCAGTGGTGCACTATTTAAAATTAATAAGTAAATTCAAAAACCTTCATTCAGTTTACCTAATGACTCAACCACCCATCATTTATTTCAACAGTGACAACCAGAACTACTATATATATTTATTTATTTAAATGATTGCACTACATGTAAAAGCGCAGCTTGAGTAGTTCTGGGAAGTAGTCTCTTGACTCTTAATTCAAACGAAGAGCAAATAAATAAATAAATAAACACTAATTCAACAAGTTCATGGAAATGCACCAGACTTCACATCATCTGAACTGAATAACCCTGAACCTCAATACCCATTAGCTTGTTAGTTCATGATGAATGTATCTGACGAGGTGTGCTGACGGATCGACTCATGTCATAACAGCTAATGGAGCGTTTCACTATTAAGGAATCTACATGTAGCTAAAAAAGCACTTTCCATCTTCGCCCCATGTCACTAATTGGCACTTGACTGTCCCGCTGCAGTTGTCAGAATCGTGCTGTTCCCTCCGGGGTATTGTTTGCTTTAGTTGATGCCAGAGCCTCGGCAGGAGATTGTGGATGATGTACGGCGGCGGCTGAAGGCTCGGGGCAGGCAGTCACACCTGGAGCTGATAGTAACCCATTTCGACTGATGGAGAAGGTTGGAGCCGTTACAGGAGCACGTAGAGAAGCGCTGCTAAATCGTGAAGGCTTGGACAGCGGTTGTTATCCGAGGCTGTTTGTTGATGACAGAGGTCAGGCCTGGTTTGGTTTTTACAGCTGCTATGTGAATAATCTTTGGATAATGCATTGAAAAGATAAATGGTTCTTTAAACTTTGACAGTGTTAGAAAATTCATCAGAGAGTACACAGATTATGACGTTTTACGTTGAAAATCACAAGTAGGGGCCTGTCTCAGTTAAATGATTTAAAAAATTCAAAGTGGAGACTAGTGGTCTGTGAATGTGGGGAATTATTCCACAGAGATTTTGGTCCATATTGATATGATAGCATTATGCTGTTGCTGCAGAATTGTCAGCTGCATATCCGTGATGTTACATGGTCAGCAACAATACTCAAGTAGGCTGTGGCATTGACATGATGCTCAATTGGTACTAATGGGCCCAAAGTGTGCCAAGAAAATATCCCTCACATCATTACACCACCACCAGCAGCCTAAACCATTGATACAAGGCAGATGGAATTCATGCTTTCATGTTGTTGACGTCAAATTCTGATCCTACCATCTAAATGTCACAGCAGAAATCAAGACTTATAAGGCCAGGCATCCTTTTTCTAATCTTCTATTGTCCAATTTGGTGAGCCTATGCAAATTGTAGCCTTAGTTTCCTGTTCTTAGCTGACAGGTTTGGAACCCGGTGTGGTCTTCTGCTGCTGTAGCCCATCCGCCTCAAGTTCAGAGATGCTCTTCTGAATACCTCGGTTGTAACGGGTTATTTGAGTTAATGTTGCCTTTCTATCAACTCGAACGAGTCTGGCCATTATCCCCTGACCTCTGGCATCAACAAGGCATTTGCGCCCACAGAACTGCCACTTACTGGATTTTTTATTCCATACCATTCTATGTAAGAGATAGTTGTGTGTGGAAATCCCAGTATATCAGCAGTTTCTGAAATACTCAGACCAGCCCGTCTGGCACCAACAACCATGCTTCCCTACTCTGATGCTCAGTTTGAACTGCAGCAGATCATCTTGACCATGTCTACATGCCTAAATGCATTGAGTTGCTGCCATGCAATAGGCTGATTAGAAATGTGCGATAACAAGCAGTTGGAGAGTTGTACCTAATAAAGTGAGCCGTTAAGTGTATATTGGGCAAATGTGAACAGAAATTCCTGTATATTTGTTTGATAAAAATGTTGGAGTTTGACCATCAAAATTTGACGCTAAGGTGCCACACAGTTTTCAATTTAAATGCGCTACTTTTCAATTGTTTTTCTATATAAACATAGACTTGATGGACATGTGTTCATGTTTTGCATCTTTTTCTGTGCCTCGCACATGAGTGCAGTGTTTTAAGACTCTATTAAGTTAAATGTATTTCAGCTTGATCAATGTCAGTTTCAAAGCACTGTACCAATCAAAAGAACTCGGATGCATGGTACGCATTATGGGTTTCTGTTTACATTAGCAAGATAGCATAGCAACCTTTAAATTTGACGTTAAAGTCTGAGTAAAATGGAAGTTGCTGAAATTTTTATTTCAGGATGTTGTTGTACTTCCAACTAAAACCATTTTTTAACGGTAAGAGGGTGTTTGGTTAAGAATATAGTGGCTGGAGCGTTCAAACTGACGTCAACCACCACTTCAAATGCAGTAGCAAATGGTCAGGCTTCGATCGAAGATTAACAGAACTAGTGGATAGGCATGGGATGATAACCGGATTCAAGGTTTACCATGGTTTGGAACAGTCAAGGTTTTAAAAGCGCCGTAGTTTTCTGTTATACCGTTCCTAAGCTACACTCTACACTCTACACAAAATTATACCTTTTAGGGTACAAACGGCCCGTCACTGGGGTGGTACCCTAAAGGGTATAATTTTGTACCACTATTTAAAGGTACAAAATTGTACCTTCTACATTTGTATTATTTAAGGGACAATTTTGTACCTCCAAGGAACAAAATTGTAGACACTGAAGGTTAAAAAATGTACCTTATTATATAGCATTTTCAGGGTACTGACCCAGGCATTTTGCTGCATGCAGAGTTCTTTGTAAACAGCAAGCATACTCGACCACCTCATAATAGAACTCCACTAACGTCTCAGCAAGCCAAATTTTTTAAAGATACAGCAGCAACACGTGAATGATGATGTTGCCACTCTGCATGGTCCTTATTCTAAATCTCATTTAGTGTCTTAAACAATTAGCTATGCAAAGATCAGTATTTATGTTTTTAATGATTAAAATTAGATTTAATTATACATACATATTATTTTTGAGGAAAAATTTAATTTGAAAACATAAAAAAAATGTAATTATAAAAATATTTAATTCAATCAATTTATTAACT
The DNA here is from genome assembly GCF_052040795.2 of Danio rerio. Classification (NCBI taxonomy): domain Eukaryota; kingdom Metazoa; phylum Chordata; class Actinopteri; order Cypriniformes; family Danionidae; genus Danio; species Danio rerio. Next base: position 25,886,472 of record NC_141030.1, read on the forward strand.
TTATATTTTTTAATTATGTATTTTAGTATTAATGTTTAGTATTAATATATTTAAATTAGTGTTATATAGTGTTTTGATTTCATGAGCAGTGGGTACAGTGGGTTCCCATAGGGGAACAAAATATATAATTGTACCTTTAAAGGTGCCAAATTGGTACTTTAGGATACAATTTTGTACCCAAATGCTCTAAAGGTACAAAAATTTTCCTTTCTAAATCTAAAGATTTGTACCTTTATAGGCAATTTGTGTACAAAATTGTACCCTAAGGACCAATTTAGGACCGTAAAAGTTCAAGTTATATGTTTTGTTCCCTCTAGGAACAAATTTGTACCCCTGACTGTACCTTTTTTTTTTTTTTTTTTGAAAACATTTTTGTTTAGTTTTTTTATCATGTTTTTCACCTATTTTATTTAGTTATTTTAGGGCAACAGCAGAAAAGGAACCTCTACCTATAAAGCTACTGGTCCAAAATATTTTAAATGTTTCTTAAAATAAAACATATTGTGTTCAATGAGGGAAAGTTTTTTTTTTTACTCAGATATAAAAAAAGGACTTATTTTGGAGCAGAAATCACATCAGTACTAATCACAATACCATAATACCATGAAACCTTTATTTTTATCCAAGGTTATCATACCGTCAGATTCTTATACAAACCCATGCCTAATAGTGGATTATTTGTTCACCTAAAGAACAACAATGTGCGCTAGCAGAGTAATGAATAAATTTATTATTGATTAATATTATTAAATGATAAGTTATTAAATAATACATTTTGACTCCAAATGAACTTAAATGAGGTGAAGAATTAGCTTTTTTATAAACCATTTTTAAAACCCACGTCTTGTGTTTTTAGATGCTAAAAGTTTTCTGTGTGAATGGCCTCTAAGTGACATGTGATTTACTGTGATTTTAGTATTGCCGATTTACTTTGGCAGATTGTATTAGTAGTTTGAAATAATTTAAATGTTTAGATTTTTTTATTTTATTTATTTATTTATTTATTTTTTTGTAGTTGTGGTTTATTCTGCTGTTATGACCCCTCAGCAGGGATTAATCCAAAGGTAAGTGAGTGAGATTTTTTGTGTCCCTTTTACTTATATTGGAATTTTTTTTGTTCTCTATTTTTATCCCAGTATTGTTTATCATAAAGGCTTTTATGATTTTTTATAACTTTTTGTGGTTAAAAAGCAAATCAATTAGCTTCGTTAATACATAAATTACAATGCATCATTATGAGGAACATGGGTCAAAGATGGAAACTTTACAATATAAAAAAATTACTAGTGTAAGAATTATAATTCTTGATTTTTTTTAAACCCCAGTTTAAAGTTGTGAATATTGATCATGATTTACTTAATGAAACAATCATTTATATGGTATAGCAAAACATCTTGTCTGGAATATTTAGAACAACAATCATTTGATTATGTATTAAACAAGTCAATTTAATGATACAGCTCTGAATGTTATTGATTTGTCAATTAAAATGTTTATACTGTACTTTGCCAAGCCCTATGTTTTACTCATTAGTCAACAAGAGGTTTTTAATCCTCTAAAATATATCAAATTTAGCATGATCGCCTGCTCTTCCATAAATTTTATTAAGTACAGGTCAGAATGAATATGTTGTTTCATTTTTAAACAAATACATCTGCTATGCGGATTAATGATAGAACATTAATCACCCATTATTCTTAAGAAAGAATCTTCACAAATCTTACCCTATTAGTAATGTTAGCCTTAGCGAGGACGGGTTTCATCCTGAAGTTCAATACTTGGCAAATAGAACTAAAAGAGCATTATGATGTCATGAGAGAAGAATTATTTGGGAAAGAGATGGATGAATCTCTATATCTCATTGCCCTGGATTAGCGACGTCGCCCTTTGTGCCAGTTCAGGGTCACTTTCATATCGACTGAGCAAATGCTAAAATTCTGCTTGCAATTCAAATCATCTGTACGTGCCCTCGCAGGTTTTTATCGAACTCACCTCACCATTAATCTCCTGAATCTGCTGAACGGAAATGGATTGGAGCCCAAAATGAAGCTCAATGGGAAATGCAATGGACATTGAATCTTGAGACTTTGGGATAGGTAGACCATTGTATGGCATGTCTTTTTTATCAATGAGCGCTTTATTGGCAGGTCTGGTAGAGCTATTTTTCCACTCTCACGCCAGACTAGGCCGATAGCCTTGTAGCTTTAGCAGCAAGGCCAAAATCATGCTGCGTTTATGAACGTTGTACATTATACATGTTAGAAATTGATTGATGAAACATGTCACAAAGGCTGTTAACTTTGTAGTACTGAAGTTGCGTTGAGTTTTCGCTTTCATATTGCAACAGCAGCAAAGCGACTGTTTTTAAATAGAAGTTGAGCGCAAACTCTCACACAGTGCATTACGAATTAAAAGATACATGAAGAAAGTGCAAACACCATCAACAAAATGTCTTTCACATAGTGAAAGCACACTCAGCCCTAAATTTAATAGAGCAGTGTTGTTGTAGCATGCCCAGCAATGAAATGCAGCATTGAGCTGTTATCCATTTTTGTACTCTGGATTTTTTTGGGCGGGACTAAATCATGACTGGATGATGCAATTAAGCCACCCAGCATGGCCCTTCCCCATAATAGTACTCATTAGCTGAGAGGAATATTTGTTCAGTTCCTAGCAAACAATAAATAGAGGTGGAAGCTTTCTTATGAGTGGGAAAGTTCATCCATTCAAAACATACAAACTCCACACAGAAATGCCAACTCACCCAGCCGAGGCTCAAACCAGTGACCTTCTTGCAGTGAGGCGATGGTGCTGCCCACTGCGCCTCCATGATGCCCATTCAAGAGTCATTCATTTTCTTTCAACTTAGTCCCTTTATTAATCAGGGGTCGCAACAGCAGAATGAACCGCCAACTTATCCAGCATATGTTTTACACAGTGGATGCCCTTCCAGCTTCAACCCTGTACTGGGAAACTATTTTAAGATTACAATAACAAATTTTTCTTTTTATCACTTAAATTTAACTTGGTGGTTAATAACACATTTGTCTGTGGTGTGAGTAACTCAAAACACACATATAAGTGTGTATGACTTGGCAGAGAATTTAAAGGGCACCAATGATGCTAAATCAACTTTTGGAAGCTGTTTAAACAAAACTGTGTAGGTATTGTGTGTCCACTGACATATTTGAGTAATATAAACACAACAAGTCTCTTTTTTTTCTTGATGTTAAAATACTCCTACTTAACAATAGGCATCCCACTAAAGTGATTTACAGGTGCGTATTAACATGTTTCCATAGTAACATATATATAATACGTCCACAGAATAGGATTTGCAAAGAAACTGGGATCAAAAGATCTGTTCCACCCCTCTGATCAAGTTTAAAACCTTTTTAAAACATGTGCATGTATGTGTGTGTGTACTGCTTACTTTGTAACATGTGTGTGTAACTCATCATTTCAGAAAGGCTTGAATAGGCTTGAATATTTGTTTTAATAATTCCTAAATGATGTTTAACAGTGCAAGGAAATTTTCACAGTATGTCTGATAATATTTTTTCTTCTGGAAAAAGTCTTATTTGTTTTATTTCTGCTAGAATAAAATCAGCTTTTGATTGTTAAAAACATTTTAAGGACAAAATTATTAGCCCCTTTAAGCTATATATTTTCTCCGATAGTCTACAGAACAAACTATCATTACTTGCCTAATTACCCAAACCTTAGTTAACCTAATTAACCTGGTTAAGCCTTTAAATGCCACTTTAAGCTGTATAGAAGTGTCTTGATAAATATTGAGTAAAATATTTTTACTGTCATCATGGCAAAGATAAAATAAATCAGTTATCAGAGATGAGTTATAAAAACTATTATGTTTAAAAATGTGTCGAAAAAATTTTTGTTAAACAGAATTTGGGGGAAAAATAAACAGGGGGAATAATAATTCAGGGGGATAATAATTCTGACTTAAACTCTACAACAAATAAACTTACTAGGTATATTTGACTAATGAGCTGGATTTCGAATTCATCTGTGTCTGTCTCTGTCACTGACTTCTGTTTATCTGACGTAACGCAGGAGAAGCACACACAAATGTGAAAACAGTGGGCGGGGACAACCTGCTCATTTGCATTCAAAGGCAAAAGCTACAAAAAAAGCTTTGCTCTGAGCCCAAAATGGTCATATCCTGCATTGTATAATAAGTAATCTGATAGGTATTTGGACCTGAAACTTTACAAACACATTCTTGATACACTAAAGACTGAAGTCTTGTAAAATGGGTAAAATAGGAGCTCTTTTAGATGAAACACTGCAGGTCCTCAACCCCCAGCTGGCCTTATTTGGCTAAAGATATCCGGTGGGCCTAGGAAAGTCCTAACAAGGGCCAATCAAGCCCCAGAAGTGACCATGGACAACAGCCCTGGCACTCAAACACACTCGCTTTAGGCTCGACAGCAGAAACACAGCTTGGCACTGTATTTCCTCCAAATGCACAGAAAATGAATTCAGCTTGAAACTAGTGAGGCATCCATCAATGCAAAGCAAAAGAGGGTCCGTACAGTGTGTTGTTTTACTCACAGACTTCTTGCTGCCCCTGAGGGCCTAACCTAAGCCCACACGCTGCTAATCAACAAGGGCCATGCGTGGGCTTCTTACACTCAAACACACACATATGCACGAGCGCTAAGAAATCGTCTGTGAGTGATTTATGAACTGACCATATCCAGTTTTATCAATAAGGCTTTCCCTCCGAGAAATTGTGCGCGTGTGTGTGTGTAAATGTGTGTGTTTTGGATGACCGATTGCATATAAGGAGCCCTCACAGCATTAGGAAGCTCCCTTGTGTCCTTACAGGAAATGAAATATGTGCATGTCTTAACCAATCGATGAGGGGGATTTTAGTTGTTGTTTTGCTGGGATGAACAACAGTGAGTGAAACGTCAAAACATTTCGATGCTGCCATAACAATGCATGGCTCAATTGATGAGCTCTCATTTGAAGAGGTTTCAAGAGGGGAACTGGAAGTATTGTCCAGGGGTCTGATAATGAGGGACTGTGAGGAGCTTTGGATAGTTTTGACAGTTATGAGGCATGCATTTTCTGTTTCATAAAGAATTCTGTTTCATTTGTTCATTTATTTGTTCATTTATATAATTATTACTACAAATCCATAAAAAAAACTCTAGGTTTAGCATTGTTTGACTAGTTTTTTTTTTTTTTTTTTTTTTGTGTTTAAAGGTATTTTATTTGATGACTCTTTTGTTTAATAAAGTTTAATTTGGTTTAAATAAAAAAGTACTACAATGTAATTTTTTTATTTTTAATTATTTATTCATTCATTTTCTTGTTGGCTTAGTCCCTTTAATTAATTAATTAATCCGGGGTCGCCACAGCGGAATGAACGCCAACTTATCCAGCACGTTTTTACACTGCAGATGCTCTTCCAGCCGCAACCCATCCCTGGAAAACATCCACACATGCTCATACACTACGGACAATTTAGTCTACCCAATTCACCTGCATAGTTTGTACTCAAAATATTTTATTTTATTTTATTTTTTATTGGTTATTTTATTTTATTTTATTTTATTGACAGAATGTCACAGTTTGTCCAATAATGTTTGTTCTTTATTTTAAAAAACTTCCACAACAAGCTACATTCAAAATCTCACACGTTGTTTTTAATTATCTTTAAATCTTATAATTACAAATATAATCAAATATCTGCCATGTTAATAATACTAATATGATCAGAAAAGTACTACATTCATTCATTTTCTTTTCGATTTAGTCCCTTTATTAATCTGGAGTCACCACAGCGGAATGAACCGCCAACTTATCCAGCACATTTTTATGCAGTGGATGCTCTTCCAGCTGCAACCCATCTCTGGGAAACATCCACACACACTCATTCACACTCATGCACTACGGACAATTTAGCTCACCCAATTCTCCTGTACCGCATGTCTTTGGACTTTGGGGGAAACCGGACCACCCGGAGGAAACCCACGCGAACACAGGGAGAACATGCAAACTCCACACAGAAACGCCAACTGACCCAGTCGAGGCTTGAACCAGCGACCTTCTTGCTGTTAGGCGACAACACTACCTACAACGCAACTGCGTCACCTTTATTTTATTTTATTTCATTGTCAGAATTGCACAGTTTGTCCAAAAATGATTGTTCTTTATTTTGTTCTTTATTCTATTAAAATTCCACAACAAGCTATTTTCAAAATCTCACAGATAGTTTTTAATTATCTTTAAATACTACAATTATAAATATAATCAAATCTCTGTCATGCGACTAATACTAATATGATCAGAGAAGGGTTTTTTATCATCATTTATACCTTGAGTATATCACGTCACACTGCTGTCTCTTTCTGACATGTCACATCAATTGCCCGTGAGCACAATTTGACATACCATTTAATATCTGAAGGGTGCATTTTGTCCTGTCAGAGATCTTGATCACATGACTAGGAGACATTTTCACCAGCTTACAGAGCGTATATATCATAACAAGGGCCTGATCTTGATGAGCTCGGAAACCTTTTACCTAGGGAGCTGAGAGAGCATGCTGTCTTTTTCTTGCTGTCTTCATACGCTCTTGATTTATTACCACACGCTGGCGGTGATGTAACATCACCTCAGCAGGTTGGACGTGTGTTTGTGTGCCTGTGTATTTGAAGGTGGGGGGTCAACAGAAAACTGCATATTTATGAAGTTCAATTGCCACCCCACCAGGCGAGGGTGAATCTTTGGCCTTAATTGTGTCTCATTAATATTGATAGGTTAGGATATTTTTGTATATATTTAGCCACATACCCATCTATGCAAAAACAGGATCTATTTAAAGGGGTTTTATGTAGAAAATCTTGTTTTAGCGAAACCAGTGGATGTATATGGAACTGCAGCCTAGCTTGCTAGCCTAATTTCCAATTTTTTTCCAATAAATTCCGATTTGCACAACTTTTGCAATATTTTCGAAATGTTAATATGAGTTAACAATGTTTCTGTAAACTGATTTTATGCAATCAAAAAAAAAAAAAAAAAAAATATATATATATATATATATATATATATATATATATATATATATATATATATATATAATTTTTATAATAAGTCATGACAGTGGATCTTCATTCATTCATTTCATTCTCCCTTTATTAATCGGTCTTTGGACTTGTGGGGGAAAGCGGAGTGCCCAGAGGAAACACCAACTGACCCAGCCAAGGCTCGAACAAGCAACTTTCTTGCTGTGAGGCGATTGTGCTACCCACTGGGCCACCGCATCGCCCACAGTGGATGTTGATAGGTTTATATGTATTGTCTAAGTACATTTAATCAGAGTTGACATATTATCCAAGCATTATGGGTTAAGGAACAACCCATTATTCTTGTAAGTGACACACTAATACTGTATATAAGGGTTAATAGTTTGCAATCACACAGAGAAACTGTGGATTAAAATTGTCCATATTAACTGATCAAGATTTTTTGAGCTTCTTCTATCACTGCTGGTTCTTGCCAGATGAAGTCAGTTTTTACACATAAATGCATCGCCATATCATTAAAGAATGATCATGTGACTTTTATGCACGCAATGTGACAGTGGTGGATAAAGTACACAAGTTATGCACTTGAGTAAAAGTACAGATACCCTAATAAAAGATTACTTCAGTAGAAGGATGAAGTTCTCCTTTTCAATATTGCCTGAGTGAAAGTGAAACAGGTATTTGATTTTGTATTCATTTAAGTAATAAAAGTAAAAGTGCTTACTGATGAAGGCTTATTTTAGTGGTGTAACGAATCCAAAATCTCACGGTTCGGATCACACTACTTTTTTGAGTCACGGATGGGACCATTTTAGGATCAGCAAAAAAGAAGACAAATGTCATTTGCTTTCCATTTATACAAAAATATTACTACAAAAACCATTGGTTTGAACAAAACAAAACTTAGAACCTGTAATTTTAATAAAAATAAAAATCAAGAAAGAACCAGCTAAAAAAAAAAAGAAAATATTCAAATATGAAAAAACTATCTTTGCTATTGCTGATAATGCTTAAAATAGAAATCATGTACAAAATATCATATTTATTTTCAATTAATGATCAACAATTCACACATAAAACTTCATGTTTCATTAAAGGTGGATAATTTTTGTAAACCCATTCACTGACATAATTTTGATGGTTGTTTGTCACCACCCATTAGTTACACAATATAATTCCTACAACATTCACAAGCATCAAGTTCCATTAAACAGTGATTTTAATCTTTACTATAAACATCCATGTTTATATCTAAACTATAAACTGTTATTCTAGTACTTCTGTGGTATTTGACTGTTTGTAATAGCTGAAAAAGTGTAAAAACTAAATCTCAATCAAACACAGATTTGAAGGATTAATAAGCATATGCAAATCATTATTATTCATCATTTATGTTGCGCGGTTTTGAATTGAGATCACAATATTTTAATGTTTAATTGTGCAGCATTATACTGAATGCATTAATGCTGACTAAATAAACAGCGACAGAAAACCCCTTTAATTAACAGCCTAAAACGCATTTAGGTCCCACCACAACTTTTTCCGTCATCATTATTTTACAGGGAAGCCAAAATGGCTAAATAAATGATAACACATGATTTCAATGACACGGGAGCCGATCTCTCTGCAATTGTTATGTTGGATTAACATATGAATTTAAAAAAGTTATCAATCCGTGGGTCACGTGCGTTCCAAACTTTAGGTTGTGATCTGTAAGGATCATGGATCAACCGTGATCCATTACACCCCTACCTAATTTGCAAGAAAAATGAATCTGTCACTTTGTCATGCTATTTATAATTATTCCAATAATTCAAGTGAAAACATTCACGTTGAACCTCATTCTGATCAGTTTGTCAAATTAGTTAATTGTTTACTTGAAGACCCATTCTGAATGGATCATTTGAATCAGTGAATCATTTACTGAAGACACAGGTTGTATCCCAAATGACACTTATACACAATGCATTTATACACTAATACACTCAATCATGCTAAGTGTGAGTTTTGTGTCTGTCCAACTGGAATTTCAACACTTCTTTACTAATTGGAAATTCAAACCATTTCCCAGTCGACCTTTAACAGTTGCCAAATTAGTGAAATACAATAAATAAAGCCAGCAATGAATAAAGTTTTACTGTTGAATAAATAAACCATTCAGTACATGAACTGAAATTTAGGTAATTAATCTGCACTTTTTATTTCAGTGTAAATGCACTACTTACATTATACAAAAATACATATAGTCTATACGTATATGTTTGTGATTTGGAACACACAATCTCTCTGAATGGATCGTTTGAACCAGTAAGTTGTTGATTTAGTTGATAAAGTCAAGATTCTTAAAAATTGTACTTACATATTGTAGTGAAGTAAAAATACTTAGTTCCGTCCACCACATTGTGGCAATGCAGAAAGCTGTTCCATTGCAGTCTTATAAAATATTCAATCAAATGTAAATCAGCCAGCCTGATCTCACGAGAAAACGTAAGTATTTTACGTTTTGCCAGTTTAGTGGCGAATTCGTACGAGTTCAGTCGTACGAAATGGTATGATTTTAAAAAGGAGGCGTGGCACCTGACTCCACCCCTAACCCCAACCGTCATTGGGGGATAAGCAAATCGTACTAAATTGTACGAATTAGATCGTACGAATTCATACGAATTAGCCACTAAATGAAAAAGTTACGAATTGCCGTGAGATTGTGTTGAATCAGCACACTCTACCTGATAAGATTGATGCTGTGACCAAATTTCTTTAAATGACAAGCACCAAAGATTGTTCACACTCAATAATTTATTAAATAAATCACAAGAGAAGAGAAAAAAATAAACATTTTGGCTGTATGCCTTCGTCAGACAAGTTTTCCTCAATATTCCTTGTTCAAACTGCCCGAAAGAATATCTTGTGCAAGCTTTAAAAACTTAGTTTTTTTAGGTTAATGGAAACACAGTCACTGTTGTGATTGTTTGATATAAAGAGTAACTGAGACACAACAAGATGTTTTTTTGCATCACTAATCAGCATGTTAAGAGAATGGAAGAAAATGCAGACATTAAAATATTGTATTTGAGTGAGCTCCATAGAGGAAATTAGCTTTGAAATGACATGTGTTGACCAAATTTCCTTTTTGTTTTTGGTTGACTAACCCTTTAACCCAGGGTTGCTCTGGGGGAATTGGATTGGAAGTCTCTTGTTTTCAGAGCAATAAAAGGTGGCATTAGCACTGACATTGATATTGCAACAAACATTAACAGAGTATATTTTATGCAAATTAGTGACGATTACCAATAGGATTGGAGACAGTGAATCATCTTTTGAAGCAGTTCGAACTGCTAGGAACCAACAGTACATCAACTTTCTGGCTGTTAGTTTCTTGGATGAATGAGACAGTTAAGTGGATGCTTACAGAACACTAATGCTTACATCAATGCTTTTACATCTTGCTTTTCAGGGTTTTCTGTGGTGTTGGTGACATTTGGTGTCTAATGTCTGCATTTGCAAGTGTTTTGGGCTGAAGTCAGTGTAACTTGTCTCAGGTTTCTACTGTATGTTGTCATTCAAATAGTCTTGTCTATGCCAGGCTCAGTGGAAAAGCATGGCTTTGGAGACTGTAAAAACATACAAGTACACACAATTCACTGCTATTTTCATGTGTATAAATACCAGCGGCAGTAAAACCCAGCCAGAATTATTTCAGCTTCCTGCGAGTTTACAGGGCAGATCATCAATTAATGAAGCCTTACTACGTGGTAGCTTTACCTTAAGTGTCCATATTGGTTCCTTAAAGTTAGAGCACAGTTAGTTAGATATATAGTTACAGACCTGTTGCAAGGGGTGGTTTGTGTGGTTCGAAAGACCCACCCCCACTGACACAGTCCAGAATTTGGCCCGTTATATAAGCTCATTTGTCCCGTGTTTATCAGTATGCCATCATAAATTGTGAAAATAACTGATAAAAGAAGACTTTAAGACTAATTTAATTTATAACTATTCAAATGGGCAAATTCTGGCCAGTGTGTTATTTGCCTACAGGCTACTGTCTAACATTTTAAACAAGTTTTAACAGATTCCTTTTGTGTTTAAATGATGTATGATAATAAATTTGTGTTTTAAAAATATTGTATTTTTTCATATTTCTTTAATCAATGTCTTTATTTAAAATTCTAATCACATTCTAATCACACAACATCATTTATAAAACTGTAATTACTTAAAATTTAAATGCACATTTGTACACTGTGGTAAAATAGTATGGTAAGCACTTCATTACACTTCAAGTCATTACTTTACATCCAGAAGAGATTAATGTTTAAAATGTCACTAAAATGCAGTATTTTAACGTCAGAATTTAATAGAAAATGAGGCTAATATCTAAATCAATAATCTAAATTAACACAGAAAATTTTGTTCTTTGTTTTAGATTTTTAAACCGGTCAAGCAACTTTTTAGCCTGAAAATCTTCACAAACAAAAGTAATTAAACATTTTAATTAGATTTATTTTTACAACTTATCAAAGTCACATTTATATGTTTCTGAGACTTTTAGCTTTTTTTCTTGCACCACTTAGTGGACAAGAAAATGTGCAAGACAATCTGTTTGCAGAAATGTTAAAATATTTTTCACATGCCTGAACTGGTTTTGTCTGTTTAATACAGGAACATTTGATTGCATGATCTGGGTGTTTAACACATTGTCCTTATTCTATGATGTCAAAACCCACATGATCAATTTGAGTTCATAAGTAAGATCATTAAAATAAGTTAAAATCTGTTAAAAACTAGTGATAAAGAAAAATAAACTTGCATTCATAAAAATAAACAACTAATTCAGAATGAGGCATCACAGTGGCACAGTGGGTAGCATGATCGCCTCACAGCAAGAAGGTCTCTGGTTCGAGTCTCGGCTGCGTCAGTTGGCATTTCTGTGTGGAGTTTGCATGTTCTCCCCTGGGGTTTCCTTCGAGTGCTCTGGTTTCCCCCACAGTTCCAAGACATGCAGTATAGGTGAATTGGGTAAGCTAAATTGTCTGTAGTGTATGAGTGTGAATGAGTGTGTATAGACGTTGCCCAGTGATGGGTCGCAGCTGGAAGGGCATGCACTGCGTAAAACATATGCTGGATAAGATGGCGGTTCATTCCACTGTGGCGACCCCTAATTAATAAAGGGACTAAGCTGAAAATGAATGAAAGAATGTATGAATGAATGAATGAATGAATGAATGAATAATTCAGAATGTGTATGTGTGTAATGAACCAATTTTATAAAATGTTAACTCATCATCGTCATATTTATTGGTTTCTGAGAATACTAAACATGCGTAGTGGACGTCACTTAGTGGACATTTCACTTTGAAATTGCAGCAACGTGTAAAAATATTTAGCTAAAATGTTACAACATGCACACATTTTTCATATACCTGCATCGGTTTTGTCTTTTAAATGCAGGAACATTTGATAGCAGGCTCTGCGTGTAAAACACATGTGGTTATGAGAGTATTTCCGTCATACAGTACGTCTGGTGTTGTGTCAAACCACATCTTCATCTCCTGCCATCTTTTCCTTACTCAGCTTCTCCAGCAGTTGGTGGTTTTCTCCTCCAGGTGTTTTGTGTCCAGGTTTGGTGCCGCTGGGTTGATTAGCTGTGCTCTGGTTGCCATGGTGATGCCGAGTGCCTGAAGAACAGCATACGCCGGATGATTCCGTCTTCACTCTTGACTCTTGATTTCTTTGTAGACACTTGCATCTCCTGTGAGGATTCGGCCCAGATGTTTCACTAACGTGGTTTCTGTTTTGCCTGTGCAAGCATACGTGTTGTTCCTCAGCTGTTCAGATTGGCTTGTGTGTTCTTTGCGGCTATGCACACATTTACTTTAGAATACATTTACTTGTCTATAAAGTCCCGGGGCTTTGATCAGCAGAACGGTGCCGTTTGCTCAGGGCCTGTGAGGAGACGTTTACTTCATTCTTGATTTCGTCAATGTAGATCCTGGGACAACGGTTGTCACTTTAAAACCGTTCTACAGCCCTCACGGTGTCCAAAGTACACTCACAACTCCCACACACGTTGGCAGTCTGCTGTTGAGAAATCAGCCTACATCCTTTAAAAGTTTTTATTTTGTTTTGTTTTTTTACTTGTGTCTGTTGGCAGTAAAACCGTTTTTGCTGGTTCTGAAACCCCATCTGACAGTCTCTTTGAAAAAAAAGTTGCAGCACTCTTGTTTTTTTTTTTTTTTCACAGATTTTTGCTAAATTCAGACGCTGCTTTGGCAATTGTGAGGTTTTTCTCCAGAATCTTAAGTATAGATTTAAGAAGTTGCAGTTGGTAAATGTGCCAGTTTGGTTCTACTTACCCTATTTAAAACCATACAGCAGATTTTGTGCATGATCGGTGTATAAAATACTAATGAATGATAATGCTTGGCTAATTTTTTTATGAGCTTAAATCTATAGTGTACTGCCAAAAGTTCCGTTTTTACTTGCACATGAACTTTAATTATATTCCAATCTTTATCTGTATGGTTTAATGTGGATTCGGGCCATACTTTGAGTCTGTAACTGTTTTTTTTTTACAAGGTTTAGAGTTGTGTTTATGTGAATTTTTGACTTTTCTTATAGAAGTGCTATTGTCAGGCACTGATGTTGGATGAGAAAATCTGACTTAAAGTCACCACTTTATTTCATCCAAAAGGTGTTTTATTGGGTTGAGCTCAGAATTAGTCAATTTCCAGTCAATTTCCTCCACACCAAACTTGCTTATCTATTTCTTTATTGACCTTAATTTGTACAGAGTGTTGCCAGATATAGCTGACTTTGTTTTAGCCAAAAACCGCCCAAAGTCCCAAATATTAGATTAATATTTTATTTTATTTGAATTTATTTAAATCGAAATTAACCTAGTTACTTTAACTGTTACATACAGTTGAAGTCAGAGTTATTAATTTGAATTAATTTTAAATTTTAATTTTAATTTTGACCTTAAAATGATTTTTAAAAATTTAACTGCTTTTGTTCTAGCTGAAATAAAACAAATAAGACTTTTTTCCAGAAGAAAAAATATTATCAGACACACTGTGAAAATTAACAGATCAAACATAATTTGGGATATATATATATATATATATATATATATATATATATATATATATATATATATATATATATATATATATATATATATATATATATATATATATATATATATATTTAATTTTTTTTTTTATTTATTATTTATTTATTTATTTATTTATTTTTATTTTTTTAAAGGGCGTTAATAATTCTGAGTTCAACTGTATATTTTTAAACCATAAAGCAAGCAACACCAGGGGTCTGTTCTTCGGACGTGGATTTCTCATTTCGCTGGATTTGGATGTTGATGATTTGATACGATCCAGGATTGTTTCGTTCTTCAAAACTCAATTGAGACTTGTTGTCATAGTAACAGTTCTGGTAGCTCAAGCCTGCGTAGGAGCAGATTCATTTCATAAAAACAGGATTAAATTGGGTTCAAGCAAAGATAATACAGCAAGTATGTACCAAATGATGATAATTTCTTACAGTAGTTACATGCACTTGGGAAAATAGTAAAAAATAAATTAAATAATTAATTTAAAAAAAAATATATATATATATATATATATATATATATATATATATATATATATATATTTATATATTATTTATTTATTTTTTTTACTATTTTCCCAAGTGCATATAACTACTGTAAGAAATTATCAGCAGTTCAAGCAAAGATAATACTGAAAGTATGAACCGAATGCTGATACTTTCTTACAGTAGTAATGTATAGTACACTTGGGAAAATAGTAAAAAAAAATATATATATATATATATATATATATATATATATATATATATATAAGCTAAAAATATATTATTTAAAGTAAAAGACTGCCATCTGGTGGTTCAAAGAGAAAATTTATTGATTTGAAGTTTTTAGATTCAAACGCGTACATGCACAATATTCGATTTGTTTTTAAAAAAGGATAATAATTTATGCAGTCAAGTACGAGTTCTGATCACTAATATGTGATTGACACCTTCACGGTGATTGACACCTTTACCAATATCAAAATGCTTTTTTGATGCAAAATGAATTTGTCCAGTTATTTCTTATACCGATTAAAAAAACTTGAGTAAACCTAGTAAACTATAATAAAAAAAATATTTTCTAAATGTAGAACTAAATACATTGATATGCATTGAAAATACATGATGAATACTCTTGACACATAAATGTGTGTAGCCTACAGCCCACAACAAACGTGGGAAGTTATTGTGTGTCATATTTAACAAACCGTTTACTGCTAATTTGATGTAATTTTGCTCACATGGATAATTGAATAGTAATCAGATGATGTCATTACGTTGATGTGCCATTAGCCAATCGTTACATTGCTGATCATGATTTCGAGGATCTCAGATCAGTTTATCCAGACATTTTAATCTGATTCGCGAACTTGTTTGAAGAACCAAATGACACTTGTTGCTGTGTAGATTACACTACTGTACCTATTAGAGTATGTTTTACTTTCAAAATGGGGTATACATTTGTCCCATTTGTCACATTGCGTTTTAAATTTTTTTGAACATGTTTAACTGCAGGCGCTGTGTGAAGTGTGTGCACGCGTAAAGGAGACAGAGTTGTCCAGGAAGTCAGATTTTGAGACCGCTTTCCTTCACCTCCTCTTGTGAGTGAGCCACGCGGTTTGCCATGTGCAGTGGTCACTTCTAACTGAATGGAGTCGGTGCACACAGTTATTCATTCATTCATTCATTTTCTTGTCAGCTTAATCCCTTTAATAATCCGGGGTCGCCACAGCGGAATGAACCGCCAACTTATCCAGCAAGTTTTTACTCAGCGGATGCCCTTCCAGCCACAACCCATCTCTGGGAAAGCACACAGTTATATGTTGTTAAATAAGTTGCATACACGTTTCCAAACCTCGCAAATTTTGTCAACCCGCATATGCCATTTTTTACCCACACGATCAAATTCAAAACCCCCAATCTTTTCCCACAAAGTTGGAAGCATGAAATTGGCAAAAATGGTCATAGCCTTCTTTTTATGGTAAAATACCTCATCATTCGGCCCACATGGAATCTGCATGTGCAGTAATCCACAGATTTTCAGCCCATCGAGTCTATTTATTTAGTTGTGTGTAAATGTGTATAAATTTATATTTATTCAGTTTTTTTTATTTATTTCCGTGGAATTACTGACTAATATGAAAATATTCATATCATTTACCTACAATACAGCTTGTAAAGTAATGATTTCTGTGTATTAGTAAATATACGGTAGATATATTTTATGATAGACAAAAAAATAAATGGATCTAATTGGATTTGCATTGTAAACATTAAATAAAAGTGAATTTTTGTATTTTTTTTTAACATATTAAATGTTAAGTTACAATACACAGAAGTTACAATACGCAGAATTAGCAAAAAACAATGTCTATAGTCAAGGTTTTTAGCCCCCTACAGAAATTACTACAGAACAAACCACAGATGTTCAAAGACTGCATGTGTGTGTGCAGGAAATGTATTTAAATAAAATATTCGAAATATATATTGTAAGAATGGATTTTAAACCACAGCGGTTCGAACTGTAGTTTTGCCGAGTGACTAAAAAGTTATCAGTATGTTGGTAAAAAAAAATGTACATCTCTAGTCAAACCATTCTTCTGATATCTCATACCAAAAACGGAAATAAGGGCAGTATTAATAGCTATAAATGTGGGAGAGCGTTGATATTATGTGATTGTATTGTAATGCAATATGGAACAATTAAATGTTGATGTTAAATCAAAAGTAATTCACAAATACTTGAAAATAAAATAATTTAATGACAATAACTCTCTATGGTTACAACTGAATTAATTACAAAATAACTGTATAAAATGATAAAATATGAAATGATGAAAACATATTATATAAATTGTACCCAGCTTAAATGTAAAATTAAAGTTACCAGAATTAGAAGGAGAGATACAGGGGGAGGGAGAGAGAGAGACAAAGAGAACAGGCCCAGAAGTTAGCCTGATTGCAGTAGAGTCAGAGAAGATAGATTCCAGTGGAGGAGAGGAGCAGAGCAGAAAGCACAGAAACGTAAAAGAGAGGGCAGGAAAAGAGGCAGAGCTCGAGTTTACCACCTATTTTGTATCTTTCCTGACCATGTGACTAAAGCATAAATGCTGAGACATTCAAACTGACCAATCAACATGTGACCACATCATAAAACCCCCAAAGTCCACACAACAGGCTGTGATCTTATCAGTATCTGCCTTTGTAGTCAGTATGGACCTTCTTGAGTCAAAAAGCATGTTTTGTCATATAAACAAATGCATATGATAATTCAGCCTCTTACAATATTAATGGTCATGAAGCTATAGTATCTTGGCATTCATCCAACTAAAACGGTTTCTGAAATTAGAAATGTAGGGTAGTGTATGATTTTGACTGAATCGTTGAAAGTTGGTGTTGCTAACAAAACGAAGGAAGATTTGAATGCGACTTTGCCCTCAGAACTACCGTCTAGCGGAATCACTGTTGCCCCCTGTGGCAAGGGGGCGTGGCCGAGAGCCATGGGAAGGGAGTGAGGCCACCGCGTAAGTGGATACACCTGAGGTGCGCACCTGCCTCGGAGGACCGGGCCCGGACATATTTTACTTTTGCTTTCAGTTTGACGGCAGTCTCCGTGAGGAGATGCCATCCGTTTGTTTTGGTTTAGACGACAGTCTCCGTGAGGAGCTGGCGTCATTGTTATTAATAAATAATTTAAACCTGCGTCGGTTCTCCGCCTCCTTCTTCCCAGCGGCCAAAGGGCCGTGAACTTCATTACACCCCCCCACTGTTGCAGAATGTTTTCAGATGCCTGATGCTGACAAGAACGAGGAGCTGAATGTTACCAATGGAATCATATCATATCATATAACATAAACCACTGTTTATCGTGAAACAAGAAATTCACTGATACAGTACATTACAGATAAATACTAAGTGTAAAAGTTATTTTTATAAAAGTTAATATTATCTTGGGAACTATTTGAAACAACTTAAATTTCTACAAAATAAAATTCTATGATGATGATACGGTACAATACTTTGATTGTGTTTGCTCTATAGCATAAACTACACTCACACATTCCTTGTTTAGCTACTTATGCAGACTGAAAAATAAACAACTGCTTCAGAACTTGGGTGTGTTCAAATGCGTCCAAATGTCATATGTCATCAAGTTATGTTTATAGTACCACATGACACTTGTTATTACACATGAATTTAAAAAAATAAAAGTAAAAGCATTTAAAAAATCCACAGGAAAATGTTGAGGGAACTAGCAGTGAATTAGTCCTCCAGGTTTTGAGGTCACTACAGCAGCACTCTTTCAGCTCTGCTTAATAATGGATGCCTCTAGTATGTGTACATTTTTAAGCACATATACACTAAGTCCACTGAAGCGTAGTCATTCTGGAAGCACTTTCCAGAACCAATCGAGTATGACATCATCCTTCTTGAATCACTGATTCCTGTTACCCTGTTTGACTCCAGAATTAAGTGTCTCATTATAAGTCAATTTTAAATTGGTCTGTCTCTGTGCACCCAGTGCCCGTTCCTAACATCTTTTCATGCCAAAATGGTGGTAAACGCTTCTCTTTGCATTCCTCATAGATCATTATGTCATGTGGTTAATTCCCGCCTGTAGATGTATGTCTTTAGCTCGGCAGAAGGGGGGAAGGTGATTGTGCCATAGACTGTCAGCAGCAGACAGTTATTACGCACAAATGCCCCCATCTACTCTAGCGAGATTGAAACTAGCACGGCTAAGTCAAGTGGAACGGAGGGGAGGCAGGAACCAAGAATCTGGAGCAACGGCACGTTGGGGGGAACTTAAAATGAACACACTTGGTGCTGTCATCTCCTCCGAGGGAGTCAATTAAGCAGCACACTCAGTATTTCACACCCCCGGTAGCCGAGCGTGAATGTGTGTCGCTGTGGCGCACCTCTCGACGATGTGACAGCACGCTGGAGAGAACGGCCCAACGTCCAGATATGCATCTGTAATTATGCGCCTTAGAGAATACTCCAGAAAGAAAGGAAGATATTTCCACCAAGATATTAAACAAACATTAAGAGAAAGATTATATGCAGTGGAACAAATGATATTTAATTAGATTCATGTTTCACATGTTTATGGTTGATATGATTTTCAAACCTCCGGCAATACTGTAATTACCTTTTATTGTGGTTGATAATGTTTCTATGCATGTTTTACCGTCAGCAGTTAATGATATCTGTCTTTCTGCCTCTCTCTCTCTCCCTGTAGGGAACTAATGAGCAAATTGCAATAGAAGCATTGCATGTTGCAGTAACATCAGGATGAAGCTCTTCGCCTCTGAGTGTCAACAGGCCTCTTCTGTGCACCATTGAGGATACGCACACCCTCCTTTCCGCATATCCCGGAGTCAGTGGGGTGGCCAGAAAGTATTTGCTCTTGTCCATTTCATATCCGTTCCCCATCACTGGGGCAGCGTTCACCCCAGCCGAAGCATGTCATCGGTGGACGTGGCCCGATCACGGCGGGAGACGGTTCGCTCCTGTCCACGACGCATATCTGACACTTGCCTGGTGTGGCTGCTGGGCTTGGCGCTGCGCCTTGCGCTATCCTCCTGCCAACGGGCAGACCTCACCGCCGCCAAGCACCCTATGGTCACCACAGGCTACGGGAAGCTTCGGGGAGTACGCAAGGAGCTGAACAATGAGATTCTAGGCCCGGTCGAGCAGTACTTGGGTGTCCCCTACGCCACCCCGCCAGTGGGCGAGAGACGCTTCCAACCCCCGGAGGCACCCGGCTCCTGGCAGGAGATCCGTAACGCTACTCAGTTTGCACCCGTTTGCCCCCAGAACATCCATGGGGTGCTGCCAGAGATCATGCTTCCCGTATGGTTCACCGACAACCTGGATGCAGCCGCTGCTTACGTACAGAACCAGAGCGAGGACTGCCTTTACCTCAATGTCTATGTTCCCACAGAGGATGGTAAGTTTATGAAGCATATTAAATAAGTGGTACATTTATGTTTCATTCCTATTCTCATTCAGCTTATATAAATTTTCACCAATACAAATAGCATTCCCATCATTCCCACTCTAGTTTTGGGAAGCGAATCATCTACTGTATATTCATTTTGTGGCATTCAATCTTTTTTATGGGATTTACTGCAGCAATGTGTGGTATAACATGTTTCTACAACATAAAAGAAAGAATCCATGTCTTAGAATAAGACACTTTCTCTATGTGACCTGTTCTTCGTACAGCCTTGGGATCCTTTTCAATTTGATCTTCTTAAAAAGAAGCTTATCTGTAGCATGGGATCACATCCAGAGTTTAAGTTAGATTGCTTGCATTTAGTGGATACAAAGAGGTAGTTGCCAGCCTAGTTCTGAGAAGCAAATTACCTATATTTATCTTATGCCATTTAGTACTTTACAGTACATACTATTGCAGTGAGTGGTATAAAAGGTTCATGGAACCTAAAACAAAGGATTCAAACTTATTTACCAACATTAGATCTCAAAATAAGAGACTTTTCCATTTAACCTGTTCTCCAGATAACCTTGGGATCCTTCTCTTTTATTTCTTCTAGAAACAAGCAAATCTGTTGCTTAGGATCACATGCAGGGTTTAAGTTAGATTGCTTGCATTTAGTTCATACAAAACAGTTGTTGCCTGAGCTAAAGGAAGCGAGAACTCCTGTGAGCACAAGAGATATTTAACATGCTCCAGTCAGTGATTGTTGGTGAAACTGCATGGGCAACAATCTGAGCATGTGCTAAAGTCTCTGATAAATGGGCCTCACTGCAGTTTGTAAATGGGTTGTGCAGAGACTGCTGGGTAATGTCTCACTGTGCCAGCTCTCAAAATGGGTTGTCATAGTCATGGGAGTGTGGCAGGCAAAGTGTGTTTGTTCGAAAGATGAAAGCATTTCAACGATGAAACCATATACACAGGAGGTCTCCTAATGCTAATAGCATTTTTTGCATTTTAGCAATTCTGTGTACTCTTTGAGTGTGTTAATGTGCCTGTCCATTACAGTCAGTCAGTAAATCAGTCTTCCTTAATTTGAAGATATACATTCACTAAGTGCTGTAGATTGCAGTTGGATGATGCATCCATTGCTGGAGCGAATCTAGGATTTCAGTCTTCGAGCAGCTCAAATGGTGTGGCTCAGAGAGTGATCGAAAGTTTAAATCTTGCTGGAATAAATTCAATTAGGTTGTCAAGTTTATGTAAATCCGACAATGACATGTTTGTTCGCTTTTCGTTTTGTGATTTCACTGGAACATGAGTGCACAGAAGAAAAATGGAGTAGTTATTATTGTTCAATTTTCAGCATAACTAAGTGCTAAGTTATGCTTCATTTAATTATGAGTAATGTATTTGGGAAGCATGTCTCTTTTTTCTCTCCATTAAGGGTGTGTTCACTTTTCTAGTTTGGTTTTCTTAGTTATTTTAAAGCAAAAACAAACAAAAATAAGATATTAACATTTGGTTCACTTATTCACATTGTTATTTTTAAAGAACGAATCACTAACTTTAACAAAAACAAATCAGGATACATTTACTAGAGAAGAGAATTATTTTCTCTTATTCAAAATGTGGACCTTTTTGCAGTTATTCTCCTGCATTTTAGTGACATTTTAGCTGGATTAGCCTGTTAGGTCGTCATCATAATGACACATTTAAAGTACCAAATAATTTCTAAAGTGTTTCCTAAAGATTTGGAATAAAGAAAAATGAATAAATACTCATTTTTAAAATACAAATTTATTAGGTCATAAATCATTAGAAAAAAATAGGAATATGTCGAAGTTTTAAATTAAAAACTGTAGACTATTTTAACTTTAGCCTACAAACTGGCTACAACATTTAACTGTCCTCAGTCAGAATTTGGCTATTTGAATAATAAAAAAAAAATTAAACATAATAATAATAAAGGAGCTTCACAATTTTTCTAGCTTAATTTTCAAATGAATTTTAATACAGGATTCTGCTTGGTCTTAAAGCCTTTTTCAATGGATTAATTTCACTATTTATCATGACATAGCAGTCAAAATAAGACAAATGAGCTCATGAATGGGACAAATTCTGAACCTTTGTCATTGAGGGGTGGGTTTTTTTCTACCACCTGAACCCCCCTGGCTATGGGCCTGCATAGTTACCATGAATAAGGTTCAAAATGGGATAATTTTGACTCCACTTTACCACCACTTTTTTCAGGTTGGAGCTGGAATTCATGTATATATGCTGCGATGTCAGATCAGTGTACAGCGTGCATCGCATTATCAGACTATTGTTGTTGACATCTTGGAATGAAAACAGACAGAACTTGAGGCTGGGTGACCTGTTCCGATAGACTCACTACACAGACAGCATGATCGTCCTTCTCGGAACCGCAGATGGCCATGGTCTCCTTCGTCAGGCATCATTCAACACAGGCGCGCTGCCTCGCGCGCCCTAACGGAAAGCAGGAGACGCGTCTCTATAGCAACCTATCGCGACACAACCTCTCCAATGAAGCACCTCGTGATATTTGCAAACAAAACATATGGATCATTTTTATTATCATTTGACAGTAATGGAGGAGCGCCGCGAAATGTAGCGAAGTAAGAGGACAGATTTTTCTCTAATAATTTACTTAGTAAAAGTACACATATTTAAATGCACTCAAAAAGTACTTGTTACCCAATAATTTTACTCAAGTAAATGTAACGAAGTAAATGTATCTCGTTACTACCAAGCTCTGCTGAAAAAGGATACAATCTGTGACTCAGTAACTGAATTGTGATCCAAACCAAACATTTCGATGGCTCAGAGGTTAGCAATGTCGCCTCACAGCAAGAAGGTCGCTGATTTGAGTCCAGGCTGGGCCAGTTGGCATTTCTGTGTGGAGTTTGCATGTTCTCCCCGTGTTGGTGTGGGTTTCCTCCAGGTGCTCCAGTTTCCCCCAGTCCGAAGACATACTGCATTGGTAAATTGACTGAACAAAAATTGCCCGTAGTGAATGAGTGTGTGTGTGAATGAATGTGTATGGGTGTTTCCCAGTACTGGGTTGTGGCTGGAAGGGCATCCGCTGCCTAAAACTTATGCCAGAATAGTTGGTGGTTCATTCTGCTGTGGCAACCTCTGAAATAGAGACTAAGCTGAAAGTGATGGCCCAAAGGTTTTGTGAACCACCAATCATTACTACGGCTAAACTAGATATGCTTCAGCATTCTGTCATTTTTATGGTTACATCATTTGACATTGTACTGTTTATTTATTTTATTTATTTATTTATTTTTGTTTTTTTTTAGATTCAGGGTGCATTGTTTCAGCTAAAGCACACCTGACTTCATACCATCTTTTAATGGGTCTCGATCTGCTTGTCTGATGACCCATACAAGCATTTACACCACAGTTTATTTTAATCCAACCAGACCTAGTGTGAACGCAACCTTAATCTTATTCAGTTCTAAGAGAAAAAGGTGCTACATTAAAATGTCTTTTCTTTCCTACCAGACAGTTCTTCAACCATAGTTCCACATGCGAAAACATTAACAAGAATCAATGAGATATATAATTCGTAATTAATCTGAATCTAGGAAAGTTCAAACGCATTAAACATAGAAATATCCAGAAGTCCATGTGTTATTTGCATGAGTTCAAAGAATCAGCTTCAGTGAGCAGAAATAGATTTTTCCCCCTAATAAGAGATAATAAGCAAATCTGGGGCACATAACAAGAGAAGATATTTTTCATAATTAAGGAGATGAATTGCATGTACACACAGGGGAATCTGTGAGCATGTGTTTCATGTGTACACACACGTTGCAATATTTTTTTTGGCATAAAGTAATGCAGTGGATCTGCAGGATGCATGCAAAGGTATGAATGCAGATGGCTTTTCTATGCCATTTTTGGAGAGTTAAAGGGATTGTTCAAACAAAAATAAAAATTTATTCCAACCCAGGCTCATTATTAATACGTAATCGTGTATACATTTCTGGACAGTGCGGAATATGTCCCAGAAGCTACTTTTTAGCAGTTTTTGTTTTTGCAAATCCACCAGAAATCTCTGTGTACACTTTTTCAGATCTCAAGTTTCTCTCACGAGTGCCATTTGCACATGCTGTTCTCTCATAAATCCACCAGAGGCCGCTGTTGAATGACTGACTGACTGACTGACTGACCGACTGACCAATATCCCAACCAACATTCTTCCCTAAACCCAATCGATTGTGTTTTCAAAAGCACCAATTTACCCGATCACCCCCTTCCCTAAAACCAACCGACAGTGTTTAGAAAAAGAATAGCCCTCGCAGCCATCTGATTTTTACCACATTCTCAGATTTAAACCACATTGTCAGCTTGTTATTTACTTGTTTATTTTATATTTAGCCTTTTGTTTTTATTTTACTTGTTTTCTGGAACCGTTTTTACCAAACTCGAACCCTGTCATCACGTTAAACTCCTCTCTGCATCTCAAGTCCTCCGATGTACATGGTGAGCTACTGGGCGAACTGGTAACAGTGAAAAAATGTCGACCACACAAAGATAATCAGTTAGCTGATAGTGTGAAAGGAAGCAAAATCTACTGGTGGCATCGCATTCATTTTAAAGGTGAAATTCAGCCATGCGTAGCTCTCCCGAAATTTGCGCTCTCCAGAAATGAATACGGGGTACGTTTTCACAATGAGCCTGTTTATGGACTTTTCACATTTACGGGTTTCTAATTGGCGGAAGTCGTCATAGTAAACTGGGAACGCAATGAATGGAAGAGTACAACAAATTTTTTTGTACAATCCTATTAACTGAACTAATAAAAGAAAAACTTGATGGTGGTGTTCTCTTTAGAAAATGAAGACAGTGAGATGGTTGTGTCAAGACTTTCAGAAAATGAAGACAGTGAGACTGATAACCAAAGCTAGAAGAGAGAACAACATAAAATTTACGGTCAGTAGTAAATTACTGTCAGTAATTACAATCGGTAATTTTTATTCATTTTTATTTTTTGTAATAAGTTGCAAAGATGAGGTAATATATACATAAAAACATATAAATGTGCACACATTTAAAAAATGTAAATATTTTAAACTTACAAAGATTTAACATTATAAAGACCATTAAACATAATTACTAATTCTCAGCTTTTTTCAAAACATCTCTTCTTGTGTTCAACAGAATAAAGAAAGCTGATAAAAGTTATAGTAAAATTTTCATATTATTTGTTTTAAATACTTTGAAAGTCAATGGTTACCGATTTTCAGCCTTTTACAAAATGTCTTCTTTTGTGTTCAACAGAACAAAGAAAGCTGAAAACTGGTAACCATTGACTTCCAAAGTATTTGTTTTTTATATTATAGAAGTCATGGCGATGCAGTGGCTCAGTAGGTAGTGCTGTCGCCTCACAGCAAGAAGGTCACTGGTTCCAGCCTCGGCTGGGTCAGTTGACGTTTCTGTGTGGAGTTTGCATGTTCTTCCCGTGCTCGTGTGGGTTTCCTCCGGGTGCTACGGTTTTCCTCACAAATTCAAAGACATTTGGTATAGGTGAATTGGATAGGTTAAATTGTCCGCATTGTATGTGTGTGAATGAGTGTGTATGGATATTTCCCAGTGTTGGCTTGCAGCTGGAAGGGCATCGGCTGCGTAAAACATATGCTGGATAAGTTGGCAGTTCATTCCGCTGTGGCGACCTCAGATTAATAAAGGGACTAAGCCAAAAACAAAATAAATGAATAAATTTGGAAGTCAATGGTTACCAATTTTCTGTTTTTTTCAAAATATCTTATTTTGCGTTTAACAGAATAAAGAAACTCAAACAGGGGTGCGTTTCCCAAACAACGACGTAACTCGTGGCTAAACTATCATAGTACGATGCATCGTTTGGAAAAGAACAATGTAGTGTTGACTGTTTCCTAAAACCATAGTTTCTCTGCCACAGATCCATCATTTGGGGCACACATAAAAAATAGATAAATCCAATATTAGTTTTGGTAAAAACATGCCCTTGTTTTCCATATTAATTGAAATATATGTAAATGGCACATATAGGACCAATGTTTCATTTACAAATATTATTGACGTTCCATATTCTATTCTAAAACAAAAAATCACTTACAAAAGCTAACATATATTCTAATATCATATATAAATCATTTAAATGAATAAATAAATAATGAGGCTATTTATTAAGAAATGAAATTTAATATTTATTAATCATTAGGAAATGAAAAAAATCCTACTTTAATAATAATATTAATGATGATGATGATGATGATGATGATGATGATGATGATGACGACGATTATTATTATTAATTAGGATATTGTTTATTTATTTGTTTTTGAAAAGTCTACTTTTACAGTTTGAAACATGCAACAGAACCATGTCATATACAGTACAGATACTTAATAAATAACCTACTATAAATTTAACCGAGGCGACGCAGTAGCGCAGTAGGTAGTGCTGTCGCCTCACAGCAAGAAGTTTGCAGGTTCGAGCCTTGGCTGGATCAGTTGACGTTTCTGTTTGGAGTTTGTATGTTCTTCCTGCATTCGCGTGGGTTTCCCCTGGGTGCTCCGGTTTCCCCTGCAGTCCAAAGACCTGCAGTACAGGTGAATTGGATAGGCTAAATTGTCCGTAGTGTGAGTATAAATGAGTGTGTGTGTGTGTGGATGTTTCCCAGAGATGGGTTGCGGCCAGAAGGGCATCCACTGTGTAAAAACATGTTGGATTAGTTGGCGGTTCATTCCGCTGTGGCAACCCTGGATTAATAAAGGGACTAAGGCGGATAAAAATGAAAGAGTTAATGAATGAAATTTAAACGATTAACGTATGCTATGTTTTTTGTTATCACAAGCTTTGGATAGGTAACCTAAATTCCGCTTAAAAATAATAGGTTATCTATAGCTTTCGTTATGAATCACGGCTGTGTGCAAAATGACATCAAGGTTTTCAAAGTGCACTGCTAAAGGAGCACAATTGTAAACATGAAGATCGCTGAAACTGAATTTACCGTACAGCTAAGAGAGATGAATTTAAAAATGCTTAAAAAAAAAAAAAACATTCCAAGTTTAAATTTTAGAATGTTCTTAATGAATAGGACATGGGGGATAATTGGGAATAGAACACAGCCAGGATGTTTCTAACTACAGCTCCAGACTTGTAGTTGCAAGCATAGAAATTTGCGACGCAGTTTGCGAATGTTCATTGGAACGATGGATTTGGAAAACGCTAAATGAGCGAACTATGTAACGACACAACTTGCGACCTTAGTTGCCTAACGATGGTTTTCGGAAACGCACCCCAGGTTTGGAACAAGTAAAGGGAGAGCAAATCAATTTATTTTTGGGTGAACTATGCCTTTAAGATGGATCTACAACTTTAAAAAAAACGCACACAAACTCTATTCGTTCACAACAACCCAGAGAAACAGTGGCTCCACAGTAAGTGATTAATGCATCTGACAGTGTTGTGGAGGTGTACAGGCTTTTTGTCGCTTCCCATGTTTCTGTGTGCCAAGCGCCGCTGCGTTGCTAGTGAGTCTTATCAGAAAATCGTCCAGCACACACTCACTGACGGGGATTCCTACACAGTCATTGCGCTGAGAATCATTCACAGGTTTGGGAGGGATTTAAGGGATCTGGACTTGGCGTCTGTACTTCATTTGAATCTAACATTTGGTGGGTTTAGTGTGGGACTTTTGGACATGTTAGTGGGGGATATGAGTTTAGTTTACAGCCAAAGGATTAGAAGAGTCTGTAATTATCTCATCTTCCTCTTTCCGTCTCGTTGGTTTTCTTTTTGTTCTTATGAGGCTTTTTTTAAACAGTCTGAAGACAATTATAGTTATTTTTTAAAGGGATTCCCTCATAAAAAAGCTAGTATAAAGTGCATAAAATCCGTAAAAATGGTATTCATTTTTTTTCTGCTAAAAGTATTGGAATTATTACAGATTTATAAAATATTATAATTCATATTCAAGTTGCAGAACATAAAATATGATAAAAAAATATTTTATTTTATTTATATTATTTTATATCAAAATACAGCTGTAGAAAAATTAGAGGTCCATTGAATTTTTTTTTTCCTTTTATAAATCTATAGCTTAGGTTTGCTTACAGTTTTTCTCAGTGGCTTTGGTGCATTTCTCACAACACTATCTAAATTTGCACAACAGTTAATGCATTTCTCAAAACAATTAGTACAAACTACAAAACCTAGTTGATAACCTGCAAAAGCGTGTCACTTGCTCAAAATGGATAGCCCATTCCTCAAAAGCAAGTATTAATGTCAATGAAAGTGTCAGTGTAATATGAAAAGTCCTGACACCATTATTTATGAACAAGATACAGTCAATTGGCTTTGCCATGTTTTCTTTAGAAGAGTTTACTCTGTACATGTTTTCTAATGCAAAAAAGTCAGGTTTTGGTGACACTTGCTGAAAATGCTCAAGACAGCACTATATACTATTTGCACAGCCATTTGAAAACTACAGTAAAGTTAGACATCACTGCATTTAGTGAGGTATCTGAGTACAAGACACTGAATATGTATGTTTCACATTTTTTCTACATTTGCTCTTTGCAATTCTAATTTATTCACAGCATTGTCCAAAAAAATAATTACACCATTATTTACAACAAACATAAAATTCCTTTGGGTAGGACTGTGCACAACTGTAAACAATATTGCAGAACATATTGAAACTGAACCTACAACATACACAGGTCTGTAAATCATTTATGTGATTGTTCAATATAGGAGACATTTTCAGGGAATTAAAGCATCTTATAAAATTTGCTTGACAAATTTTGTCAGCTATTTAAACATTTTTGTATGTGATGACTTAAGTAATCAAATAAGGACTATTCGTTTTCATATGGAATGACTATTCAGGATTCACAAGTTTAGTTACAGTTTTTCTCAATGGCTTTGGGGCATTTCTCACAACACTATTTACATTTGCACAACAGTTAATGCATTTCTCAAAACAATTAGTCATTTGTGCACATCATAGTAGCAATTTCTCATTCTTTTCAACAAATTGCAGATGCTTTTGGACATGCATCAGTTGTTTTCACACAACTCTCTGCTATTTCTAACATTATCATTTGCTTATGTCACGTCAGCCAAAATTAACTAAACTTGTAAAT
Source organism: Danio rerio (assembly GCF_052040795.2). NCBI lineage: Eukaryota > Metazoa > Chordata > Actinopteri > Cypriniformes > Danionidae > Danio > Danio rerio. The sequence goes on from NC_141030.1 coordinate 25,915,754, forward strand.
GCCTAATAGTCATTCCATATAAAACTAACAGTCCTCATTTCATTATTTGAGTCATTACATACAAAAATGTTGAACTAGTTGTCAAAATCTGTCTAGCAAATTTTATTAAAAAAAATAAAATCTTTATTTTTCTGAAAATGTTTTCTAAATTAAACAGTTTGATGAATGATTTACAGACCTGTGTTGTAGGTTCAGTTCCAATATGTTCTGCAATATAGTTTACAGTTGTGCCCTGCTTTACCCAAAGGACGCTTATGCTTGTTGTAAATACCAGTAAAATGCAGTAAAAATGTGAAAAATACATATTCAGCGTCTTGTACTCAGATACCTCACTAAATGCAGTGATGTCTAACTTTGCTGTAGTTTCAAATGGCTGTGCAAATAGTATATAGTGCTGTCTTGGGCATTTTCAGGAAGTGTCACCAACATCTGACTTTTTTGCATTGAAAAAATGTCCAGAGTAAACTCATAATGAAAACATGACAAAGCCATTTGACTATCTTGTTCTTAAACAGTGGTGTCAGGACTTTTCATTTTGATGATACTGACACTTTGATTGACATGAATACTTGCTGTTGAGGAATGAACTATCCATTTTGAGCATGTGACCTGTTTTTGCAGGTTATCAGCTAGGTTTTGTAGTTTGTACTAATTGTTTTGAGAAATGCATTAACTGTTGTGCAAATGTAAATAGTTTTGTGAGAAATGCACCAAAGCCACTGACAAAAACTGTAAATATGCATAATGCTTGTTTTATTCTGTAAACTACTAATGTAAGTTATTCAAAATGAAAATGTCATTGTAAGTGTTTCTATAACTTTTTTTGATAACATGATACCAGTATTTTTACCTCACAAGAGTTAATATTAGCTTGTGGATATAGTTATTTTATTTTTACATCGTCTTTTCATTTTTACATAACTGTTACATGCATTGGTTTGTAGACATACATACAGATAGACAGCCAGACAGACAGAAGCTAATGATAGAGGTTTAACCTGACAAGCGTTTTCTCACCTCTGCTGTAATTGAACATAAAGGTGACCATTCTCTATATGAATCTGACATTGAACTAATTGAACAAATTAGCTGCAGTTAGCTTAGTCGTTTTATGTGATTAATACTTAATTGCAAATGCTAATGCTAGCATTAACAGGCATTGTTACTTTTTTAAATTATTATTACAGTGCTTGCAAGGCCAGTACTCCTAAATGTCCTGAAATGAATTGTCAAATAGTAAATTGTTTCTGTGTGTAATTGTGCAGTCTACTAACAACACAGAAAGGCTTTTTAACATCAAAAAGCAGTAAACTGACTAACCACAACCTTACAACAAACTGAATCCAGTTAGAATTTGTTTGAATGGTCCCTAGGTCTTGTTTTCTGAAATATATATATATATATATATATATATATATATATATATATATATATATATATATATATATATATATATATATATATATATATATATATATATATATATTTTTTTTTTTTTTTTTTTTTTAATTAAGTGGCTTAAAACACATATAAATATCTCAGTGTCATGTGGATAATAATCTTGTTTTATTTTAGAAAGTAGCTTAATTTTTACATCCCATTTCGCAGGGTTTTTCCTCTTTTAAACATAAATTCGTGTTATTTTGGTATATTTGTCACTTTTCAGAAATCAAAACATTAAGGCATTCTGCATTGCAAAATACACTCACCGGTCACTTTATTAGGTACACCTTACTGGTACCAGGTTGGACCCCCTTCTGCCTTCAGAACTGCCTTAATCATTTCTGGCATAGATTTAGCAAGGTACTGGAAGTATTTCTCAGAGATTTTGGTCTATTAACATGATAGCATCATGCAGTTGCTGAAGATTTGTAGGCTGCACATTTATGATGCGAATCTTACATTCCAACAACATCCCAAAGGTGCTCTATTGGATTGACCTTTGGTGACTGTGGAGGCCATTTGGGTGCATTGAACTCATTGTCATGTTCAAGCTGGTTTCTGAGATGATTTGTAATTTATGACATGGTGCGTTATCCTGCTGGAAGAGGCCATCAGAAGAGGGGTACACTGGGATGGACATGGTCAGCACTAATGGTACTAATGTTGTTGATGCCAAATTCTGACCCTACCATCCGAATGTCGCAGTAGAAATTGAGATTCATCAGACCAGGCAATGTTTTTCTAATCTTCTGTTGTCCAATTTTGGTGAGCCTTTGTGAATTGTAGCCTCAGTTTCCTGTTCTTAGGTGACAGGAGTGGCACCCGGTGTAGTCTTCTACTGCTGTAGCCCTTCTGCCTCAAGGTTTGACATGTTGTGCAATCAGAGATGCTCTTCTGCATGCATCGGTTGTAACGAGGGGTTATTCGAGTTACTGTTGCCTTTCTATCAGCTTGAACCAGTCTGGCCATTCTCCTCTGACATCTGGCATCAACAAGGCGTTTGCGCTCACAGAACTGCTGCTCACTGGATTTTTTTTTTTTTTTTTCAGACCATTCTCTGTAAACCCTTGAGATGGCTGTGGGTAAAAATCCCAGTATCTTAGTAGAAATCCCATTAAATTACCTTTCTTCCCCATTCTGATGCTTAGTTTGAACTGCAGCAGATCATCTTGACCATGTCCACATGCATAAATGCATTGAGTTGCTGACATGTGATTGGCTGATAAGAAATTTGTGTTAACGAGCAGTTGGACAGGTGTAACTAATAATTTGGTAGGTGACTGTATCATATATTCAAATTCATTTTTTTCCTTTTCTTTTTTACCTTATAAGGATTGCTTAAATTTATGTACTTTCATCAAATATAACTGAAAAATAAGAGAAAAACCCAAGTTGTGTTTAAAATTTAATTTTTTTATTTTTATTTTGTCTTTTCAGGTCTGAAAAATGCGCACGTTCTGTTTCAATAATTGTTTTTGTAATTGACAAAGAAACAATCAGTACAAAATTGTCCAAATTATATAAATGTTCTGGATAACTTTTGTACAAGTTTTTGGTAGTTAAAAATGGCTTGTGTTGCTAAAATACTCTCCATTCACAATCTCACCAAAAGCTAAATTGTTCTTCATTACATTTATTTGCATATTGAATTGTTTTGTTATAGTCACATAATGTTTGCTGTTGTTTTTAACATGCAACCAGCAGAAAACAAAACCAAGTGTCATGACAAAGCCAAAGCATAAGGAGCTTTCAACGTGGCATTTGATGTACACAGAACAAAAGCATAAACCTAAATTCGCCTTAAAATGGAACACTATTCATTCTCAGCTGTACAAGCCCTGGTATTTCCTTCAGGCATGTGGCATTTGACTCTGAAAAAACATGACGTACGGCTGCGCTTCAGAGGTGGGGCCGCTTCTCGGTCACGTCGGGGGAAATTTGATTTCACCCAGACGTGTTTCGTCAAGCAAATTGAAGCGTAACGCTCACTTCTCCTGATTCAAGGCTGCGCTCCAAATAAAAAAAAAAATCCCTTTAATACAATCAATAAGGTGCGCAGCTAAACAAAAGGATGGTAACAGTTCAATAGTCAATTGAAGCTTGGCGGCATTATATAAATGTAGATTTGCTTATTGGCACTGCAGGTTTGGAGAATGTGGCGTTTGGGGGAGTAGTGATGTCGATGAAGGTAAATACACAAATAAATAAATAAAAAGCAGTTGGTCGACGCTGCAGAAGAACTATAGTGTCAACTGCTTTTGATGCAAGAACAAACCTCAAACAAATGCTGCTATTTCTGCCATCCTAGCAGCTTTTGATCGGGTGAAAATTGGATCAGGATTCCTCTGCAGGGGAAATGAGAGAGAGAGAGAAATGGAGTGAACATGGGATGCATACACTCCTATTGTCTTCTTATTCTCCTCTAATGTCCTCAAATATATAAGTTTATCCGTATTGTTTCTTTGAAAGGAGAGATTTCTGCTGCTCTTGGTCTGATAGTAAAGCTGCGTGTGATAGAGATGCTGAATTATGGCCTGCACTGGTCAATATTCAATCAATGAGGCTGTTGATTGATGACCCGGCCGTGACACACATGCACACACACGCACTGGCTATGTTCTTCACGGCGCTCGTCACCATTAATATACAGCTTTTTGTTGAAAAAAGGAGAATGTACTGAAATATCTTGAAAATATGATCTGTAAAATAGATCTATAAGCATTGTGTCATATATTTAAATAATTCAACCTAAAGAAATTTGTCCTGGTTCAATTGCATTAGTAATGTGTTGTAATCATGTCAACACATTACTAATGAGAGGAGAAGCTGTTTCACAGATCTAATACTATATATATACTGATACTTATGCAAATTTTTTTTAGACTCTCTGAAATAAAGGGACAAAATCTGTCACTTGGGGTGGGTCCTTTTTAAAAGGTACGCTTTTGTACCTATCAGGTCCACATTTGTAATTTTAAAGGTACAAATTTGTACATCATGTTACCTTCAATGTACAAAAGGTACTAATGTACTCAATGTACTTAAGGGACTAATGTCAAAGTCACTTTAAGGCAAGTCACTTCACTTTGTGGCCATCTTTGAAACGCCTCTTGAGCAGTATGCACAGGCATTCTGTCTAATTGGAGAAACATCAAATTCTCCATAACTGTGTCAAGCTTATGGTTACAGATTTGGAGTCACCAGTAAAATTAAACAACATCTGTCTCATAAATTTCATTTTTAAACATCAGAATCAAACTAAATTGGTATTTTTTCTGGTTGCCCAAGCTAATGCACTTGCACACTCAAAACGAACGAGATCACGACACCAATGTCATTTATGGATTGGTTACACATTGTCATCCTCTGAACAATGCTTTGTCAGATTGCGCTGCTCTTCTGAAGTAATCCACAACTTGGTCTTGATGGTGAATCTCCTCCAAAAAGGACAACGGCTGCCTTAATTTAAGTGTTTGTGGGCATTTGAGTAACTGCTGTAATGTGATGTGCGTTTGACAGGACAGACTTTACCTTGTGTTCATTTCATAGAGATTGCAAAAAAGAAAGTTTTCAAGTGCACTTCGTTCATTTAAAAGTACAGATTTCAAGCTTTATGTGGATATATTTCTTATGTTTGTGGAGCAAATATTTGCTGAGATTCCAGTGTGTTTGTTGGCCAACATACTGTTGTCCATGTCTGGTCTGAACTTGGCACCTGGAGAATCATTCATTTTCTTGTCAGATTAGTCCCTTTATTAATCCGAGGTCACCACAGCAGAATGAACCACCAACTTATCCATCAAGTTTTTACGCAGCGGATGCCCTTCTAGCCGAAACATACCCTGGGAAACATCCACACACACTCATACACTACGGACTATTTAGCCTACCCAATTCACCTGTACCACATGTCTTTGGACTGTGGGGGAAACCGGAGCACCCGGAGGAAACCCACGCGAAGGCAGGGAGAACATGCAAACTCCACACAGAAACGCCAACTGCACTCAAAAAAATTATATGTTGGCGTTAATTAACTTTTTTTTGTCCACTGGTTCCACGTAACCGAGTTAAGTTACCTTTAAGAAAGAATATTAATTTTAGTGAACTTAAGTTAGTTACATAAAGGTAATATAATGTTGTTTAGTTCAATCAACGTAACATTTATAATTTAGCTTTAATCAATGTAGTTATTTAAGTTCAATTATTCTAAAATGTATATTGTTATGTTTAACCAAATAAAAAAACTGTTTCCATTTCATTGAGTTTATTCAATAGCATTTTTACAGTTTTACAAATTTTTACAGCAATAAAATGATTATCAAAATCCAAATTCTGTCTTTATCTGTATCTTCACTTATTACAATAAGTTAAAATATTAATACTATTAAAATTATAGTAATACAATTATGAAGTAAATTGAAAACAATAAATGATTTTAAAAATATGCTTACAAAAACATCATAAAATACACTTTTCAAAATAATACTTTTTTATATATTACAAAAAACATTAAAAAATAATATTCTGCCTCCAAATGATTTATCAAAAATATACTTAGAAAAATTAAGTCGTCTTTTGTAAACTATACTGTACCTTCTTTACACTGAAAAAGCAGATAACACTTCAGTTGCTCAAAGAAAGATTAACATTTTAAAGCAAAGTAACACGATCAGCACTACACCATAAATTAGACCAACCATCACAGAACATGCAATAGCTACACACATTCATCTCTCTGACACTTGCACCATTTATGCACATTTGCACCAGACACTTTCTTACAACCACTCCCTATATCTAAAAAACAAAAAACAAAACATTGTGCATGAAGTCTGCTTCAAACAGGTGTGTGGGCTTGACAAACCACATGTAGAAGCATTCTTAATTCTTAAAATTTTTTGTATAATTAGCACATCTTGGGTGTATCGCCTCTTCTTGTTGATTTGCTGAATGTGTCCTCAATTGTAAGTCACCTTAGACAAAAGAGTCTGCTAAATGTTAATGTAACTACTGTAGATTTATAAGGTGGTGTTGCACATCAAGGTTTGCGCTTCATCATGCCCCGCATCCTAAAAAAGTCAGGTAAAAAAATAAAACATTTACCAACATATCAAAGGTGAAAGGAGGAATTGGTTTAAGAGGAAAATACAAAATGTTTAAAAAAATAAAATAAAATAGCTTACCATGTACTCCCTCACTTGGGCTTTGAGGATGCATTCACACCTTTTTTTCCACTGGTGATGTTCTAAATGACATGAAATGACAATTAGTAATTTACTAAATAATTAGTAGTTAAAATTACTAGTAATTTTTACTGTACATCATTTTAATGTGTGTATAGGCATCTAAGGGCATAGTACCTGGATGATCCACAGTCTCCTCAGCCAGAAATGGGACTTTAGAGGTTGAGCTGTAAACCTGTGAGGGAGAAAATAGATGTAAGTGAGCAAAGATTTAAAATAATAAAATATAATAATATAAATAGCAAACTACTAAACTTAAAAATTTAAACGTGTTAGATGACCAAACAAATAAGCTTACATTAAATATGTCATCATGCTAGATGTCATCCTATCTAAGTGTCACATATGCTTGTCAAGATTGTCAAGTTAACAGGCTTGAATACAATTAGATAATGAATAACAATGTGCCAACACCACATTTTAATAATATTATGTAAGTTATCAAACCTGGCATTCAAACTCGACAAACTGCTTGACACTCATTTAAAATAAAGACTATCAAATCGAATAAAAAATCAAATCACTTTTATTGTCATATTATCAGCAGCACGTGTGCTATGATGAGTGAAAAGCTTAGACTAATCTTACATGACTATTCCTTACTACTAACGTTTGTAACTTTATTTTGGGGGAGTTAATACATACCAAGTATAAAATTTCACAGGAATGCAAAACAAACTATACATTTATCTGTATATAATGTGGAAAAGACACAGGGAACATGGCAATTGCATAGCAATACTATACACAAACACAACATAGTATTACAAGAGAGTACATTTATGATTCAAATGTTGTCACAGCCTCAGTATAAATACATAAAAAGTAAAAAAAATCTCACCTGTGTGTCCACATTGGGGAAAGCTTTGTGCACGTTCTCAATTTGTACTGTAATCTTCATCTTTTGATTCCCATAATATGGCGCCGAGCTGAGAGTGATCGTTGTGGTTTGAATCTTCTTACTTCCTGTGTTGTTTTGAAACTGCGCATGTGCAGATATTACTCCACCTATTGACCAAAATGCATTACTGCAGAAGCAACACAACTCCCTTGCATTCATGTTACATAAGCGAGCTGTTTAAATGTGAAAACGTACTTTTTCTAATTTTTTCCAACACAACACTTTTATTTTTAATACACAAACATAAGCGAATTGTTTAATTTAAACATAGGTACATTCTTTGGACCAACTAAAGCCATAATTCATTTAGGCTCGAACCAGTGACCCAGTGACCTTCTTGCTGTGAGGCGACAGCACTACCTACTGCGCCACTGCTTCGCCACCTGGAAAATCGTCAGTCTATGATCAATGATTGGCTCCTGTACTAGTAGGCGGGTCTTTAATCACCTTATTGACCTTTACGTTTTTCCCTGTTCAAAACTATACAATTGACACGTCTTGTGTATTCTATAGACCATTTGAATGTGGAGATATCATTGGCCCATAAACATTTCCTACTTGTTATCTAACTATTTCATAACTGCATCATAGAGTCAATTCAATCATAACCTAATGTTAAAACAGCTATCATAACATTTTTAACAATATGTGGCTGTTTTTGGATTCTCTGAAGCTATAGAAATTAAAAATGTAAAACAGGAAATACGCTGGGACCATTGTTTTTGTTTACATCCCTCAAAACGGTCTACAGTTTTTGCTAATGTGGACCTTTAAGTGCATCTTTTGAAAAGGTACTACCCCAGTAGCAAGTTATGTACACTGTTTACATTCACAGACACTCACATTTCACATTATGGGAATTCAAGTATTTCTGGTGTCCTTTTGTTATAACATTGTGTGATTTGAAAGAGAATTTAGTTTTAATTCTCACTTGATGCCCCATCTTTGTTTTTCAGAGAATCGCCATCTCTCACTCACAGTAGTCTGACTCTTGAAGGCAATTGGTTAAAACCATTAAACTGATGTAATCAAAGAGGAATGCAATTCCAGGGTGGAAATAAATTACCAAGCAAAATATTTTTAGTGGATTAACTTGAATGGATTATTTGTTCATCTAAACAACTGCAGTGAATGATACCAAAACTAACTGTGTTAATTTTGGTTTAATTTTAAATCTTTGATTTCAGTTAAATAAAGCAGTTTTCAGTTATTTTGTTTGCTGCTTGTTTTGACCCAGTGTTTCCTTTGTTCTGTTTCCCGCCACTCATGCGTTGTCATGGTCGTTAATTCCCAGCACCTGTTTGTATTTAGTTAATCAGTCTCTCTTCAAGCCTGTGTTTTTTTCAGCTTTTTGTCTGGTCTTCATTGTCTTTATGTTCGGTGTTCTCTATCCACCTTATTCTCCGCGTATAAGCGGGTGCAGCTATTTGAATCTTTTTGGCTTGAGACTTCCAGTCTCACTAACTTTTACCGTTTTATGCAGATTATTATTCCAAGTCATTTCTTCCATAGGAAGCTGATTTGAAGTTCTAAAACAATTGCAAAAACGTGTGCACTTCCGCATTGAAGAATAAGGTCAATATGTTTTGATGTGTGAAAATATTTCATTTTAAAAACTATTGTACGTAATGACGTACAATAGTTTTAAAAATGAAATATTTTCACACATCAAAACATATTGACCTTATTATTCATTGTTCATCATACTGCCTTCCAGCACACATCTACCTGTGACAGAAGACCAGCGCAAATAGTGTGCAGCATGAGAGTTCCCTCGTTTTGCTTCCCCAGTGTGTCTTGTTCTTTTGTGTACATCACTTCACCATCATCAACCTGCTCTGTCTGTAGCAGAGAACCACTCGCCCAAGAAACTTTTGGAGAAATTTCTCATTTCTCATTCACCTTCCTGGACAGCTGCTGGTGTACGTTCCTGTTAAATAGATTTAACACTGCCACATGAGTGCAGATGTCAAGGAAAGGTCCTTGGGGTAGTTTCAGTGACTACACTGAGTAGGTGCTGGTGTCGTCCAGATTATCATCAGACTAAGACCCAGACACCAGCCAGTCAGCACCCACTGTAAAGCAACAGCCAGAGCCTACCACAGTCAGAGAGCTGCCCATTATGGTCAAAGGGTAATGCCAGGAAAAGCAACAGAGCTGTTCATCACCACAGAGGAGGAGCTACCTCTATTGCTTGTCTGACCAGCTACATGAGCTGTCAACTATGCTAATCGAGGGAGTATTTGTGGAATACAAAGGTTTTTCAGAAAGGCCCTTCCACTTCCCCACTGCTGAGAATGAGCTTATTCTAGACTGTAGTGAGGTCTTTGATTCTTTGAACTGTTATGGGGAAATTAATAGACTGCTCCCTACCTCACTGGTTCTATCCACCAATTGCTGCCCAGCTGCAATTCTCTTGTGCCCCTAACTGGTTCTGTCCAGTCCCTTGTCTATTTCAGCCAGCTCCTCATCAATTAACATTAGCATCATTCCACCCAGCCCTCCCTCTCCTCCGCCTATTCCCATTCCTGTGCCTGTGCTGTCAGTTCCTTCCACTTCTTTACCCACCACTCCCTAGTTTACCCTGAGCCCATGTCATCATGTGCACTCTCAGACATAAAGGTACAGGAGCTGTCACTGGGGCTTACTTTTTCAAAAGATACATATTTGTACCTAAACTGTCCACAGCGGTACCTCAAAAGTGCATATTAGTAAGCAAATGTACCTAAAAAGTACCTTTGAGGTAGCATTATGGACTCTTCAGGTAAGGTACCAACCCAGTGACAGTTTCTGCACTTTTGTATCTGAGAGTGTGGGAAGTGTTCACTGTGGGATTACAGTCGCCAGTGTCTGCCGGTTGGGTAGACCCTTTGCCCAACTTTCTGCCTCTAAGCTAAAAACTCTGCCTTGTCCCTCCAACCTATTGGTTCCACTTTGACTCAATCCTCCCTCATCTTCACCATGGCCCATCGTCCCACCAGCTTTGGTAGGTTACTTCTTCAGTCTCACTCCTCATTGGTCAATCATGACCCTGCCAAGCAAGAATCAGATGCTTTGTTTCTAGTGAAGATTTAGAAAAACTTGTTCATGCTTTTATCAGCAGCAGGGTGGATTACTGTAATGGACTCCTCACTGGTCTTCCTAAAAAGACAGACAGTTACAGCTCATCCAGAACGCTGCAGCCAGAATTCTGACCAGAAGCAGGAAATCAGAGCACATCACACCTGTCCTCAGGTCTTTACACTGGCTGCCAGTTACATTCAGAATAGATTTTAAAGTATTATTACTGGTCTATAAATCACTAAATGGCCTAGGACCTAAATACATCACAGATATGCTCACTCAATACAAACCTAACAGATCACTCAGATCTTTAGGATCATATAAACTAGAAGTTCCAAGAGTTCAGTCAAAGCAGGGTGAATCGGCTTTTAGCCACTATGCCCCTCGCTGCTGGAATCAGCTTCCAGAAATGATCAGATGTGCTCCAACATTAGGCACATTCAAATCAAGACTGAAAACACATCTGTTTAGCTGTGCCTTTACTGAATGAGCACTGTGCTGCGTCCGACAGATTGCACTATCATGTTTTTCTCTTCTTCTTCATTCTTTCATATCACATTTTACCTGTTTTTATGTTTTGTTTTGTTTTTACGCATTTTTATTATTTGTTTTTATTTTTATTTTACTTGTTTCTTTTATTCTTGTTTATGTAAAGCACTTTGAATTGCCATTGTGTATGAAATGTGCTATATAAATAAACTTGCCTTGCCTTGCCTTGCCTTGCCTTGCCTTGCCTTTACCTCAGGACTCCATTGAGCTACATTGAGCTCATTGGTCCTCTGTCACTCCAACTCTGCTACAGGCTTTTGGGTCCATGTCTCTGATGATTTTCTGCATCATTCTAGCTCTTTGCCCTGTCAGTCATCACCTTAGGCTCCATCTCTAATGGCTATATTTTTGTCAGTCAGCCCCCTCGGAGTCTAAATAAAATAAGCTACAGGAAAGATGTCTGAACATATGGTTAGCATGCATAAACCTAATTTTTGTTTCATGCAGACAGAACAATACCTTTTATTAATGGATTGAAACTGGTACTGTTACTCCTGACAATCAAGTCAGATTGTTTTGGTCCGAATGCACTAGCATGCACATTAGCTTGACAAAAGTTTCATTTAGGCCCCTATTTATTTTGAGCACTGAAACACATCTGGAGATGCTGGTGTTTCTGTATTGTAAGATGCCTTGGGCTGTTATCAAAATGGCCGCCAAGTGAACTGACTTTCCCTTACAGGAACTACTCCTAATGGATTTTAGGAGAAACATCTGAAACAAAGCTAATGCGTTGAGAAAAAACTCAACCCTTTTTGTTAAATATGAATGTTATGATAGCTGCGGATCTGCCTGCTTTAGCTCTGCTACAAACTATGAACTCATGCTGTTCACAAACACAGTTGCACAACCATGCAGATGTTCAAAAACACAAAACACACGACTAGGCATTTCTCAATCCAAAACACCTTGTTCATGCAGTGTGTGTGTGTGTGTGTGTGTGTGTGTGTGTGTGTGTGTGTGTGTGACAGGATCAAATGTGTTTGTATTTGTCCAGTCAGTGGAATGGTTTGAACCCAAGCCCAGGGCAGATCAGATATCAGTTATATTGATGTGTTTGGCCGCAACTGTGTTGTGTGTGACAGTTTAAGAGCTGTGACACCGTTCGCTTTCTCACAGTGCAAAACCTCTACCATACACACATTTGCATCACCGTATAAACCCAATCACAGGCATACATAAGCGCCTAAAGCCACTTTGCCGCAATCATATCATGTAGTGTGACATGCACACACACATAGTGTAAACAGTCATTTCTTACTGGGACAAGGGTTGTAACCAATGCTGTGGATCGTGACAATACCCTGCAGGCAAATCTCCCATTATACTGTCTCCCTCTCTCGCTCTCTCCCTCATATTTTTCTTTCCCCCTTAAGTACAGTACAGTTTAGCAGCATACGGAAAATTATCTTTGTTTTCACTATATCAGTCCAAACAACTAGGGGCAATTCAGTAAAAACTCATTATGGCCACCGATAGCAGCACTTGTTTGCATACATTGTTTGTTCAAATCAGGTAACAGTGCAAATGGGGCAAAGAATCTGTGGTGAATGCATTCTGCATGGTGAATTTTTCCCTTTTGTGGGTCAGCTCTGAGCTGCAGCCGATTGCTTATTGGTCCAAATTAACAGGAACAGCAATACTCTCATTGGACAAATCACGTTAAGTGTGTACTTTAATACCTGAAATCATTTTTATAATAATAAATGATTAAAGTAGGGGTGAAATAATGTTCCATCATCATTCAAATTGACATATATATTTATCTAAAAATGTAAAAACATATTCTGGTCTGTGCTTATTAATAAATAAAAGCAAACAATTACATTTTATTATTTATTATATATAATCATTTTTAAATCTTGTTGGCATGGGTAAAAACGAGTAGAACATTAGATCATAAGGAGGATATCTCTACACACCATTTCAGTGTGGCGATGTCACTGGCCCATGAACATTTGGTGCTTGTTACCAAACTATTTAATAACTGTTACAAGAGGCAATTAAATCATACACTGTCGTAAAAAAAATCCGTAATTTTGTGGTTTATTTCAGGCAGCTGGGGTGCTGGAAAAAAGTAAAATAATGGCAGTTAAATTACAGAAATTTACTGTAAAATAACGGAGATTAGATGACAGAAATGTACTTATATTTTAATTTCTGGTAAATTTCTGTAATTCAACCTCTGTTATTTTACAGTAAATTTCTGTAATTTAATGGCCGTTATTTTACTTTTTTTTTTTTTTGCCAGCACTCCAGCTGCCGGAAATAAACTGTAAAATTACAGATTTTTTTTTACAGTGTATCTTAATGTTAAAACAGCTGCCATTATTTTTCAACATGTGGCCCAATTTGGATTCCTGAAAGCTATGGAAATTCAAAATGTATTACAGGAAATACATAAGGACCATTGTTATTGTTTACATTCTTCAAAATGGTCCATGGAGGACTGGATGAAGACATGCGAGGAAGCTCAATCACTAACAATGAACACTTGTCTAAAGCTGGTACAATATGTGGTTGATGAGGATTTAAATAACATCATTTTTATTGCATAAATATTATGAAAATATTCCAGATACTTGCTTGAGATGCAGAGACCTTAAAGGAACGCTGAATCACTGTATATGGGAATGTAAAGGAATACAGAACTTCTGGTAAGGTGTGAAAGACATGATAGAAAAGATTCTTGAGGTTAATATACCAATGTCTCCTTTATTTTTTTTATCTCATTTATATCCCAAGGAGATCAAGTTATAAAAGACAGAGCATATATTTATGAATATATGTAATCAGCAAGCGAAACGACTTATTTCTTTAAATCGGAAAAGTATATGTGCACCAAGGCCATTGGCTGAAAGAGATGGTAACAAACGTGTGAATGGAAAAAATAACTTTATCTTATACATTAAGAAATAAATACATAATTTTTAATCAAGTTAGGGGACCTTTTATGTTGTTTTTAAAAGGTGGTGGAGTTGGAAATGTTTAAATAGAAGAGTAAAATGAAGTAATGTTGTATTCTGATGTATACTGGAAAATGAAAATGTGTATGTACATGTTAAAATATATTAAAAAGATATTGGAAAAAAATAACTAGTAGGACAGTAGGTAAAAAAAATGTTATCAAGAAGGGTTTGGTTTAGAAACAGTTGGCTGCCTTTTGCAAATAATAGACATTAGACTTTATTAAAAAAAGGAAATAAAATATTGCTGCTAATTATAGACTTGACTATTTTAATAATAATCAAATAAGTTTTTACTTTTAATTTTGGGATGAATTGTGACCTCATTTTTCAAATAATGATATATTTATTAATATTATTTTGAGATTAAGCTTCCTTCCACTTGAATTACTATGAGCTAGACACATTCTTGTCAGATTTCACCCTTATGATATTCTTGCCCCAGATAAAGCTCAAGTATCTTTCAACCTGTTTTATCCAAAACCTCAGTACAGTAAAATTTGTGTAGGATTTTCTGTGTACAGTTAGATGGTTGGAAATTAACTGGCCTAATTCATCTATCAAAAAAACTGCTGCTACCCCAGAGTGAACATGTCCATTCTCTGTTTATTCCTTTGTGTGGATATGTACAAAATGTGTGGTTTTTGTCAGAGAACAAGAATAAAAGGGATAAACATACATGAAAGGTATGAAATGACAAATTTAAAAAAAGGATATCTTGGATGAAACTATATTATTCTGATTATTACAAACCAAACAAAGCTTATTTATAGATTTATGAAATAAATGCAGCTTCACTGAACAGGGCAGAACAGCTATTATCGATTCTCATTAGTGGTAACAAAATACACTACAACGTCCTCTCTCCGGCCAAAAAGGGTCGCGGTAGGATAGCACAATTTGTGTACAGTTTGTCCGAAGACTACGTCCTTTCAACAGCCAAAATTATTTGCGGCTGGATGGCACAAATGCACATGTCCTAAAATGCATTATTATACAATTGTATACATTGTACATGTCTGTTTTCGATTGTGGTTGCGTGTATTTACTATTTTATGTACATGTAGTTCAATATACCTTGTCGTGATTAGGTCCACGGGTGATGTCCTTTACATGTGCTTTTATAGTCCATCATTACCCTCGCTGAGATGATGAAATATGCTAAAGTATTGCACTTACATCTGGGTATATACTGCAGAAGTTTATATATATATATATATATATATATATATATATATATATATATATATATATATATATATATATACAACAGTTCTGTCTGGATCTCGAATCTGATTGGCTGATAGCCATGAAATATAAAAGTAATATCAGCATCCGTACAACCTCTTTACCCTTTGTGTATTACTCCTCCCACATACAGCCAGCTACAAGCAGACACTACACTACAAACAACCGAATGAACGAGCATTACTGCAATTCTATGTATTCTAATATGGTAAATTTAGGTAAGTTAAAGGGCACCTATGGTGAAAAATCTACTTTTCAAGCTGTGTGGACAGACATATGTGTAGATATAGTGTATAGACCGTCATATTAGGGTGATATAAACACACCCAGTCCTTTTTTTTCAATTTAACAACATAAAAATGGTGGACCAATTGGAGCGGTTTTCAGACTGACCACAACTTGACGTAGGAGTGCAGTCCCCCCGCCCACCGAATTGATTGACAGTTGTTGCATTAACATGTCCTGGTAGTCACGTTTATAATCATGTCAACAAGACCAGACGTGCGCAAAGCAACCGAGAATAAAGGGTCTGTTCAGTTTGCTAGGATCATCAATCATCATCAAATGTGATCAAGAGTAAGTTTCACATGTTTAAAATGTTTTAAAACAGTGCACGTGTGTAATGAAGTACAGCGGTTTACTTCAGCTTTACTTCATCAGCACAGCCGCGTGTCAAAACAATTATAAAGGAAGATGCTTCAATCCCGGTTTGTGGACTTTAAATCAGGTTTATTTTGTACATAAACATAACAGATATCCACACAGCAGTGGAGATTAGCCTGTATCCTGTCACATTTGCGTGCAAAAACTAAGCGTGCTCTGTCTGTCTGTGTGTGTCTCTGTGTGTCTGTGTGTGTGTGTGTGTGTGTGTGTGTGTGTGTGTGTGTGTGTGTGTCTGCTGCGGTGTGCGTGTGTGTGTCTGCTGCGGTGTGCAAGATGTGTGAACTTTGTAGGTGTGTGAACTTTGTAACAATATTGCGTGTGACTCATCAATGCAACTGCACAACAAATACTCATTGGTAAAGTTCTTACTGTAGTATTTCTCACAAACGCTATGTGAGACCTTCTTCCTTTAAGTCTATCTGTTATCTGACGCAGCCGAGGGAGGAGATAAAGGCACGCAGGAAGGCAGGTAGAAAACAGTAGGCGGGGAGGACTCGCCTTAAAGGCGCAGTACGACAAAACGACCCCCTGGTGGAAAAATGTATAAAACAGGATCTTGTAAAAGGTATAATGAAAAATCTGATGGGTGTTTTGAGCTGAAACTTTACATACACATTCTAAAGACGCAAAACACTTATATTAAACCTGAAAAAGGGGTAACCTAGGTGCCTTTTAAGCCAGATTATACTATGACACTGTATTAAACACATCTATAATGATAAGAACCATTATATACGCACAGCAATACCACCAGGCACGTGCACACATATGGCTCAACCTGTGCAGTGCACATGCCCTTTTTAGTCTTGGATAGAAAGTTAGAAAGTGCCCTTCCAAAATGATCTGAATGCCCCAGCGACACTCCACCCACCCCCCACCCCAATCCCCCGAATCCACTGAGTATCAATGAAAAAATGTTCTGTCGACATCAACATGAACAGTCTTAACACAGGAGTTCATGAGGAGTTAAAGATGAGTTAATGATGATGTGCCCCTCCAAGTAAAGTCATGACATAATTATACATTAACAGCTCATGAATTCATGTTGGTTACACTTACTATAGCTTAAACTTAAATGTTAATTCTTACATTAATTACCAACATGTACTAACAAGTAATTAAGGTAGCCGTTATTCAAACATAAACTCATGTGACACGTTGTAGTTAAAGATAGTTCATGATTAGTGCTCTCATCATTAACTTATAAAAATGCTTCATTTACATATTAACACATCAATATTCATGTGCTGTTATTATAAAGTGTTACAAGAATTTTGTACAAATAGCATCTCTCTTCACATAGCCTGATTTGAGATATCAATTATGAGCACTTTACAAATAATAGTTACACACCCAAGCAGTACTGAGCATCAGAGAATTGTTTCGAACTCAACCCTCCATACAGAAAAACCAAACGCAGTTGCCATACATGCAGCACTAACAACATGGCAGATCCTCTTTTTCCCCCGTGAAAGGTCTATTAGAGCCAACAGCTCTACATAAAACACACACATCTTTTACCTCCAGCTGTGCTCTGTGTGGAAAGGCAGCTGTGTTCACGTCTAGCCGCCTGCGTTAGTCCCTGCCACAGATCTGCCTCCACCAAACAACCCCAATCCTCCATTTTTATTACCGCGTTTACCATCCATACGCTTTATTAAAAGCTATATTTCAGAGCCCAGCATGATGCAGCAGACGCAGACAGCGAACAAGAGATAGATGGAGCGCGACAGCGAAAAGGGAAGAGAAAGATGACACTTGTTTGAGTGGGAGCAGCTGGGAGATTGTTAGCAGTAACTGAAGGTTTATGTCATGGAGAACGTGGACGGTCTTCTTCTCGCTTGCCCACAGGCAAAAGAAACACACACACTCATACGCACACGCGTGTTCAATGACCTCATTTACACTGAGCTCTCGGAGACGATTACGACGGCGATTCTTCTTCTTCTCTCTCTCTCTCCTGAAAATTTCACTGAAAAACTGGCCATTACATCATGTCACTTGAGGCTGTGCTCACCTCCTTGCTGGGTGACTTTTAAAACAACATGAAATGGGATTCGCAACCCATTTAGCTCCTGTAATGTGACATTTTGGAGTGAAATCGAATGTTAACCGGGAGTGTTGGTGTGAGGTGGGGATTTGAGTGGATCCTTCTGGAATTTGATTGGATGCTGGAAAGTGGGGGGTTATGTTACGGATGATATTATTATAGATGCTCACACGCTCGTGTTGAAATCCAAGGAGGTCTGTATCAACAGAGAAAGCTTGTACTGTAGCTAGTGTTTGCTTTTGAGCCATTATAAACAGCAAGGATGTGTTAAAGTGGTATTTAGGACATTTAAAATTGTGAAGAGTATAGATAGATATTTTCATGTATTTTTTTTTATTATTTTCTGGTAAATTATATTAATGAGCATATAATTTACTAGTATCCACTGATTGATGACAAAATGCCCTGTATCTTTAGAGAAAAGTACTCATTTTCAAATATATTTTACAATGTTTTATATTGTATTAATTGTATATTTTTTCATTGTATTTTTATTATTATTAAAAAAAGGAAAGAATATAAGATAAGACAAAGATAATAAAATAGAGAACTAGTTTTCACGCCTGCTCCTGGATGCTTGCTATTAACCATAAAGCTCAACCATAATCAAACACACTCAAGCAGCTAATCAAGTTTTTATTTTTTATTATTGGGATAACAAAATTCACAAGCAGAAATGCTAAAGCAGGTAGAAATAAACTTTAAGTGGGTCCTGTTTCATTCATACTGGATGCTAGAGGGCGCACTTGTACATAAACACCACTTATAGGTTACTGAAGAGAAGACATCAGCTATCTCTGCTCCAGAGGGATCAAGTTGGATTTATACTTTTGGCTGGCGTCGCATCGTGCACCTCCGCTGATTCCATGCGCACCTCGTGCAATGGACGAGGCTTTTATACTTGCTGTCTTCGCCATTGTGATATTCTTTAAAACAACAGGGGGCAGTCAAAAAGAAACTGACTGTAAAATCAGACGGATAAACAGAGAAGAAGAAAGTTTCTGGAACTACGTCATATTATTAATGTCATTCAATATTTTTTAACTAAATTATTTTATTGATTATAAGGGTTTTTTAAAACCATTCAAGTTTTTTTAATCAAACTTTGATGCATCACTTGCTTTTGTTTATATCTCGGACAATTTTACCTATTAAAGTTAATTAAAATATCAATAGTAACAGAAAATGGGTTCCTCTACAAATATATCTTTTTTATGGCAAGAATAAAAGCAAAAAAAAAGTACACTTACTAAAAAATACAGATGTTTTTATAGATTTAGTCCACTCCACAATTCACACATTACTGTCTGGCTAGTTGTTCTCTAATGCTAAATAGGCAATAATGGTCCAACACTCCTGACCATTATCACCAATGCAGCCCAGTAAAACAGTGCATCAGTATTTTGTAAACTGATACGTTCAAATAATTCTTTCCAGTTATCAAAGAAATTTTTTGTTCCTTCGTTATAGTTTTGTAACTATTAAATTGTTTCAAAAAATTGCATATATACATCAGTGTAAAACCTATGACTGGTGGAAATACATATTTTTGTAATTGTGTACTTGGATCTTCAATTTTGCCATGGCCTCTTTTGGCTTTAACAAACTTATCCCTCAGGTTTTTCCAAACATTTTAACAAAAACTTTCCTCTTTTCCCATGGCTGTTGCAATTTCTAGCCAAGAATTATTGATCATCTAGTTATTTCTATGATCACGGATCATAAAGGTATCTGTACAGTCATACTGTTTAGAGAAAATCTCTTCGAAGTGTTTCATATTCAACTCAAATCAAATGAGAGTCTCAAGAAAAACCATGCGCTCTGCTGGCCGAAATCATGTCACACGCACCCAAATCAAATCTCCGCAATCAAAATTTGGGAACCTGGAAACTTAATTAAAAAAATAAATAAAAAATCTCTGCTCCAGAGCACAGAAGATACAAATGATTGATAAACCTGAACACGATAATCAAACACTTGTGGCAATATCTGGATTATTTCTATTTTTAAAGCCATGCTGGGTAGTTTATAAGCATACAATTTATTTATAATTCAATGCTAACCTAGCCTTTATCACTGTATTAAATACTATACTAGTATTTATATAGTGGTACTATACTAGTATACCAAATAATATGGTTTCTTCTAGGGCTGCAGGATATTGAAATAATTTTACATTGCAATATTTTTTTCTCTGCGATATAAATACAATTTCACCAAATGACATTAGGTTGAGTGGGATGATTTTTTAAAGGAGTGACATAAATTTATTTTATTTTTTAATTTATGTAATTATGTAATTTATTATATACATGTACTAAACAGTCATAAAAAACACAATGGACCCAATATCTGTAAAATAACCTGTGCTTCATTGTTTTCTGGAGAGAGCAACAGTATTCAGGTAGAGAAATTATTAAATAATCAAATGTTAAATAACACTGCATAGTCTTCATCCTATAAATAATTTTTTAAAAATTATATTTATTAAACTTCTTTATGTGCTACAAAAATGCTTTAAACCCTCTTCAAATGCTCACATATAGTCACAGGCCTTAAAAACACATGCAAATGATAAACTTTCACTCTATCATGGTTCAATTCTGCAGTGTCTCCACAAATCTCCTGTGTTTTGACCTGTGGTTTCTGGCCATCGATAATCCCAACTGAACATTGCATATCTTGCGATGTGACTATTGCAGATGCACAGCCTGCAATATTGATGCTCAAACCATATATTGTGCAACCCTATTTTCTTCCTTATTCTGTGATATAAAACCATGTCCGGTCACAAAAAGGAGTGATTTCAAAAGCACGACTGATGTTATGAAATGAAATTAAAGTAAAAGTACGTCAGTAAATCTGTTGGTAAACAGGCTGGTAAACACAAAGCTGTATTGCACATGTTCTACTGCAATAAATCATTGCACAGACAGATTGTAGTTTTTATCATTATCATCATAAGTCGTAATCATCATAATTTTTTTATAGTGATCAGATCTTTTACTGGTAAGATATCACCCATACCTAAAGGATAAAGGAGTTCTGTTTTCTTGAAGGTTTGTATTCATCAAGGAACTCTGGAACAAAATAAAATTCTGATATTTCTTTGAAAATTATCATTCGGCACAAATGTTTTCAGTATTGTTGTTAAGAAAGGCCAAATGAACAAAATATAAAACATCATATTACACTGATGACTCGAGTAATGATGCTGATAATTCAGCTTTGCCATCACAGGAATAAAGGACATTTTAATGTATTAACTATTCTAGTATAATTAGCATTTAATATATAAAAATATACATTTATATGTAAGTTTACATTTTAAACATTTACATTTCAAAGTTTATATTGAGAAATCCTAGCCTCCATGTACAACACCTGACTTGTCATCACTCCCAATTGTTAGAGCAACAAATAATAACTAGACTTCTAGTTAATTATTTAAAAAAGTAGCAAATGGTAGTAGATTCTGATGAATCATCTGTTGAACTGCATCCCAATCACCACAAATACTGCAGAAGACCTACTGGAACCCGCATGAACCCAATATTCTCACAATAATCAGTCAAGTTTGGTGAAGGAAAAAATCATGGTTTAGGGTTACATTCTGTATGGGGGCGTGCAAGAGATCTGCAGAGTGGATGACAACATCAACAACCTAAGGTATTAATACATTTGTGCTGCCCATTACATTACAAACCACAGGAGAGGGCAAATTCTTCAGCAGGATACGCTCCTTCTCATACTTCAGCCTCCACAACAAAGTTTCTGATATCAAAGAAGGTCAAGGTGCTCCAAGATTGGCCAGCCCAGTCACCAGACATGAACATTATTGAGCATGTCTGGGGTAAGATGGAGGAATATATATATATATATATATATATATATATATATATATATATATATATATATATATATATATATATATATATATATATATATATATATATATATATATATATAGCAATTCCAGATGACTTTATTAATAAGATATTTAAGTCATTGCAGAGATGTATGTGCAGAGACTTTTGTCAGATAGTGTATAAACAGATGCTTTTGAATTAGTTTAAATGGCTTGACTGTTTCTAGGTTGCTAGGGTACCCTGGGTGGTTGCTGAGTAGTTGCTAGAGCTTTCTGGGTCAACTACAAGGTTGTTAGGCATATTCTTAATATTTTTTTTATTGCATCCTCCCTCTATACATCATTAAACTAACTTGGACTTGTTGTCATAGTATTTGCACACACACACACACATATATATATATATATATATATATATATATATATATATATATATATATATATATATATATATATATATATATATATATATATATATATATATATATATATATATATATATATATTTATATATATATATATATATGTGTGTGTGTGTGTGTGTGTGTGTGTATGTATGTATGTATGTATATGTATGTATATATATATATATATATATATATATATATATATATATATATATATATATATATACACATACATACACATACTGTGTGTATGTATATATATATATATATATATATATATATATATATATATATATATATATATATATATATATATATATATAGTTTATTTATTTATTTTTTTGATTATGTCTGTTGTCTTCATTCATATGTCGCCTTGCATAAAAGTGTCTGCCAAATAATTAAATGTAAATGTACATTTCTTAGCATTGCGCTGATAAGCATCCCGCCCATGCTTTGCTTGGTGCGGCTTGAATTTCTACACACATTCTGCTAATAAACAACACTTTTTAAAATAAGTCATATTAAATATAAACAATTGTGTTCAGTAAATGCATATACTGTTGATTAACAGCTTCAGAGTTCACAAACACCAGTCTACCGGTTATTGCTAAGAATAAATTTCTGTATGGAGGAAATTAATTGACTTACAGTACCCAACTCTTACTCTACTCTATATTGTGCCGGCAAATCCAGCTCACATCAAAATCTTGGCTGACTTCCGCTCCATATAGCTGCATTTTAAACTACCAATGTCATCTGATTGGCCACAGCATCATCACTTTCAGAGCGGAAATAAATAACAAATACAGTCTCTGGAAAATGTATCTGTCGCATTAAAGTTAATACAAAACAGAAAGAAAGAAGCTGCTATAACTATTGTTTAATGGCTCATCTAGACTCTTTAATGGAGGGAAGATATATATTGAGCACATGACATCAGCCCTTCAAGGCAGATTGCTTTCATGTACTGTTTTTCTAGGTCTGCTCCCCTTGCAGACAGTGAGAGGGAGACAGAGAGATGAAAAATAAAGAGACAGAGAGAATATACTGAAGACATCTCTACACGGCAAGCCTGTCAAGGAGGACAAACCTGCTGGTTACACTGGGATGGCGTACTGCCGGCTTTCCTGTCACACACTCCTGTCAAAAAGTACCAAATACACACACACACACAGACACACACTTTCTCAGAAAGAAAGTGTTTACTGCACAAACTGTTCAGCGGCTCAACATGCGCGCTGCCATCTCTTAGGCTGGGAGTAACGCCACATTCTCAGAGCCTGTTTTTTCTTTCCCTTTCCGACTGTCACCACACCAGGCGCTCACCAACCCACGTAGCACCCAAGACTCATCCCACGTAAATTATCTTTCCTCCATTTTAAGTCTTATCGTGCCTTTTACTTTCTTTCCACGTGGACAGCATCTCCTAATGGGCTCTGTTTAAAAGCACTAAGGGTGTGTCCACTTTTGCTATTTTAAGTATGGAAAATATGGTCTGTGCACCAGGGAATGATCTAAAAGGGTTGTACGTATTCTCTTAATGAGTTATGGGTGTGTTTTGAGCATAGTGTGCATTAAACTAATCAGAGTCTCACCTCACATTGCCTTCAAGGGCCCTATCATACACCTGGCGCAATAAGGCGCAAGATGTGTTTGGCGTGATTTGTTGCTGTGATCCAAATGCAGGTTTATTATGCAGAGGTGGTCAAGCAAGCAGCGGTCAACACAGGGGCAAACAGATGTACACAGGGAATCCAAAGTCATGGTCGAATAACAGGCGAATGGTCAATAAAGGCAGGAAGCAGGCAACATAAACAAACAAACAAACAAATAAAGATCAGTACACGGCAGGACTAAGCAAGAAAATCACATCATAATGGTAACTAGACAGATAAACAAGACTCAGCCCAAATGTGTTTGTGTACGTGGTATTTAAACTTGAAACCGGTGTGTGTGAGCGGAGTGCATGTATGGAGTTGTTGTCTATAATGTGGCAGATTTGTAGTTCTCCAGCGAACTGCATGGTTCCCAGCTATCTGCAGCCATTAGATCGCTGGTTATCATAACACCAGCACAGAGTGCGTTGTTTATGCGCCTGTGTAGGTCCAGACGTATACACGTTGCTTAATACACACAGGATGTACAGCAAAACGGAAATATCTTTACATATGAAAAAAATAAAGGATTAAAATGTTACAAAATGTATTATTTTCCACATAAATATAAAAACCACTACCTACATGCCACATCTCGTTTTTTTTTTAGTTTATTCATGACAATTTGCTTTGTATAATGCTATTATTATTGTTATTATTATTAGTATTATTTATTATATTTTATAATTTATAATTGCTTTTATAGTTTATAATTGCTTTAATTAAAACAAGTTTAGATTTTCCACCTGTCAGTTTTTTAGACATATGCATCACAATATAGGGCTTTAGAACAGGACTTGTGTCCTGTTGGATATAACTTTTTTTGACCACACTTCATTATTTTTGTTGATTTATTAGTTTGCTGGAAATTACAACTGAATTTAGAAATAGTCTTAAAACAAATCTTTGCGCTTAACAATCAAAATTAGATATGTAGGTCAATAAATGTCTTCAGTGGAGTGCGTACAACACTGTTTTCTTACTCCACAAACCTAAAGCAGTAAAGAGTAAAAGTAAAGTAAAGAGAAAGTAAAGAGGCCGAATGAAGGAGGCTCAGTCTTTATCCTTGTGCTGCAGATGGTCTATTTAAATGTTTTCTCACTACTGGAGCAATCAGTTTTTCCACTTTCCACAAGTCAGCCATGTAAAAAGCAAATTATTTATTGCACGACGCACCTGACTCCTAAAGAGAATGTGAGATGAGACTCTGATTTAATGCAAGTTATACTCAAAATACTGGATGTATATAACTCATTAAGAGAATAAGCACAATACTGTTAAGGGTGTCACACACAAATTAATAAATGAACAGTAATAACAAATGTGGTAAAAAAAAAAAATTGTTATATCCAAACACATGTGCTATTCTTATGCCTCATATGGTGATGCATATGTCTCCAAAACAGGTGGACAAATCTAAATTTGTTTTTATTAAAACAAAAAAATATATGCATATAATAAATATTACTACTAATAATAACATTATAAAAATGACAGTTGTCATGAATAAGGAGGCATAGAGGTAGTGGTTTTTATATATGTGTAGAAAATAATATTTTTTAAAAAACATTTTAATCCTTTTATTTTTTTATATGTAAAGATATTTGTGTATTGCTGTACATCTTGTGTGTATTAAGCTATGTATACACATGTTAAAAACCTGCATAGGTTCATAGCTAATGCACTCTTTAAATTACAAAAACGCTGCGCCATTGACTTCAGACCAGCTTTAAGTTGGTTAATAGCTCAAAATAGCAACGCGCCTTAACACAACTCCTTTTCAGACCAGCTTGCACATGAGTTCACAAAGTGGTGCAAAATGGTTTGTTATTTAAACATGCTGCAAAACGTGAAGATCACATCTGATGTGCCATATAGCGCCGGGTGTATGATAGGGCCCAACGTCTTAAAGGTGAATTCTGGGCCTTAGTTTTAAAGCTGGTGCATTGTCTTCAAAGGCCTGGAGGATTAGGTTTCTGGGAAAAGCCTGAGCTTTAATGGATGCTGTAGACCATATAGACGGAAGTAGTAACCAGTAAAATAGTGAAAGCTTGATCTCCAAATGCTTTAAGCGTCGATAAAGTGCTGACGTTGCGGAGACTTAATCACACACACGCGCGCGCTCCATACTCCCATCAACCTGTCTCCTGCTCTCCAGCCTTTACTGGAAGAACTGACCTGAGATGGTGAATTGAACTGAAAATCACGTCAGCATCGATCCAGTCTCAAAGCTTAAGTGCAACTCAGATTCGGCTCAGAGGAACATGCGAGAACAGCCGCACACACTCGAAAATGTGAAGATGGAGCATGTGTGCCATTTCATTTAGCATGAAGTGTGTCATTTCTGTTTGGTGCAGTTTAAAAAATAGCTTAATTTTCAGTCTTTGAATTGGTTTGACAAATATTGCATCTGTCTCATGGTCAGGCAGAAACGTAGCTCTACCTCACTCACACAGTAGAGTGCATTAGTGCCCATCTGCTACTGTAGCAATCTGGCTTCTGAAAGCATTTATTATTTAAAAAGTCTTCATTAAATTGTTAAAAAGCAAGAATCAAACCATTCAGATAGAAGGTGAACCACAACATTATAAACTTTTATTTGAAGCATTTGGAAAATGTTAATTGTTACAAAAAGGTACATGATTGTGCAGGTTGAATGACACAATTGAATTAAAGAGAACAATTAAATGTTA
This sequence comes from Danio rerio, assembly GCF_052040795.2. Taxonomy (NCBI): domain Eukaryota; kingdom Metazoa; phylum Chordata; class Actinopteri; order Cypriniformes; family Danionidae; genus Danio; species Danio rerio. The sequence continues at coordinate 25,942,506 of NC_141030.1, forward strand.
ATATTATGTCATTTATGGTGCTACATGGGTGTAGGTGGAGCTTAAGATCTCTTTTGGCATGTTAAACTCAGTGCAGCTCTCTGATTGGTAGAAAAGTTCTCTGGGTTTTTGTAGATAGATGTGTGTTAATCGGTACATTTTAACAGCCTGGCTTAGGTCAGCAACAATGGGTCAGCTACTGTTTATTATTTTCTTATTAATTATAAATAAGAAAATTAAATCTTTAGACAAACCCTTGGTGTAAATGCTTGGTTAGAATTGAATAAGTAGCTAATTTAAAGAGCCCCCATTATGGGTTTTGAAAATGACCACCATTGTGTAACACAGCACTAAATGAATAAAAACATCCAGCTGAGGTTTAAATCTGAAAGTGCACCGTGTTTAAAACTATTGATTCTTTAACAAAATAGTTGACTCAGGGTCGAATAATGAATCATGTTGGCTTCAGATCTTTTGCCTGAACACGACGATGTTGATACTGTGCATCACCAAATATGTAGTACCGGTTCCGGTAAAACATGAACGCGTCTTTCCCTTCAGACACTAGCAGAGTGTGGCGAATCACGGGACTGATCATGACGTGAAGATGATGATTACTGACAGATGGAGATTCAGCTGTGGGGAATAAAGTGTTGTAAAGCTTGTAATCACTTATCTATTATAGATCAGTGCTTGTACTGTATCTCTCAGGTTAAATCCTTATGGGCTATTCACATATTGTGTCCAAAATCATGTGGCGCGTGCGTTTCTGAACTCGCGATCCTCTGACTTTTGTCTTTGCTATCTTCTGTTCGCAGTGCAGCACAGTCAAATTTCAAAATAGTTCAACTTTTGCCACTGTGTGGATTAATACTGAATGTGTGTCATTGTTATTACTTGGGGTTAGCATTAAGAGTAGAGCAATATGCTGGTGTTTAACTGCAGTGCTTTACTGCATTCCTGCAGTGGGCTCTGACATACTCTGTTACTTCATAGCAGTGTGGATGTTTTTCTCTGTCTCACAATGAACCCAGTCGACCAATCACAGCATATTCACTTTAAGCAAATGAGTCGCTGAACAAATCATTTGGAAGTAGTTGGGATAATTAGGTAAAAATAAATGCATATTATAAGACAATGAAAGTGTTTTTTGACTTTTCATGCATATCAGCCTGTTGTTGGAGACGCCCAAAGCAAAATATGAATTTTACAATGCAAAATAGGGGACTTTAAACTTTAGTGTGTTTCAGGGGATAGAGCATTTCCTAGATAGCATTCGATTAGTCCGAAGATAGTTGGATAAGTGTACAGTGATGTCATTAAAACCATTTACTCATATTGGTGGTAGTGAGAAATGGTATGTTTTTAAAAGCATTTTCTAAATGCTAATGTTGTCTATGTTTTAGAGAACACTTGCTTATACTGTAAAAATGATCTTAAAAGGGATAGTTCAGCCTAAAATACCTCCCCTCACTTGTTCCGATCAAATTAAAGTTTGACTTTCTTTCATCTGCTGAACACAAAACAAAATAGACCCATTGGCTTCTATAGATTTTGTTTTTCCTACTATGGAAGTCAATGGTTACAGGTTTTCAGCTTTCTTCAAAATATCTTCTTTTGTATTCAGCAGAAAAAAAGGAACTCTTAAAGGTTTGGGAGCAGTTAAAAGAGAGTAAATGGTGAGTAAACCTTCATTTTAGGTTGAACTGTCCCTTTAAGACTAAAATATTGATACCAACATGCAAAAAGTACTAAAGAAATAGATTTCAAGGGGACTGTAAAAACGTCAATAATGCGATCAAAAGTAGGGTTTTTTGTTTTGTTTTGGTCATTTAAGGATTTATAATAATAAAAAAAAATCGATTCTGCTAATAGAGAATTGTCAGTCATGTATATATATATATATATATATATATGACCATTATGTGTTGGATGAACTGGGTCAGGATTACGCGCAGCAATGACAAATGAGGTTTGTGTGTGCGCGTGTGGTCTGTTGGTGTGGAGAGCCTGTGTAGCAGATAAACGGTAAATAAATGGAGACGATTTCTATCTTGTCTCTTACAGGCCCACCGCCAGTACTGAGGGAGGGGGTTGGGGGTCATGCTGATAATACCCATTAATGGCTGTCGCCACACAAACATTTAGCATTTAACCTGAGTTAGCGACAGATGCTAATGCGTGTCGCTGCACTGGATCCTCTTAGCTCTAGACCTGAAGAAGCCAGCGACAGAACAAATCTATTACAAGATGAACTAATAGAGCTACTAAAATGCACTTATTAAACTAGGGTTTGATCAAGTGTGGTGAATAAGATCCAAAATGAGAAGAAAGTAGCATTTAACTAGCAGCGTTTTTAATTGGATATTAGCAGTAGATGCATTTACACCAAGTATTTACACCAACTCTTGCAATGATATATCATGCTGTATATAGTGTACAAGAAGTCAGTTACTTAATTTCTGTAACTTGTTTTATTTATTAAGATATACTGTTGTGGTGCCACTTATTTCTCACTGAACTTTTTTGTTTAGACTATAGTTCCTGCTAGAGTTGGCTCCATACCTCCATTTTGCATTAAGCACAATACCAAAATCTATCAGTCATTCATTTTCTTTTCGTCTTAGTCACTTTATTAATCTGGGGTTGCCACAGCAGAATGAACCACCAACTTATCCAGCATTTGTTCTACGCAGCAGATGCCGAGGCTCAAACCAGCAACCTTTTTGCTGTGAGGCGATTGTGCTTCCCACTGCACCTCCACATCGCCCCTACCAAAATCTAATACATTACAAATACTAATTTTGAAGCAATTGTGGCTTATTGGTTTGGATGTCCAATGTTTGCAGGTTTGATTTCCTATGCTGGAAGGAATTGAAGGTGGGGGGAATTAATAAATGCACTTTTCTTTGATACCCAACTTGACTGTCCACTTGTGTTGCTCTCACTTTTTTCTAGTAATGAGTATGTGCGTACTTGAATGGGTCAATTTTACATATACATTACAAAAGAAAAGAAATTACTTAAAGTGCATAAAACTATGCTGTAAAAAAAGAAAGATTTTTTTAAGCTGAAATTTGAAAAATTTATAAGCAACAATGATGACACTTTTCAGTGCTCCATGAAATAAACTAGTTTGTATGTCACATGTGGTAAACTGGTGCTGGTATCTTTAGATAAGTTTGGTTACCTTAGTGAATGTTTTTAAGTGTAATTTTATTGTTAAGTAATCTTAATTGATTCAAGCTAGTTCAAATAATATTCAGATAAATCAAATGCAAATATTGTGACATCTAAAAATAATTGGTTTTAGTCATGTATGCATGTTTGTCATATAAATGCTCTTGCGTATTTGTGTCAATCTGTAACACAAATAAAAGTAAACATTTTACTAGATAATTATTTTTGTTCATTTTTATTGTTGTGGTTTATTGGTTGTTGAGTAGTTCTTGCTTTGTTTTTCATTTTTCTAGTTTGTGTCTTTGGTTACTTATTTGCTTTTTGACTATGTTCACCTGTGTCTGGTTTAGGTATTCTTAATTATTTTGTCCAGTGTTGTTTTGCCCATGTTTACAAAGCTTTTATTTTGTTTTTACCTACATTCTGTTTTTTGATTGTCTTTTTATTATTATTATTATTATTATTATTATTATTATTAATATTTTTATTATTATTAAATAAATGAATAAATAAATAAAAGCTGCAAATAGAATGTCATCCTCTCACCCTCGCTTTTACTGACTACAACAGATGGTAGTATACTATAATCAGAATATCTTGTACACTAATATTAATATGATATTCCGAAATTATACAGAAATACCATGGTAAGCATCTAAAGAAGGCCTGTTTAATATTAATTCTAGTACTAGTATTTATTGCAAGTTTGCAATCTTTTTATTCATTTAGAAATTATTTGAGTTTGTTTCACTTAAGTTTTTGCCAGTAGAGAGCATGTATTCACAACAAACAAAGGTGTATTTGGTGTTTAACTATAAAGTGTATGAAGATGCTTTGACTGAGTGTGAATCACAGGAATTGTGGCTCTTTATTACATTACATACTATAGGACTTGTGCAGAACACATGTTCATGGATGAGCTGAGGTATTCCAAATGTATTATCATGATAGTATGAAGCGGAATAAGGCTGAAACGTATTGAATCAAAATAAAAATGCTGAAGCAATGGCTGATGAGAGACATGCATGACATGATACAAAACCAGCAGAGCTTTGATAACACTACAGTCCACAGCTTCTGTTTTTCAGTATGATATCATCAGCGTGGCAACACATGATACAGTCCATGTCAGTAGTTAAAACTACTTATATTTCTGGATTTAAAAATTTCTTTGAAACATTTGGGATAGTGTAAGTACATAAGTGAGCAAAATAAATAAAACATTGTTGAATAAATCTTACATATTGTGCCTTTTACAAAAACAACACATAGTAGTGTCATCCAAAAATCTTCCAGCATCATGTGTTATTCTTCCAACATAATATTATGAAATGAATTATAGATAAAAGTTTATATCAATTTCAATTAAACAAATGCTAAAGTACTTTTTACGTAACTTTGTCTTTTTCGCACACATTATTTCCCATGGGAAATGATACAGAACCCTGTTTTTGACTTCAATTTCCACTTTGCACCATATGCTCAGATTGTTCGGAAATGTGAAGAGATCAGATCTTCATTTAAAGCTATAAAAGTATGTCAGTGGCAGATGCTTTCTTAAGGAAATTACACAAGCCGTTTGCTTGTTTGTTTGTGAGACAGGAAAAGAGAGCACACAGTTTCAGCAGTCTTATCCTGTGAGGGGGAGTTTCTGTCCCACAGGACATTAAGACGGAGGACTCCTGAGGGCCGTTGCACTAAACGCAGCTTTGCTACAGCGTTCTCTCTCTTTCTCTCTCTCTCTCTCTCTCTCTCTCTCTCTGGGCACAGAGGAAGAAGGCTGGACATTTGTCATTGAAAGCCTGGCATATAACGAATGAGTGAGTGTGAAAGGGAAAACTGAGGGAAAAAAACACAGTAACGTTGTAACTGCTTGTAGAGATGTTAGCAGATGTCACACCACCATCAGTTTCTCTCTTTATCTTTCTCTTAGTTTGTTGTCTGTTTCATTCCTTTGCTTTGGCTGCTGTTTTTGGCTCTTCTTTTCAAGTGGGACACATGATCTCTTGCTAGTTTGTCGTTTTTCTTGTTTTGCTGTTTTGGAATTTTTTGCTCTTTTTGTTTAAGCGCAGTAAAATCTTTTTGAATTTTGTCTTTTCTCTTTCCCCCCCTTTTTGTCTTTAACCCCAGGTCCGCTCACAAAAAAACACGATGAGTCTTCAATGAACAGACCGAGGGACGAAGGTATTTTTCTTGCATGTTTTTCCCTTTTTGTCTTGTTTTTCAGACTCTTTTTTGGGGGGGCGGTTGCAATATGTGCCATTATTTCTCGTGATTATTTTGTCTTGTATGTTTTTTTGCATTTTGCTTTTAGCTCTACTAGCCACGGACAAACTCATACATATGCTCAAGCGTACTTTAACTAATTCATGCTGATGTGCTGCTGCGTATATATTTAAATCTCTTCTTGAAACAAACCATTCTTACATCATTTCATTATAACAGGCTTTTTGTTTTAGGAATAATCACCCGTCAACGCTTATTAAGATTTCATTATACGTTCTGTGTCCTTTCTGATGAATGGCAAAGGATTAGCCAGAAATCAATAAACTACAAATCCCATCAGCCCCCTGTGATTTAGTGCAATTTCATTGGCTGACATGGATCCAGCTGAGAATGCAGTAGAGTAGCTAATGCAGTAAGTCTGCACAACAGTCTGATTTATTGTTTTTGGGTTGCAGAGAAAATTCTCATCCAGATTCTGAATAGTATTGAAAATGATAGAATATTAATATTAAATATAATATATTCCTTATTTTATTGTTCAAATGTCTGTAAGAAGAAGATCACTGCTGATAATCCCTTGTTGTGTATATGTGTTTGTGGCATATATGTGTGTCTGGAGTACATTTGTGTTTGTGAATGTGTGTATGTGCGCATGTTGATCATTCCATGTAACACTCCTTCACAGTTCAGACTGAGTTTCTGTGTTGTGTTTAAAAAAAAAAAGACCCGCCAGCTGTGGTTGCCAGATATTCACTGGAGAACAATGTAGGGCTTTATACACAGTTTATGACTTATTTCAATCAATTGAAAGCATCTTTAAAATATATTGTTATCCACTATAATAATTTAGGCAGTGAAAGTAGATGGTTGGGTATTGTGGCAATAATTATGTTGAGAATATTGTCCTCAGAAAGGATAGTTCATCCAAAAATTAAGCTGCCGTTATCATGCACTGTCCATAAGGTTGTTTTAAACCTGTATGACCTGTTTATCTTCTGTTGAAGAAATCAGTTGTTGATCCTTGGTGGCCTCCCTTACATAAAAATGTGAATTAAATGAAAAACTGAATATGTTTAGTTGCCCTCATTCTTCAAAAATATCTTAATCTATGGTCAGCAAAATACAAATTTAAAAAACTCATTAGTCTGAGAAGCATCTCAAATTTACAATTTTTTGGTGAAATGTAACTTAAATTATATCTCAAATGTTATACATCACCTAGATGATTATAAATGGAGAGAACACAGTATTTTAAAATGTATTTTATTTTAATAGTGATATATCTCATCCAATAAATTAAAGGTATTTCTTTATTATTTACTTTGATCTACCATATCTTAATGTACCAAACTTCACACAATAAATAGTACCAAAATAAATCCGAAACCAGTTGCACTTTCAGAGTTTTGATTTTCAGATGCAAAATCACAAAGTATTATAAAAGCGGTTCATATGACCAAAAATCTAGTCATCAGCCTGTAATTCTCTTTTCTTGCAAGAGAGTCTCTGGTAGACATAACAATGTCTGTTTCATAGGTAAATCAGTCTTTTGTCTCTATACAATGAATCAATTGATTCAGTTCACAAAACCTTGTTGAATGAATATTTCAAAAGGTCAGCACAACAATTCAGTGAATAGGGCCCTTTTAGACGTTTGGAATTCACAGTACCAAACAGTGAAATTATTATTATCTTATTTTTTTCATATAAGTTCAAATATGGAACAATACATTAGAGAGTAATTGAAAAAAAAATCAACTAAAATGTGCATATGCATAGACTTTTACTGGATAGGTAGCAGTTCTGTCTTTTATATATATTTATAAATAAATCTATTATATAATCTATTCTGACTACTTTAGGATTACTTTTGACCTAACTTGTTTATAACATAGATTTGAATAAAATCATTGATAAGCAAGTTATATTTCTTTGTTTTCAGCATTATGAAAATAAGTAAACATGATGTAAACATGCTCTAGGATTTCTCAACCTGGAATTTGATGAAAGGCTAGTAATTGAAAACAAATAAATTAATTATAAAACAATAAAAACATTGAAACCCCCAAATTTGAAATGATTTATTTCTTCACCTGCATGTAGTTGTGACTACTCATTAGTCTGAGAAGCATCTCAAATGTACAATTTTTTGGTGAAATGTAACTTAAATTATATCTCAAATGATATACATCACCTAGATGATTATAAATGGGGAGAACACAGTATTTTAAAATGTATTTTATTTTAATAGTGATATATCTCATCCAATAAATTAAAGTATTTCTTTATTATTTACTTTGATCTACCATATCTTAATGTACCAAACTTCACACAATAAATAGTACCAAAATAAATCCGAAACCAGTTGCACTTTCAGAGTTTTGATTTTCAGATGCAAAATCACAAAGTATTATAAAAGCGGTTCATATGACCAAAAATCTAGTCATCAGCCTGTAATTCTCTTTTCTTGCAAGAGAGTCTCTGGTAGACATAACAATGTCTGTTTCATAGGTAAATCAGTCCTTTGTCTCTATACAATGAATCAATTGATTCAGTTCACAAAACCTTGTTGAATTAATATTTCAAAAGATCAGCACAACAATTCAGTGAATAGGGCCCTTTTAGACGTTTGGAATTCACAGTACCAAACAGTGAAATTATTATTATCTTATTTTTTTCATATAAGTTCAAATATGGAACAATACATTAGAGAGTAATTGAAAAAAAAATCAACTAAAATGTGCATATGCATAGACTTTTACTGGATAGGTAGCAGTTCTGTCTTTTATATATATTTATATATAAATCTATTATATAATCTATTCTTACTACTTTAGGATTACTTTTGACCTAACTTGTTTATAACATATATTTGAATAAAATCATTGATAAGCAAGTTATATTTCTTTGTTTTCAGCATTATGAAAATAAGTAAACATGATGTAAACATGCTCTAGGATTTCTCAACCTGGAATTTGATGAAAGGCTAGTAATTGAAAACAAATAAATTAATTATAAAACAATAAAAACATTGAAACCCCCAAATTTGAAATGATTTATTTCTTCACCTGCATGAAGTTGTGACCTCTAACCAACATCTCAAAACTGTGAAGATGCAAATGGGTTGTCAATCATTCAAATAACAATTTTAAATCCAAGTTTTTTTTAGCTCATATATAAACAAAAATATTCTGGAATCCCTGTGTCACGTGAACAAACATTAATAAACAGACTCTGCCATGTTCAGAGTCTTCCGAGTTTGAATTTATTGTACATCAGCAATGATCTGACTATTCAAACTTAAAGCTATATAAAAATTAATATTTTATGTCATTGCATGTATACTTTATAATCATACAATCTATTTTTAAAAAGTAACTGTAATCTAATCATGTGCATTTTAAAAGGTCAATCCACTTTTTCACTATTGTGCCAAATGGTTCTAAAAACCATATGCTTCCAGCGGTATTTACACGTGAGCCTGGTATGGTGCAGCACATTTACAAACCTTTCTTGGCACAGAATTCTAGACACAGTTAGACGACTGTACCAAGCCATTCTAAACTGGTAAAGCACATGTGCACCATGATGTCGCCACCTGGCTGCCAGTTTCTCCATAACAGGCTTAGCGGAAACATGCTATTAACTTATTATTTTTTGATATTTAACTAAGTAAGCAAAGAAAAAAAGAGTCTCCAGAAATATTTAATTATCATCCTTAGAGATGTTAAAATTGCACTTGCATTACTAAATCAACACTTGACGCATTTGTATAACATTCCACAGTTATCAGCACCACCATGGAAACTAAAACCATGCTAACCAGCCAAAATTGGCACGGAAAAGAACAGTTAAGCAATGAGAACAATTTGGCCTAATAGTTGAAAACTGACTAATATAATCCACGTATAAATACAACATTTAAAAAATCTAATTATTTAATCCAGTTAATCCAGTCACTACACAGCCCTAAAAATGAGTACATATTGCTAATTACATAAAACGTATTGTTACTAATATAAATAAACAGATGGCCTTTTATGCAATTATTACTATCAAATAAAAAACAGGTAAATTATTTACAGGATTTCACAGTCTCGTTTTACCATTCTCTTTCCATTTAATATGACTAGCATTCTTCCCAGCATACATGTCTATGCTTCGCACTCGGTGCGTTGAGTTCTCGGATTCCGAGCGTCTCTAATTGCAGAGGTTTAAATAGAGACACTGCCAGCTAATCCAATTTTGCGTCTCTGAACACGGGAGAGAAGAGGAGAGAGAAGGCGCAGCGACAACGGAGGAGAGAAGGAGAACGACAGAGAGGAGAGATGAAAGAGAGGAGGAGAGGGGGAGCGCTCAGATCACCAATTTGAGAGCACGGAGGGGGAGAGATCGCTAAAAAAAGTGTGGTGATAAAGACGAGTATATGATGAAATGAGATTCACGGAGCTTTGAAAGTGAGAGAGAGAGAGAGAGAGGGGATGTGTGGGCGGGAGACAGGAACAAGAAGGGAGGGATGGTCGTGGTGAGAAAGGTAGTGCGTTTCACTCACGACGCACGGTGTCGCACAGGGATCTAGGTTCGAATCCCATCCTCTATGCTTTAGTTTCCTGTAAATAGCGCTGAGAAAAGCCTAGATGGAAAAGAACAAAAGACGAGCAGGCGAAGAAAGGTAAAGAGCTCCCATAACAAGAACAGACAGGCAAAGATGAAGGCAAAGAGTTGAGGAAAGGGGGAGAGGAGAAGGAAAAGCAGGAGATCAGAGGGAAAGAGGGAGGGGGAGGTGCGGCAAAGGAGAGGAAGAGAGAGATGCAGGCTTGGAGGAGGAGAGACAGAATAGCGTTCTTGTATTTTGAGGATGTTTTGAAGTGAATAGGATACTAAGGCCTCTGTTGAAAGGATCTGGGCGTTGTGCTTGCTCTCTCTCTTTCTCTCTCTCTCTCTCTCTCTCTCTCTCTCTCTCTCTCTCTCTCTCTCGCTTTCCATCCCATATTGAGGCTAACGCTTTGCATACGGTCTCTCTCTCTCTTCCTGTGTCTCCCCATTCTTCCCTCGCTCTTACACACACACACACATACACACAAAGATTATACTCATGGATTCGTAAGCAGGGTTGTCCCAGATAAGATGTTTGTGGATTCTGTGTACTTCTCCTCGATGTATCACACACACACATATACACACACAATATCTCTATACTGCAGCAAAAAAACTTGCTTGAAAAATCTGCTTTTACAGCATCTGATTCTTTTATTCATTATTATTGACATTAAAGGGACAGCTCACATTTTTTCAGCACAGTAGCAGCTGTTTAGTTGAATGTGGATGTATTATAAAAGCAGAGTCTGTCAAAGCATCAAACAGCCTTTGTAAAACCAAATATAAAATTGGCCTGTAAAATTTTATATAGTTACAAATCTCATGATTAATAAAACACTATGACTTTTGCCTCATTAAAACTGCTAATTTGGTGCTTATTAATAATTGTTGTAATTAGGTTTAGGTATATTGAATAAGATCATGAAGAATAATTACTTTAAAAGTACAAGTAAACAGCCAATATCTTTATTCATTCATTAATTTTCCTCTGGCTTAGTCTTTGTTTTAGAGGTTGCCACAGCGGAATGATCGTGAAAAATTGTGAAATTCACGTGAACATGGGGAGAACATGCAAACTCCACACAGAAATGCCAGCTGGCACTTCTTGCTGTGAGACAACAGTGTAAACCACTGAGCCACCGTGCCACCCCATACCTTAATTACAGGCAGGTAATGAGCTAGTAGTTAATGCTGGGAATTGTTACTTAAACTAAAGGGTTACCAAACCTTTAACATCTTCATATTAAGTGCTTTAATATCTTGATTAACATATTTGGTCACCATTCAGTTTACTATACGGACATTCTGCCAGGTGATTCCTTTTGTGTTCCACTGAATGAGGGAAAGTCAAACAGATTTGAGATGAAGTGAACATGAGGACCTGCTTACAGTTTGTGTTAAGTATGGGTGGGACAGCTCACAAACTTTTGTTTCAGTTTGTATCACAGTTCAGTTGTCAAAAATAAAACACATGCTCATTCTGAAAACGTTACCAGTTTGTCAGTTAGCTCGACATGTCCATTTGTGGACTTGAGACTTAAATAGGAGTTGACTAGACGACGGGGTTTGAGTCCAGTTCCAGAAAGCAGGTTAGACAAAAACAAAAAGCTCATTGAGATGTGAAAAAGTGTACACAACAAACAAAAACTGCAAAAAACGTAGCTCCTGGGATGTATTTTGCTCTCTCCAGAAATGTATAGGGATACGAAATCAGAATGAGCCTGGGTTGCAACAATAATAATTAATCCCCTATTATTCATTCATTCATTTTCGGTTTAGTCCCTTTATTAATCCGGGGTCCCCACAGCAGACTGAACCGCCAACTTATCCAGCATATGTTTTACGCAGCGGATGCCCTTCCAGCTGCAACCCATCTCTGGAAAACATCCATATACACTCATTCACACTCATACACTACGGACAATTCAGCTGTACCGCATATCTTTGGACTGTGAGGGAAAGCGGACCACGCGGATTACGCGAACGAAGGGAGAACATGCAAACTCCACACACAAACACCAACTGACCCAGCCGAGATTCGAACCAGCAACTTGAGCCATTTTAATAACTTTCAAAGGTAGTCCAAAACTCTTTTGAAATGAATGCAAATGTAGGGTGTTTTAATTTGGTGCTATCAGAGGAGTTTCAAAGGTGTGTCTCTCTTCAGCTTCCATGGTCTGGTTTTGCCTTAGTATGTGAAATTCATCTGCATATTTTGCAATATTAGATCGAAAGATCAGTAAAGGCCTATACATAGACTTGTCCATTGACACTTCCTCCCCTCAAAGAAATGAGAAAAGTGCTTGAAAGTTGACAGAAGACCTGGATTAAAACAGCAGGTGTAAACATAAATGCTTCTCTTGTCTACTTGTGATTCTGTCAGCTAAAACAGCATCTTAATACCAGGTGTACATTGGCCGTAAGTACAAACTAATCATTCATTCATTTATTCATTTTCTTTTCGGCTTAGTCTGAATGAACCACCAACTTGTTCAGCACATGTTTTACGCAGCAAATGCCAGACAATTTTGCCTACCCAATTCACCTACCAGATGTCTTTGGACTCTGGAACAGAGAGAGGAAAACCACACAAACATAGAGAGAACATTCAATCTATTGATCTATTTAGGTTGAACTATCTAATATTAGCATATAACTATTTAGAGTAACACATAACTTATTAAGATTAAGAGTAACACATGACTTATTATTAAGATATTGTCATGACTGTCAGTGACCACCTGAGGGCGCTGTAGTTCAACGGACTCTGAGAGTGAACTACAGCGCCCAAGAACTACAAGTCCATACATACCACGCGCATTACACCTGGTTCACTTACACTGATTGGTCATCACAGCTGTTCCTGTTTCTTGTTGATTTCCTGGACTATTTATACAACCATTTTCCCACTGTTCGTCACTGCGTCATTCTGTCACGTTACATGATTTAAAACGGGAACAAAAGGTGCGGATCCAAGTGCAGATTTATTACGATTGTGCATCAAACAGAAAAACAAGGTGTCCAAAGTGCAAAGTAACAAATAAACAACAAAACAAGAAACTATAACATAAATCAGAAACAGGGCTCAGGAATCACAAACTCGATATACAAGACTTACTAGATCACGGAGACAAGAAAGACAAACGACGCAGTGACGAAGAGATTTCTGTGATTTGGCTAGATGCTGAGCTCGTATTCCTCTCTGTCTCTCTTGATGGAGAGAATGCCCCAAGCTCAGATGTCTTTCCAGACCCTCTCATTCTCATTTGAATTTAAAGACACAGTCACAGAAATGACACAATTTAACTCAAAGCCTAAAAGGTTCCATTTCAAAGAGTTATAAGTAATTATTTGTGGGGCATTTTGTGCTGAAACTTCATTTTTTAAAATCCAGGGACATCACAGACTTATTTTATATCTTGATGAAAAGGGGCATAATAGGTACCCTTCAAAACTCATAAAGCATGATGTTATTCTACATACTATTCTATTTTTTTTTTCCTTCACTTTCGTCAATTGCTGAAGGTTTGGTCCTTGCCACTGTCGACTCTGGCTTGCTTGGTTTGGGACTTGATTTATGAATTTTCTCTTCAGTGTTTAGACTTTCAGCAGTGGAAATTAAACCACACTGAACTGAACTGAACTGAACTGAACTGAACTGAACTGAACTGAACTGAACTGAACTAAACTTCAACACTGAAAACTGAACTGACAGATTCAATTTACTAGAACTTCAATGTTAAGCTGCTTTGATACAATCTACATTGTAAAAGTGCTATAGAAATAAAGATAAATTCTGCATAAACCTGCATTTAGCTAAAAGTCTTAGTTATTTGTTTGTTAATAGCAAGAATTGTAGCTTAAAATGACTCTATTCGATAATTGCTGGTAGATTTTTGCTGGTAGCATTTCTTTTCATATTAGCACCACTCAGAAAAAAATGTAAGTTTATCTTTCACAACTCTGGAAATGTTGTGTTCCCAGTTATTATTTCAGTATTTTAAACATCTAAATATAATTTGAAGAAATAAAACCAGACAATTATTTCCATATATTGGTAATAGTATAAAATCTATTAGATGAATGTGAATGTCATACACATACTTTGTTTCAATAATTTGATCAGACATTTCCATGGGCAACAGATGAAATAATCTAAACAAACTTGATTTTACATTTATCAAAGACATTGCAAGCCAAGTGGCAAGGGGTTTTAATGTTTCATATAACTTGTGTGGGAATTATATAATGTTGAATTAATGTCCCATAGTCATGTAACATAAACAGATATATTTATGAGAAGAATCAAACCACATATTATATTACCACACATAACTTGTAACTATTTCAAATATTTAAAAGAATAAAATTGAATTTTATTACATTTTCTGACTTCATGTTGACAAATGGGCTGAAACTAGTGGTTTTAATGATAATAGCAAAGTATTAAGGTTTTTGGACTGCATTTTGATTTTTAAGGGAAGTTTAATTTTGAGAGGACCACGGCTTATCCCACATTAACTATATGATTTGCCAATCAGATTAATCTAAGCGCACATACAGTTGAAATCAGAATTATTAGCCCCCTTTTAAATTTCATTTATTTTTTTAAATATTTGCCAAGTGATGTTTAACAGAGCACTGAAATTTTCACAGTTTGTCTGATCATGTTTTTTTTTCTTCTGGGAAAATCTAATTTCTTTTATTTTTGATAGAATAAAAGCATTTTTACATTTTTAAAAAAACATTTTAAGATCAAAATTATTAGCCCCTTTAAGCTATATATTTTTTTAATAGTCTACAGAACAAACTATCGTTATACAATAACTTGCCTAATTACCCTAACCTGCCTAGTTAACCTAATTAACCTAGTTAAGCCTTTATATGTCACTTTAAGCTGTATAGAATTGTCTTGAAAAATATCTAGTCCAATATTATTTACTGTCATCACGACAAAGATAAAATAAATTTCTTATTAGAAATGAGTTATTAAAATTATTATGATTAGAAATGTGTTGAAAAAAATCTTCTCTCTCTTAAATAGAAATTGGGATAAAAAAAAATAAACATGGGGGCTAATAATTCAGGGGGGCTAATAATTCTGTCTTCAACTGTAAATAACCAGATTTTCTTACCTACTCTAAGTCATCTTCACCTTGAGGAATTCCCACATCCTCCCCTGCTCCTTCCCCTCTTTCCTAGATTAATTCAGGACAGGGCTGGCTGGCAGCTCAGTGGTCAGCACTGTTGCCTCACAGCAAGAAGGTCGCTGGTTCGAGTTCCTGCTGGGACAGTTGGTGTTTCTGTGGGGAGTTTACATGTTCTCCCCCTGCTAGCGTGGGTTTCCCCCAGGTGTTACAGTATAAAGACATGCAGTATAAGGGAATTGAGACCTACCTGAGCTCAGACTCCCCTCTCTCCTGATGAAACTTGAGGGAGCCCCAGGCTCAAGGATCTTCTGAGCTCAGTGTTCTCTCCCAGGACAGCATAAACACGCTTTATTATCAATTTCAAGTGTCAACTCTCTTTTTCAAATGACTCTTTTAAATATACATATTTTTTGGTAAAAATTAAATAATTTATTAAGCAAAAGTATTTTTAATCAAACAAATATTTAAAAACAAACAAAAAAAAAACTAAAAATTCAACTTGACACAGATTAATGTACAGTTAAAAAATAAAGCTGTGTAACACCTTCCTCAAACTAAAATCTTTTACCATCAAAATCTATTACTTATATTTTCATTTTTTTAAATCCGCAGAGAAGATATGCTATTATTTACTAACGTCACATGATTATTCAGCAATTGATTCATTCTTGTAATATGCTGATTCAGCATTCAAAAAATGCATAGAATGCTCATGAATGGGTTTTATTTTCATACAGAAATCTTTTCATACATTTTAAATGCCTTAACTGTCACTTTGATGCCCCAATTTATTGCATAATGTTGATACCTGGAGTAGCACGGTGGCGAAGTGGTTAGCACTGTCACCTTACAGCAATAAGGTCGGTGGTTCAAGTCCCGGCTGGGCAAGTTGGCATTTCTGTGTAGAGTTTTCATGTTCTCCCTGTGTTCTCTTGGATTTCCTCCATGTGCTCCAGTTTCCCCCACAGTCCAAAGACATGCACTATAGGTGAATTGAGTAAACTAAAATGGCCATAGTGTATGTGTGTGAATGTGAGAGTGTTTCCCAGAACTGGGTTGCAGCTGGAAGGTTATCTCAGGTAAAACATATGCTGGGTTCATATATATTGTCGGTTCATTCCACCTTGACGACCCCTGCTAAATAAAGGAACTAAGCCGAAGGAAAATGAATGAATCAATGAATGTTAATACCTTGTGGGAAATCCAAGCTACCTTATAATGACAGAAATAAAAGACGTTCCAAACAAAACACAGATTTCACATCAGCTGACTGGCTCTGACAGCACAGCTCATCCACACAGTCCTTTCTGATTGGTCGAACCTAAAGTGACATTGCTTCAACAGCACTAACAAAACAATGATTTTCAGAATAACTAAGAAACAAATAACTATGAAAAAATGTTGGAGGAAAAAAAAACAATGAAAAGTCTAACATTAGTCTAGTATATGAAAGAGATTGACTGAGAAATCTGGGATAATTCAGCTTGTTTATATTTCAGTGTGTGCATACTTGTGCATGAGCATTATTATGCATGGTTGCACATAGGTGTGTGTGTGTGTGTGTGTATGCGTGCTGCACGAACAGATATGTTTATTGCATTATGTGTGTTTGTCTACAAGAAGAGGTGTTTGTGTATGTGCAGACATTGAGACAAGAAAGTGTGTGTGTGTCAGTGTTTGTGTGACTGTGTGTGTGTAGTCGCTGTAATGCGTTTGTAAGCCGAGATTCAGGTGGTGATGCAGGCGGGCGTGCAAATACGTGCGTAGAATTTGTTTCCGTGGCAACAGGCATGAGTGAGTCAGTGCTGGTGAGCAGTTTCCATAGCGACTCCGCATCACAGCTGCCGGTGTGTGTGTGATTTTTGTGTGTCCGTGAAAGGACCTTGGTCTGTGTAACTTTTATTTTATTCTCTTTTGTGTGCCATTTCCTTTTCACATCTCCATCTCTTCCTGTCTCTTTCTCTCTTTCTCTCTCCTGCATGCTTTTATGATTTATCCCACTCTTTCTTTTTCTGATACCCCCCTCTTCTCTCTCGGGGTAAACAGATGTCGTGGTAGTTATTTATGTTTCTGCATGGTCTGGTTTTCATATGAATTATCTACAGCACTTGCACACCACAGAAGCACTGGATAACTGGACATTGCATTCACACACTGGAACATATGTATACTGTATACAGTTATGGGGGGAATTAAGAGACCCCTGGATAATTCTCAGATTATCTGGATTTATTAGGTAGGGGTTTGAGGAAATTGCTCATATTTGTTTTGTTTAGTAAAGTTCAGAAAGGCGGTTCATTCCACTGTTGTGACCCCTGATAAATAAAGAACTAAGCTGAAGAAAAAAATGAATGAATGTATGAATGAATGAATGAATGAATGAATGAATGAATGAATGAATGAATGAATGAATGAATGAATGAAAGTTGAGATGATGTTGCTTTCAAATTTCCAAATTAAAATATTGTGTTAGAGCAATGGTCTCAAACTCAATTCCTGGAGGGCCTATGTAGTCTTGATCACCTTCATTAGTTAGATCAGCTGTGTTTGATTGGGGTTGGAGCAAAAACTGTGCAGAGCTGCGGCCCTCCAGGAATTCAGTTTGAGACTTATGTGTTGGAGCATTTTTGTGACAGAATTGTTCAGTATAACAAATGCTATATCAAATATAGTTTTTGAACTCTTCTGAAGTTAAGAAATTTGTATTGTTCTGAATTTAATTTTATATAAACATGGAACATTTGTATGTTTAAAAAAATAAAAAAAAAGCTTTAATGGACTATTTTTATTTTACATTAAAAATGCAATTAGTTGTTTACAGGAAAACTTTAACATTTTGTTTTACTCAAACACATAACTACTGACTTCAAAAGCATTTATTGTGCCATAAAAAATATTATGTAAATGTTTTAGACAACACAATGCCAAAGTTTTAACTTCAGAACAGTTAAAACAGCAATATCTAGTGCAGGGGTTCTCAACCTTTTTTACTTCGGGGCCCACTTCTTTCTCTGATCAACCTGTCTGACATTTTCTCTAAAATGTTTGTATGAAATGCAAAATATATAAAAAAATAAAGTAAAATATATTATATATTTATATATGTATATATGTCTCTTAGTCAAATAATTATTAAACTATTAAAACTATTATGTTTAGAAATGTGTTGAAAATATCTTCTCTCTGTTAAACAGAAATTGGGGTAAAAAATAAGCAAACAGTAGGCTAATATTTCTGATCTCAGCTGTAAATATATATTAACATAAATAGATTCAAAGAGAACCACAGGTCAACAGGGAGATTGCAAAAGACCAGCTTCTGCTTTAAACTGGACTGACAGAATATCTACTATTAAATATCCACTATTCAAAAATATACAGACAAATGTAAAATACAGTAAAACACCCTAAATCTGTTGAGATCCGATGATATGATGGCGGTTTGCAGCTGGATACTATTGTGAGATCCCTTACAGGAACAGTGGACAGCTCCGTCAGAGCGCATCTGAAGCTCATATGCAAGCTTATTTAACAGTCCATCGCAGATACACCAATGAGCCTTGCTAGATCCTCCTGTATGAGCGCACGTCCATTATAAAACACTCGCAAGACATTAATTTGGACAACTATGTGGATATATTAAGTAGTTCCCACAAAAGTACACCAAGAGAGACTTTCACTTTCACTACACGCATAGTTTGTAAATAAACAGACTAGTTGCAGACGCGATCATGGGGCTGTTTTGAGTTTGAAGTAATTAATCACCAAACTGGAGAAAGCATATTTTTCATGAAATCCTAAAATGATAGTAAAATATTGAGAGTTAATTTTGAAGCTATCTCGCGGCCCACCGACAGGATGGCTGAGGCCCACTATAGTTGGCCACGGCCCACCAGTTGAGAATCCCTGATCTTGAGGAATACCTAAACCTAAAAACACTTTAGATTACAGTTTTTTTATTGGAAATTTTGAAGTAATAATATTAGACTTTTATACAATACAACGAATATGAACATTTTACTTAACCCCATACCTAATAAATGCAGTAAAACTAAAAATTATCATTTGATCTCTTCATTTTTTTTTTCTTCTTAGCTTTATGCATGATTGTGTGCAACACACTGCAAGAAAATGCAAAGAGGAACAACCTGTACCAATAAACAGCACACGTAGATGTGAATCTAAACGAGACAGAATATACCAATCTGGAGACCTGAGGCAGGGGAGTTTAGCGGAGGTCGAAGGACAGAGAAGGTACCAAGGGAACAGGAAAGGTAGAGATTCTACCAACATAACACCTAGAGGGGAGATCCGAGACTTGAGAAAAACCGAGTGCACACAGACTGTAATAACTGATACAGAGATACATCAGAATAGCAGAGTTTTTTGGAAGAGGAACAGACAGACTCTGCCAGCAGAATGCAGAAATGATGAGCCAATCCAAGGCAGACTGTGCCAAAAGATCCCAGAGTGCGTGAAGACCATTGGGGATATGTTTGGAACTGTGTACCAACATATTACTCTTACTGTTCCTGCAGTGTACAGTATACTTGGATGACCTACTAAATCTGCAGTACTGTGTACAACAGAACATATTGCTGTATTTCCCCCATAATGCAGTGTGCTCATGTTGACCTTCTATTTAAAGAGCGACAAGTGGACTGGAAGCAATACCAATCCCTATTTTTACCATCTCCTCCTTGACTCATTTTTTTTGATGTGACCACTAAATGATGGCACACTAGTCTCATTAATACCGGTCCACTACATTGCAAAAAATAATTAAATAAGTCAAGCAGCTTCTAAATATGATTTAATAAGTAGTTCTGCCTTAAAATAAAGTATGTGCACTCAGTCTCTCTCTTAATTTTTATTAGTTGGCCCAAACTTGACTCCAACTTTAAAAAGATTATAATACTTTGAAAACATCAGTTGCACTGACTTAAAATGTCTGAATTTGAGTGAACAAAAAAACTCTTGTGAAAACTATTTCTTACTACTAAGAAATAATATATTATCAGAACAAACAAGCATAGTTCAATTGAAAAAAAAACTTAGAGACAAATGTAAACAAAACATTTATTAGAAACAAAATTAGAAACAAGACAGGAGGTAAAACTAACATCAAACTGCTTAACAAGACTATCAAAACATGGCAGGACAAACAGAAAAATCCTTTGTAATGCTTCACATTTGAAGCATGCCTTTTTTTATAGTTGAACTTTGTTTGTTTGTTCTGATAATGAATTATTTCTTGTACCAATTTCCAAAAGAGTTTTTTGTTCACTCAAATTCAGTAATTTTAAGTCAGTGCAACTGATGTTTTCAATAGTTAAGTCGGTGCTGATGGTGTAGTGGTTAGTGCATTGAAACATGGCACTCCAGTGTCTACAGCAACCCGAGTTCGATTCCCATTCGAACCTTCTTCTCTCCCCACGCTTTCCTGTCTGTACTCTCTACTGTCCTTTCAATAAAAAGTGGGAAAAAAATGTTAAGAAAATAAGGATTATATTTTTAATTTTTCACTCAACTTCAGACATTCCAGTTCTGCAGACAAAAATTTTCAGTTGGCACAACTTAAAACGTTTTGTTACAGAGTAGTTGACCTCTCCAGAAAACTAATAAGTCTATGTTAACCCAACTAAATGTTTTTCTATTACAAACACATAATTTTAGGCCAGTGCAGCTGATGTTTTCAAAAGTTAAGTGAACAAGAAAAAGCGAATGGAAATAGGAATTATGTTTTGTTTTTTTTTTTGTAATGACTTAAAATATTTTACAGTAGAATTTTATGTTATTTTCCAAGTAAATACCTCAAAACAACTTAACGATGCCTAACACATTTGCCTTATCTATCTCTAAATGGACAACTTTTTTGGCATGGTCAGTTTGTCTACATTTTTGCGAATCTGAAATACATTACACGAGGTACGATTTGTTGTACGTTTCAGATACACATCCCTCTTGTACATGTCATCATCCTTCTTGTACATGTCATGCACTCTATCAAACCACTGACCTAATCTCTCCCCTAAACCCAACCAATAGGAAGGGAAGGCAAGGCAGGGCAAGTTTATTTATATACAGTAGCACAATAATAATTCAAATAGCTTTACATAAACAAGAATAAATGAAACATAAAATACAAGAAAAAATATATGAAATAAAAACAACAGAGAATAAAAAGTATTAAAACGTGTTTTAAAGGGGAAAAAAGAAAAGAAAGGCATAATATTGTGATCTGACGGATGTAGACCTAAGAAAAAAGTGCATTGCGACCACATAGTTTAACTTGACTTTACATTACTTTTATCCTTTTTGTGGAACTGTGTATCGCTGAACTCAAACTTAAAGCGCTCTGCATCACAAGTACAACACCATAAAAAATGAGCTATTTGTCATCTCAAATATGCAACAATACAAACTCAATGCAGCATATTTTAGATTTGATGTATGTTTTTATGATGAGGCTGGGTTGAGTTCTTTCCTGCTAAAGGTTTTCCAGTTTTCAGTGAAGCTGCATCATTGACATTTATATATTATCATTTATCCTTAATGATTTTGTATATATGTTTATGCTTTACACAGATATTAGAGATCGTCGGAAGAAGCCTGTGATGTTGTTCATCCATGGTGGTTCATTTATGGAGGGAACGGGAAACATGTTTGATGCAAGCGTTCTTGCGGCCTATGGAAATGTGATTGTCGTCACTATGAACTACAGATTGGGTGTTCTGGGTAAGTAAAAACATCACAGCCCATCTTGAAATGCCCCGTTTGTGTGCTAATTTGTCTCCATGTACCATAGGAGAAACAAATGCTCAAAGCTGGCATCTGAAATCACATACTTTCTTACTGTATATTAGGTGAGAAGCAGTATATGATAAACAAAGCACTGTTACTTCAGCGAGTTTAGCAAATGAATTAATAGTATAGCTAAATATAAATAGTATAGTTGTATAAATAGTTCAGCAAGTGGAAATAGTATGAGGATGACAATATGGTGATTGTAGTGCATCCAGATTACATTCATGACTGTAAAGAATGTTCTTCTTTGTGGTTGTTTACTTGATAGCTGGCACATTTTTAAAGCTAGCGTACTATTTTTAAAGTGTCTGAAACCTCCTTCCCTAGATTTCAAGATAAAATCCAAATTTGTCTTCTTTGTTTTTTCGTCACACACCTGTTGAACATGCTATTTTTGGAATGTGTGTTTTTTTTTTTTTTAATAAATAGTGACTATCAAGCTTCAACAATGAAATAAACACAGTAACAGTGTCGAAATATCTGCCCCTCCATCAGAACTGTCAGGTTTCATGCATTTGTTTAAATGGCAGTGTCAAGTCAAATTGCACCAGATTTGACAACAGCGGTTGCTGCTCACACCAGAGCTGCCACAACATGTCTTGGCATGTCATTTCTGAATGTAAATAAGTGCAAATGAGATTTGAGCCCTATTGTGTTGTATCAGAAGACTGTAGGGGGGATTGTAATATGGCAGGCTTTTTTAACATTTAAAGGTGGAGTAGGTGATTTTCTTCTGAAACATTTTGTGTTGTATTATATTAAAAGCCTCTTTACATTCTGATAGCAATGATTAAAGAAAATGATCTAAATGTGTTTAAATATATTTTTAGATTCTGGGTAAGGCATAAGACTAAAAACATTCGTCCAATTAAAAATCGTCAGGCCGACAAGTAACTCAATTTCAGCCTCTTCACTCAGACAGAACCGTTATTTGCGTGTTCACGTAAAGCAAGGCCACCTACAGCTGACAGAGAGTAACATCAAGCAAACTCAACCTGATCTTCTTTCTGAAAAACAACATGGCCTTGTATCTATGAAAAGTAAGATTGTTTTTAAAAGGGCTTCTGCCAAAAATGCAGAATCAGTCTTTTCTAAATCCTGAAGCAATATCAGAGATACTTTTGTACGCTGAAGGGAAATGACGTTATTTAAAATAATGATCTGAAGGGTGACACCATGGCTGAAGTATTAATTTAAGACATGTTTTAATTTTATTTTAGTCACGCAAAGCTTATGTAGATTGTGTTCTTGTTTATGATTGGGTTAATATGCACAGAGGTGTTTTTCAGCCACTGAAAACGTCATGCGAAAGATTGACTATTTTGAAGTTAATGGAGTACCTTTTACAGCACCGATAATATAGTCATTTAAATAGACATAAGCATTCGTGTAGCTGTTCAATGCAAAAGAAGATGAAAACAAGTGATGTACAAGGATCAGCGAGCACAATTGAAAATGAAAAGTAACTCGCTGACATGATGACAGGATATTTCTGTTTTTAGCACTCCTTTTTTCTGAGCTTTTTTTTTTTGGGCGAATAACGAAAAATAAGTAAATAGTGCTCTTCCACCTAACCAGCTTTACTGAGGTGAAGTTTGATTGATTTTGGCACATTCATACAATTTTGAAAAGTGTCAACCTGTGCCACACTCCCACTCTAACGTTACTTCGAATATTCAGTCTGAAATAGCATATAGTATGACTTCAAAACAACATCAGCACTATTTAATTGACTGTGAACGATGTTGTATTGTGTAGTCATTGCCTGAGTATATGATACAACTTTTTAGAATTTGTAAACAATACATTTCTAAAACTATATTATTAAGGAGAACGTGTGAATGTGCGAATATAAAACCAACTTTACCTCAATGCCAGTTTTGGGAAAAATAATTCCTCATCAACTATGCTGGAAAAGTGCATGTCTTCATAGAGTTTTCTAACTGGTGAATGACTTGATCTAGTGTTATATAAGGTTGTCTATTATCATCAGATCATCATCTATTAGGTGCACGTTCAAGCTTTCATGACTTAAGGAGGCATGGCTTTGGACAGCAGGGGACGGATGTAAATTTTCAAACCTATTATGCTAATGTTAGCATTCTGGCAGATCACCAACTGCACTTTCAATCTAAAAGAAAAATCTTAACAGCACCCATTTTAAGCTTCTTTGACTAATCTTTACTAATAAGTACTAGTCATTTTTTTTTAGGTATTGGCACCTTTATGAATAGTAGATTAGTTTTTAAATATTTACAACTGTCTACAGTATGTAATGATTTAGCACTTGTATCTAATAGTGGGTTACTACTATATTTTTGTAGTAACAATATAACAATCACTAGACACTACTGAAATAAGTACTATACTGTATCTGATAAGTAGGGCCAGATGGAATCCGCAGACATTTTTTGCTATTTCTGCAAAGAATTTGTTAAAAATCTGCGGAATGATTTTAGGAGCATCATAACTAAAACCTTAATATATAAAATTAAGTTTCTACTTGTATTTAATGTTTACAATAAAAATCCAAATAGATACTCTTTATTTGTTAAACAAAAAAAATCTATCATATAATAGATCTACTAAAAGAAAATGTTACTTTACAAACTATATTGTAAATAAATCATATAAATATTTTCATATTAGTCAATAATATTATTGAAATTAATAAAAAAAAACAGAATAATTGTAAATGTACACACATTCACATAAGTAAATAAACAGAATCATTGATGTGCTAAAAATCTGCGGAATTCTGCGCGCGCAGATTCTGTGTGGGCCTATTAATAAGTCCTAGTACCCAACAAATAAGTGCTTTAATTTAATAAATTGTAGTATCTAATCAATTTATACTATATTATCTATTGAATAAGTGCTAGTACCTAAACAATTTTAGCATTATTAGCTAATAAATAAGTACACAAGTACTTAATGCAAAATAATATGTACTAGTACCATAGGAATAGATACTGTTATGTTTTAAATATTAAAATAGCTTGCCATATAACATTGATTTATATAAAAGTAACTTAACCTTTAACTTTACATTTGATATTTGACATTTTTTAATGATTATAAAATCATAAAAATGAAATCTATAAAGGAGACTTTTTCACTGAAACTCTTGTTGAAAAGGTGGTTGTGAATGGAAAGGGGTGACGTTGTGGCATTGCAAATGTATAGAACTCAGTTATTGCATTTCAAAATCTATTTTGTGAATGATATAATCCCATCAGAGAGATTTTAGGAGAATATTGATTCTATTCTCTCCATTTTTGGGAGTATTTTTGAGTCATTAGCCTCCTAGATGTGGTGTTCAGCTCTTCTTCAACTTTAACACATTAAGTGACCTCATCTGGAACTGAAGAATTACAGTAACTCAATCAGGAAGAAGAAACGTCTGAAACTCTAGAAGTGGAGTACTGCTCTTTGTCGATTTAAAGATATTGAAAAGTGATTTTAGGATATAGGAATTACAATAACCCAATCGGGGAGAAGTAAAAGCCCATATTCCGCTTCCAATGGCACTAAACTCTACAATAGACACAATTATGACCACATTTCCTAGCTGTTAGTAACTACATTAAAGTATGCTGAAGTTTCCAGCTAGATTTGGGTGTCGTATTAAAGATATATGAGGAATGTTTCACATATGGCGTGAGAGAACTGTGTTTGGGCTGTTTGCGCACGGAGATGGATTTTCAAAGTTCAAATGACTTTGTTTTTCCATGAGCGCGTAATGAATGCAGAAGGCCAGGGTGAGTTTACCTTCAAGAATGACAGATTGAATATAAATCTAAACAGACTAAGAAGGTAAATGAAACAGTTCCCTGTGGAGATGAAGTGATCTGAGGGAATCACGGTCAAAGTCGTAACTGGAGTTTTGGTGTGTGTTCTCGACTGGGTTTATTTCATATGCTGATCAAACGCTTTCTGTATTAGCCCTTCTCATATCGGCTGCAGTATGAATGGTTTCATGTGCTTGAAATATTTGTGTTTGATGAATACTAGCATTCTGTTTTGAATGCAGGCTACAATAAAAAAAAATTTAAGTATGTGGTAAACGTTTTAAATGGTTTTCAACATTTTGGTCATATGACTTTAATACACTATAAAACATATGTGTGAATTGACATGTATCTGATCATGATTCTTAGGTGTTTTTTTTTTAAACCTTTAATTTGTATATTGGGATTTTCGCTACAAAAAATTACTTTTCATGATTTTTTTTGTCTTTGTAGGAGTCCATCTATTAGCCCAATGACGAAACTAACAGCATGGTCTATGGTTTAATGCATGTAAGCCTTTTCTAGTGCTTCTGAAAAGAATTTTATTATTTATTAGAATTTATTTATATTAGTTTTTTAGCTCCGAATTCAATCTGACTCCAATTTCAATGATCCTAAAATTTAGATCGTATTTCTAATTGTAAGAACGGATCACATTCATCATTTATGATTTAATTTAGAGTTTTGATATTTTCTGAGGTCCGATATTCTAATTGTGCGTTCATTAGGGACCAACATCGCTCAGAGTTCCACGCCCCGGGTTTGCGCATCTTCTCAAGGACAATATGTCGACACTCTAAAAATAGTCAGAGGATGCAGGATTAACTATATTTGAATAAGCTGGTCGCATTAACGCTTACCTAGTCTTAAAAAAAACAGATCCTTAGCCAAGCCCATACAACTTGCTACTTCCAGTGGTTAAATGATTAAAAGGTCTACATGTTATAGGCCTCTATGGCTACCTATAATCAAATGTGCCTATAAATCAATTCAATTATGCCATACAATAAAGGTAATGAAGACTCCTCTAATCTACTGGATCCAATGAATTCGCAAAACTCCAGAATTAATCAAAACTTAACATTTTATTTGTCAGGTAAAATTGTATTCTGCCAATTACATAATAAATCATCAGGAAGCCAATTCAGAGATGAGACTAACAATATAACATCCATTAATCAAAGATAAATCAAAGAATTATAGATGCATACCTGACCAGAGAAGTACATTGCAGCATAAGTCTCAGATGCTGCAATAGGGTGTCTTTTTACAAGATCTCCCCCCTGTCCTATACCACATGTTACCTTATATACTCAAGTCAAAACAAACAGCCATAATTTCAAGACAATAGAAGTGTCACAAAAACCCTGGCCTGGTGAATTTGAGGACTTAACCATCTCTGAGGAGGGAGAGCATCTTATCAAGATCTTATAGAAGTCAAAAACCAAATTAACATATACTGTACCAGTAAAATATTACTGTAAAATTAAGACCACTTTACCAATCACACAGAGACATTTAAAATGATACCAAACCTGAATATAGTGCTGCAAGATACACCATGTTAAAACCTTGAACATTTTATGTGAAATGTGCTCTAATCAGAAGGTAACATAAGGGTCAAGAAGGGGGGTTTAGGTGGAAGGAGAAGGGTGACTTCTTCGCATTACCCCCTGCTGTAAAGTAGCTCTGTTTCTCCAGCCTGTGTTTGCATTGTCAACAGTGATTTGAATAGAACAGTGGAACAGTTGGTTTCTTCATCACTTCTCAGGCCCCGTTTACACTAATGCGTTTTAGTTTGAAAACGCATAAGTTTTGCTACGGTTACGCCATCCGTCCACACTACGCCGGAGTTCTCGAGCGCCGAAAACGGAGCGTTTCGAAAACGCTGGAGAGGCCGTTTTCATTCTAAAACGCTGCTGCTCCGTCTCAGTGTGGATGGGGAAAGACGGAGACATCTGAAAACGGAGGCGGGGCTGCAGACATTCGCCTCTCTGATTGGGGCTTTTCCTCAATATTAAGTAGCCTAACACACAGTTCAGTCCTGAATCTTCTCCGTGTAAGTTCAGACTTCGCAAGTTTGATCAAGGCTGCATCTCTTCTTCTCAGTTTGATATGGAAAACATACCGAGGACACGCGTCAATCTTCACAGGGAACAGTGTACTTTATAACTTCATTCACATCACCTTGGCTACGTTGTTTCACTTTCTCAACAATAAAATGTAAACATGATTTAAGGAACTGCCTATTTTCATTTTAATATTAGCAACTTAGACAGCAGAAATGTTGAGGCGTCGTGCTGCATAAGATGAGCGTCATCTTCACTGTGTGCATATTTATAACAAAACGGAGCCGATAACACCTGCCTCCTTTCAATTTCAGTGAAAATACGAAACATACCCTCTCTTTTGCTGAATATCAGTTTTAATAATCGATAATGGCCATTATAAAAGTATAACATACAATAAGTTTATACATTATAGGAAATAAAGGCAAGCGATCAGTCAATATACAGAATGTAGGCTACGTGCTTACATTAATCATTAACTTATCTTTGCGCTCAGCCAAAACACGTTACCTGAGAACAAGTAATAGATTCCAATGACCAAAGTCAGGGAATATGTCGTTAGATAAAGACAACAAGATGAATGAAATATCACGTTTAATAAATATAGTGAGATTAGATCCAGCGGGAGATGCTTGATGAGAAGTCCGACTAGCACAGCTCTCATCTGGGTAGATGGGCTCCAGCGATTGCTAAAGTGTGTGTGTGTGGTCACGTGATGTGCGTTTTCAGCGTTTTGGTGTGGACGGAGAGCAGTTCAGAAACGCTGGGTAAAACGCGAGTGTGGACGCGGATCGTTTTCATTCTAAAACTCCGTTTTAAAACTAAAACGCACTAGTGTAAACGGGGCCTCAGATTAGAAAATGCATTGGAACATTGCATCTTGTCTCATGAAATTCCATAACAGTTTTCAGGGTCTGATATTTTGGATCCTTACATCTTGTTTCTAAATGAAATATCTAAAGATTCTTAAGTCAAGAAGCATTTTCTAGACCAGAGATGCCCAAATAGGGCCCACAGGCCAAAGTTGGCCCATGGTAACCTTCAATTTGGCCCGTCATCCCATCTGAGAGGAGAGGGAGAACTAAGGGGATGGTTTAGACATTGTCATTTCAAATCTAATGGAACCCTTTGTTTGTTTGTTTGTTTGTTTGTTTTATTGCTAAGCTACAAAAAAGCTAACAGAAATCAAATGTTTCAATTTAAATAATGTAAATTGTTCAGATTTCGTTTCAAATATAAGACAGTGGACAATGCAGAGACTTTGTGGAGCAAATCCAGGCAAAGGCATTTTGGTTATTTGCTTATGTTTTTATGGCAATAAGTATGTGTGGTTATATGATTCAACATGAAGTAATGTTTTGCATCTATTTATAAATATTATGAAATTATCGATAAATGAAATGCTATGGGAAATTACCCATGGCAACTTTAATGTAATATAGTTTGGTATATTTATGTTCGGCCCATGGCCCTCAATGGTATTTAGTTTTTGGTCCTTCATTCGAAAAAGTTTGGACACCCCTGTTCTAGACAAACAAAATGTCTTTTTTTTTTTTTTTTTTTTTAGAAATGATGTGGCAAAATTAAGTGAGTTTTTTCTTAAAATGAGCTGCCAATGGGGTAAGTGTTACGAACCCCAGTTTTTAAGGCTCGTCTAGAGAAGGGGTTAGCAACATAAAAGGACACAGAAACCAGAAATACAATTCTCTATTTATTTAGAGACCAGAATATAGGTGTCCGAATTAATTAAGGTGGCAACAGAAATATAAATCATTAATTAAACAATATCTTAGTCAAAGCAATTACTCCAACAAACAAACAAAACATAAATCATAAAGAAAATATAGATGAAGTATAAATAAAACACAGATCAAAGAAACGGCACAACACCAGCATGGCTCCTCAGCAGCGGCTGCACAAGACGCGCACAGAAGTTTCGGACCTTCATCAGGGCAAGATACGGAGAGATTCTCAGCAAGTACGGGTCATACTTTCTAAATAGAGACAAGATCGGTAGGATCAGTCAGACGCGCTGGAAAACAAGAGCCACCCCGACACACACTCAGCTTCGGTTTATAAAGGCGACAAGCCGAATTAGCGGCAGGTGCAAGGCAGAGCCAGCCTCAAAGAAAAGAAATAGCATTTAGTAAAACAATCTCCACCAAAATACAAAACCACGGAGAATGATAATAATAATAATAATAAAAATAATATAGAAGGAAGGCTAAATAAAGAATAAACCGTGACAGTAAGCAAAATAATCTTGTTTTTCCGTTTGACATTACATTATTTTGCTTACCCCATGGCAGATTATTTTGCTTGTTTTAAGTAAACTCATTCACTTAACTCTCTTAATTTTGGCATATTATTTCTTAAAACATGACAAAAAAATTTTGCTTATCTAGTTCATTTCAGAATTTTTTGATATTTGAATTAGAAACGTGAAAAAAAAATCTATGTTAGAAAAGCATTTTTTTTTTTTTTTGCAGTGTTGATCTCAGCTTTGACAACTAATGCTAAAAAATATAACTGAAGTTTAACAAAGTAACTTTTATTAACAGTATAGTTCAAAGAAAAAGTAAAGAAAAAAGCATTTGCGAATTACAAGCTACAGGAAAGGTTAGTTAATGCATTTGCAAAAAATGTTGCAAAATCAGCAGATTACATGAAATCTGGGAGATGTGGGCGGGAGCTTGTGACAAAAGTGTTTAATTCTGTAATTTTTATTTACTCTTCTTCATGTGGTTTCAAATCTTTATTTCCTCTTTTGAACACAAAATGACATATTTCGAATTATGTTAGGGAAAAATGCTATAAGGCAATGGGTCCCAGCAACCAGCATTTTTCAAAATACCTTCCTTCGAAGTTACAGAAAGAAAGAAAGAAAGAAAGAAAGAAAGAAAGAAAGAAAGAAAGAAAGACAAATAGGTTTTGAACAAGTGAAGGAAGAGAAAATGATGTGTGAACTATCCTTTAAGGAGCCCCTAATTTGCTTTGTAAAAGGTCATATTTTGGATTTGGGGGTCTCCAACAACAGGCTGATATGCGTGCAAGGTCAAAAACCACTTTCATTGTTTTATAAAATGCATTTATTTTTACCTAATGTAGTGTGTAGGAACAGCTGATTGTGACCATAGCAAAGACAAAAGGCAGAGCATTGAGAGTTTAGACTCATTTAGATTGGTAAAAGAAGAAGCATGTGTCGTATTTCAACACGATTTTGGACACTATATGTGAATAGCCCATACATTTTTAACCTGAGAGATACAATACAAGCACTGATCTATAATAGATAAGTGATTACAAGCCACGTGGAGTGATTACAAGTTACAACACACAATTAAACACATATTTTATAAACTACAGAACACGAGGAAACAATTTTAATTACACTTATATGTTACAATCCGGAAGAAGAAGAACAAACTGGTCCATATGAACTGCAAAAGTTACTAAGGAAGTCCCTGTCAAAGTCTGGCAAATACCCATAAATAATAGTCTCTGCTGCTCCTTCAATAGCAAACGGCCGGCGAATCACACGTTGCAGTGTAGGTTTTTGAATCAAAAATCAGAAAAATGACAGAAGCAAACATAGCAATAGATTGGCTATACTGTGACATTGTAGTAAAAATGAACTTTAACCCTTTATTCCCCACAGCCAAATCTCCATCTGTGAGTGATTTTCATCTTCGCATCATGATCAGTTGCATGATCCCCTATGCTCCACTAGTGTCTAAAGGGAAAGGCACGTTCACGTTTTACCGGATCCAGCCCTACATATTTGGTGTTGTACCTCATCAACATCGACGCGTAGAAGCAAAAGATCTGAAGCCAACGCCATTAATTTTTTCGACTCTGAGTTAACTGTTTCGTTAAAGAATCAATAGTTTTAAAAATGTTGCACTTTCAGATTTAAACCTCAGCTGTATGTTTTCATTCCCTTAGTGTTGTGTTACACACTGCATGCAAGGTCATTTTCAAAAACCCAGAATACAAAGATTAGGAAAACATTATTTCAAAACATTCACAAACAATTAATCAATTAAATACTGGGGTAGCTTTAACATTTTTATTATTATTTTTATTATTAAAAGAAAACTGCATTTCAGCAGACCTGCCATTTAGATGATTTATGCTAGAGGAAATTAGGATTAGGATTTCAATTGTAATCCATATTTTAGTTTCTGTTGTGGGTATTTTTCTTTGAATCATACTTTTCTATTAATTCAGATATTGTTTTTACATTTACATTGTTTTCACACTCCCCTGCATCCCCTTGCTTATCCCTGGACCCCAATTTGAAAGCCTTTGTTATGTAGCATAAATTGCACAAAATACACACAAATACACATACATAATATAAATACAAGGATTTTAAAAGGCTGATTATTAGCATGGGTGAGAAATTTTGGTTCATGGATGAATAAGAGTAACCTTTCAGTGTATTATCTGTCTCTCTCCCTTTCTCTCTATTCTGCTTTAAAGAGGTTTTTCTATAGCGGTGAAGAGGATTACGCGTTTGTGTCTTGCCATTCCAGCCCCATTGGATGATTGGATTGGATGAAGCATTTTCTAACAGGAAAAAAAAAATGCACAAAGGAAGCAAAAAAAAAAAGGACACAGAACAGGGTTCCGCATCATGAAAGCAGATTTAGCACCGAATCGCAGACACCAGCCAGAACTATGAGCTACATGCACACACACCTTTACACAGCAAAAGAGAGGTAAATGGAGAAAAGGCCAGAGAATGGGAAAGAGAGATAGACAGAACGAGCGAAAGAGTAGAGACAGAAGGGAGATATGTGTACAATCTAAAAATAACCATCAGAAGTGCCTTTTTAAATCTGCAGTGAAGCAGAGAGTTCATTCAAACCCATGCTAATGCAGCAGCACACACACACACACACAGAGCATTTGTTACAGTGCGTTTCAGAACCCTTTTACAGATGTGTGTCTATCTAAAATTCCTCACACACACACATTCTCTGAGAGCTGTGAGTGCTAGTGCGCTTTATACTGCAGTAGGCTAGCTGCGTTAGCATTAGCGCTCTACGAAAGTGCAAGTTTCCTTCAGATCTGAGGCGCCTTCACCTTCCATCTTCGCCTGCACTCAGCTGCCCCTCACAGCTGCTATGGCAAGCCATTTTAACATTTAATCTATATAATCTACTTGAATCTATTTTCATGCACTATTTTTAAGAGTTTTTATATGTACTAGCACTTATTCATTTGCTAGTGGTTATATAGCCTTTACTGGTGCAATTTTGAAAGATGCTAGTTCTTTTTTTTATTATTAATTCGTATTGATTAGAAACATGCATTTATAAAATCGATTCTGCAACAATTCTGAGATTTTTAAAATCCATCGCTGTTCTCTCTCAAATCTATTCTAAGCTTAGTTTTTAACAGCAAATGGTGCTCTAGGCTACTTCTAGGCTACATCAATTTCTCTAACAATTTTACTATCGGACTACTCATTCATTAGCTATGAATTAACTATTAGTATCTGCTAAATAGGGCTGGAATGATAAATCAAAGTTTTTTTGTTTTTTTTTCATGGATTGATTACTAGAGTTTTCGAATCAGAACCATGCAGAGACTTTCCAAGTGGCACGTGCATTAAAAAAATTTTGACAATCGCAAACTGAAGAATGGAAGGGGGGCTAGGCGGTGAGGGTGAGTGGACAGATTGACGGTCCCAAACCCCCAAGGGGTGGGGGGAGACGATCGCAAACTACAAAAAAAAAAAAGGGGGGGGGGGGGAGTAGACTGGTTGATGTCTAGTTAATTTTTTAAGGGTCCTTTTTATCCAAGAGAAAAAAGGCATGTGTACTGCACAGCTTGAGCCCTATCTGTGCACATGCCTGGTTGGAATGTATCTTGATTCTTTTTGGAATTGATGGTGAGCTTAGTTTTTATCAGAAGATGGCGCTCTAGTTTTTAATTGTATACTTTTAGTGAGTACAAAGAGTGTTTCAATGTTCTTGTGCCATGGTTTTTATTACACTGGATTACTGTAAATAACACTGTTGTATTTCATTTTAACATTTTCATTAAATCTTAAACTTTATTTAGGATTGTTTTGCATTGAAATGGTATGTGTAATGATACAGTTCGACAGCATAATCGTTTAAATAAGAAAGAAAATCAATTATGGAGAGTCTAAAAAGCGGTTTGTATTAGGAGCTACTTTCCTATTTCCTATTCATTCACATCTGCAGCTGACGTCAGAACAGCAGAAGCCATTAATAATTCCCCAACATCATTTTAGAGCTTGTATTTGAATGATTCTCTAGCGTAATGTCTAAAGTGGTGACAAAACAGTTGATTTTGCTCACATTTTAAGATTATAAGGCTGAACGGCATAAAAGGCCGTAAGTCTAAAGAAATATCTCCCTACAGTATTAGTCTATTACAGTCTACAGTATTTCTCAATCGGCATAACACAATAACTAACACCAAAAATAGCAGCGTGATCACGACCAGATTGCCGTTGTGTTTGCGGTAAGGAAAAATGCTAAACACATGCGGGCATTTCTTCTTTCTTTATGCCAACAAAACACACATTACTGATATGCGAGTCCCATCTCACACTCAATAGACTACAATTGTAGGGTATAAATATAGCACTACGACATACAAAAAAGAGAGAGATCAACAGAATGTCACTTACCTGTTTAATGATGATTTGATCAGATATAGTAATTATGGGCTAATGGCTTATTATGCGGTCTCTGCAGCCATCTTATAGATGGACAACATCAACCGTCTTTGATTTGTTTAATGACAGGCTAATAATGCACTGTCTTTCAGAAACTATAAATATTTTAAAATTGGCATATACTGATTAATAAACTGCTTTGTTGCAATCTAAAAAACTACATTCTTGACTAAAAAAGCCCCAAAAGCACATTATGTAGCCCAACAGCAGCAATATTTGCCAAACTGTAAAGTGTCCTCTGCTTGTTGCTGTATGTGGGTGGAGTTATACAGAAGGGTGAAGATATATATATCTGTGGTCACCAATACTGTACTTGGAGAGCTACTTTCCTGCAGATGTCAGTTGCAACCCTGACCAAACACACCTGTCTGTAATTATCAAGTTCTGCATCAGGTCCTAATTGGTTCAGGTGTGTTTGATCAGGGTTGGAGCTGATTTCTGCAGGAAGGTAATTCTCCAGGAACAGGGTTGGTGACACTTAATATATAGTTACTATAAAAAAAAACTAATAGTATCTACTTTAGCTATCAACATTCTGCACGGTATAAAAGTATTTAATGAATAGATACTAGCATCTTTGACCATAAGTTGCTAGTTCCTTAAGGATAAGCTCTAGTAGCTAATAAATAAGACATGGTTCTCAATGGAAAATGCACTAGTGGCAAAAAAGCATACAAATAGATGATTTTATAGATTAATGTTAAAAAGGCTTGCCATAGAGTTGCTGATCTGTGTACCACAGCCATCTGCTCAGACTAATTAACTAATTAACTAATTAATGAACTCAGGGGAAGAAAGAACGCGCTGTCGATGTGCCTTGTGGGTTAGTAGCTGCGTTCTCTTACCAGGCCTAAGCATTTCCTGTATTTCCCCCTTCACCTCGCTCACTTTCTCTCTCGCCATCTTCCAGCCCTTCATCAAATCTGTCCTATTTGAAGAAACAGATTACCCTAATTAGGTACCTAATTCCACACCAGTCTTTATTTCAGCTGTTTTTTTTATACTTTTCACCATTCGCTAGCACAGAATCCCCGAATTATGATTCACTCGACGCTGTGCACCTCTCGAGGATGTTTGCTTTGAGCTATTTATGTTTGCGAAACACGCTTTTGGTTTTTTTGATGTGGACACTAATCGCGTAATTATAAATTCAAAGGGAAACAATGAATGTTTGCAGTGTTGGTATCTGAGAAGTGGAGGGGCTGATTTTTTGCAAATGTAAATGCCACCTCAGATCTCAGAATGAAGAGGACGCATTTTCATAGTTTTCATATTCAGTGCTGTGATTTAGCTTGATTTACTGCAGTTGTTTATTTCTGTTGCAGAGTAAATGATTGCTGAAATGCTGAAGCGGTGGTCCATCATTGGCTCTTTTTTTGGCGAGAGGTCCAACATAGCAATTTATAACAGTTTTGCAGTTTGGCAGACTGGTTACTAAATCATTTTAGCAAAAAAAAATGCATACAATCTGCAATCTGCTTCTGCCCTATTGACAGAGAATGAGCTTAAGTCTTTCAAAAATTACATATTGTCTTCTCAAACGGTCACAATTTGTAGAAAATTGAGGGCTCCCATTCAAACATGTCAGATCCAGTGGCTAATATTATCAAACTAAAGCTCACCATGTAAAGACAGTACTTTGTTTAATAGCTATGTGTGCTTTTTATATTAACGCTTTTATTAGATACTAGCACATATTAATTAAACCCTTTAATCAATCAAATAGATCCTAGCACTCAATGATTAGCTAGTAGAACTTATTTAATGAATTTAACATTATTAAATTTACTATTAAATGTTTTATTGAGCTCATTTTAGTCATAACATAAGATAAGCAAAAAAAAAAAACACTGTGACTATTAAGATAATAACTGTATTATGTGAAATCTAAAAATTGTCACAACCGAAAACTCATTCGTTTTAGCTAAATGATATTAGATTTTAAAGTACAAAGGTTGTCTTTTGACTATTATTCTCCTCTGAGTTGCAGCACGTCCTCTGGTAAAACAGACGTTTACTTGTCTGTGGTCTGCTGTAAGACGCAGCCATGCAGAACGCAGAATATTGTTTTTATGTTTGTGGGATATTGATGTAGCCTAACAGCCGGGCTCTGCAAAGCACAGCTGATTAACTATTTTACTTTACTTCGCCTACCAATATTCTTGTTTTAGAGATAGATGTTTTAGTGGTAAAACACAGTCTCCGCTGTGAGGAAAAGAAAGGACGGGGCTCTGAGGTTTAATTCTTCCGTGGATGAACAACACTGAGAAGAGAAAAATGAAAGCACTTTAGTGAAAAATCACTAATAATAATACGAAGACAAATGGTATTTTAGAAAAATATGTCATAAAATTAAATATATAAGTAAATAATATAAAAATATGTAGTAAAAATTATTAATATTGTTTTACTGTTGTATGTAATTAGTTGTATATTATCGATATACATTTCCCCCTCGGTTGCCTTCTCTCATCCTCATCTTTTTTACTCCAGCATATCTCTTTCTCTTCGCCCTCTGATCTTGGATCTGCCGTTCTCTGGAGTGGTGCATATGCATGAGTCCAGCCCCAAACTGCTGCTCTCAGCACCAAAGTCCGCAGGAGATTCAACTCAGCACTCGGCTCTCAGCGAAACTTACAGTGCGAATCAGAGCACTACACGGTATTAAACGTTTCAGTGATCATTTGGCTAAATTGGAATATGATATTGCGTCACACATATGGATGCAACCCATCGTTTAAAATAAAAGAAGATGAGGCAGGTTACCAGGCAACAGCAAACAGACACACCTACAGACCCTCAGCAGCTAATCATAGAGCATAATTTTTCTTACCATCAGCCTCTTATCCAATGACTGTGCTGCATATAGTATGAGCCCATAACCACGCCAAGGGTTCCTTCTCAACCACAATGCACAAATGTTTACATCCTCCTCTTCAGTCATTTTAGACACATTCAAAAGTATTTTCAGAACGAAATGCTTCCACACTATTATTAATATAAGTGTATTGTGAACAGTGCACCAAATTTATGTTTGCACGGAATACTCAAATGACCTTCTGTTATGTAAAGTATGCAGTACTGAATATCATAATGTGTCTTGCTTTAGACATGTTTTACACATTAATGGTATAAAGGTATGGGAACACACTACTATTAAATTAACAAAATTATATTAAATTGAGCATGAGCCCATTTCACACCAGTAAATATCCAGAAATGTCTGAAACAACTTTACCGGTAAATTAAAAAAAAGCGCTGTTTACATAGGCAAGTATGTTCCGGATTTTTTCCGGAAAAGTCTATTCACACATCCATTTCAAAATACCGGTAAATTCTGACATCATTAACCACAAATCATCTTTAAATAGCTGCGCTTGTATTTGTAAACATAGAAGTCGTCTGGCTTTTGTTGATGGTTTCACTTTTATTTAAAGCTTTAGCATTCATGCAGCTGCTTTGTCTCTGAGACATCCAAAGGCAGATGCGCAAACTGCAGCTAAATGTTATATTTTGACTGCATTATAAATTCTTTAGATTAATAATTATTGTGAAGAACTTCGATGAAAACATATGGAGGAACGCTTTTACATGTCGAGGTGTACATATGTGTGTGCTGGTGCTCACTGGAGCACTCCTGCACTTCACGTGCACACGTGTAAAGCAACTAAAGCAGAGCTTGAAGGTAAACAAACAGCGTTTATAGAGCGTTCCATTGCAACAGCAGCACCCAGCAAGAGCCCCGGATTTCGCATTTCGGAGTGAAAGCGGTCGGCTGTCAATTAGATCTTATTAAAGTCACGATGGAAAGCAGTTGCTTTGTTTTTTTATTTATTTAATTAAAAAGCACATCAAAGCTGAGATACAACCTGAAAGACGACAATACAACACTTACTATCACAATCATCAGCACTTTTATTAGTTTATTTTACAGACTTGTAATATGCTGTTGTTCTATTGGAATTTTCATTTTCCCAAATCGCACTAGTGTGTCTTCTTTTGGTGATTCTATGCTCTTTGCTTACCATGACAGTAATATGTTAATAGTTTGTCATTGCAAGATACATGGCATTCTACAAGACATTTTAAAGTATGTATAGTATGTATTATATTATACATGAGTGCTTCAGGTATTATAGTCTTTGTTGCAAATGCAATATATTATTTTTATTTAAAAAGTAGTTTGGGTCCCACTTTATATTAAGTGGCCTTAACTAATATGTATTTACATAGGAGTTAATAGTTTGTTACAATGTACTTATTGTGTAAATACATGTATTTACTGTGTACTTATGCTTGATTAAATACATGTATGTAATTACATCTGTAGTTAACTTTTGTAATTACATTTGTAAATACACTGTTTACCATCCCTTACACCTTAACCCACCCTTAAACCTACCCATGCCTCCAAACCTGTCCATAACCCAACCTCTATTCCAACTCAAAAGCACCACAAGTGTTCTCAAATACATTATAAACACGGTAAGTACATTTTTTTTTTTTTTTTTTGATGTAAGTACAGAGTAGTTAGAGACACTTAATATAAAGTGGGACCGTAGTTTGTTCTATATTGTGTAATAATATGAAGTATGGAATATTCTAGGATTTGTAGTTGCAATACACATTTTATTACATATGGTTTTTTAATAATACCATGTCAAATTTTGTTTTGTACTGTTAAATATTTTCTCAAAGTACTATATGGTTAATTTGACTTCAAACACACGTTTTAAGTAGTAGAATGCTAAAAAGTTATCACATGGCTTCACTTGATTACACATTAAATGTATGTCCATGCCATGTCATATTTCCTAAATGCGTGAGATAAATACTGTATATGGTGATATATTATCCCAAGTCTTTCTAAGAATGTTAAAATATTAAGAAAAATGTATCTTTAGCTAGTGAGATGGACCGTATCTAATGACCGTTCTATGACATCATACACCCTCAAACCGGAAGTGTTCAACTGTGCAACTGCATAATGAAAGCTCCATTGCATTTTTTGTTTTTGTTGCTTTTTGGTTTTCTCCTTTGCAGCAATTGCTTCGTTGCTTTCATTTGGCTTCGACTGCTTTTAGTCTTGATCTGCTTCATACTACTATGATAATAGTTTTGATTAGTTTTGAATTCTGTATCTCCATGAACATGAGTTCTGCACAAGCTTTGTAGGATGTAATGAAGATGACAACTCCCACGATTCCACACTCAGTCACTGCGTCATCAAAATACACCTTGCAATTTGCCAGCCTGAAACTGTGAGGATTCAATGTAAAACACAGTACTCGGTGAATGTGGCATCCCATACTTAAACAACCAGTATGCATACTCAAACAGCCACATTTTCCAAAATATCCACAGATTCCTTCCCTCTATAGGATTCACAATCACGCTATATGAAAGTATTATAGAAGGACCTCACGTCCACACTTCCCCCACTAATTTGCACTACAGTTGTATTTGTAATGCAGTCCGTGACTCGGCTCATCTTTAGGGACTCGCCTGTGGTGGCCTGATCCAGCAGTTTGATGAATTCGTAATTTGTCTCGTTTTCTAGGGGTTGTCCTTGACTCGTGAGGCTGATGCTCACAACGTGAGTTTGCACACATTCACTCACCTGCCCTGTTAAAGTCATTTAGACAGTACAGCTCTGTTCACACCACAGCTCGATCTGGCCTGTGTTTGTTTGTTTTTTTCCCTCAGATTTTTCTTCATTAGTATCACCAACAGCAGTCACTTCAATCTCAGATTGTTTTTAAAATGCTATTTTTAGAAATAATACATAATATATAGTGCATTCTACTATATGTGTTTACAAGTACGGTACAGTTAAAGTTGAATTATTAGCCCCCTGAATTATAAGCCCCCTGTTCGTTTTTTTCCCCAATTTCTGTTTAACAGAGAGACGATTTTTTTAAATAGTTTTACTAACTCATTTCTAATACCTGATTTACTTTATTTTTGCCATGATGACAGGAAATAATTTTGACTAGATATTTTTCAAGACACTTCTATGCAGCTTAAAGTTACATTTTAAGGCTTATCTAGGTTAATTAGGTTAACTGGCAGGTCAGGGTAATTAGGCAAGTTATTGTATAATGATAGTTTGTTCTGTAGACTAGAGAGAAAGGGGCTAATAATTTTGTCCTTAAAATGGTTTTTAAGAAATTTAAAACTGCTTTTATTAAAGCCAAAATAAAACAAATAAGGCTCTCTCCAGAAGAAGAAATATTATCAGACACACTGTAAAAATTTCTTTGCTCTGTTAAACATCATTTGGTTATAAAGAAAAAAAAAATTAAAAGGGGGGCTAATAATTCGAAACTGTATATTACATACGTTTTGCAATTTTTGTTTTGCATAATGTATTTAAAACAATAACATGCATAACAATTATAAGTATGTTATTGTTTTGTCGTTGAAAATATTTATTTAAAAAGTTGTTTTAAAAAGTATGTAATATGCAGGGCGACGCGGTGGTACAGTATGTAGTGCTGTCACCTTACAGCAAGAAGGTCGCTGATTCAAGCCTCGGCTGGATCAGTTGGCATTTCTGTGTGGAGTTTGCATTTTCTCCCCGCATTTGCATGGGTTTCCTCTGGGTGCTCCGGTTTCCCCCACAAGTCCAAAGACATGCGGTACAGGTAAATTGGTAAGCTAAAAAATTATCCGTAGTGTATGTGTATGAATGAGTGCAATTAGGGGTTTCCCAGTAATGGGTTGCAGCTGGAAGGGCAAGCGCTGCGCAAAACATATGCTGGATAAGTTCCCCAGATTCATAAAGGGACTAAGCTGAAAAAAAAATGAATGAATGAATGTAGTATGCAGTACACACTGAGTAGTATTAGGAACATGCTAGTGTTTGTTGCAATGTTTTATTTCATATGGTAATATTAAAAATAGTATGTAGTATACATATTTAAAAGTACAAACATTACATAATATATATTTTATTTTTACAATATAAATACAAAACGGTATATATTACATATTGAGCCATTTATGTAAATTTTCTTATATTTGATGTGTGAACAGTGGGAAACATGCAATTTTAATGTCAATCTAATAGATTCCCCATAACAGTTCATTTAATATGGCTTAAACCATAAAATGAATCATTTTATTCATTGCACTACAATAAAACAATTATTCATTGGGTTTTCTGTTTTTTAAGGTAAGTGGTTACAAACAATTTATATGGGCTAAATTTAAACAAACAAACTAATTTGAACATTACTAAATTTAATTAGTTTGTTTAAAGTCAGCCTATGAATTGTTTGTTACCACTTACATTTAGAATTTAAGTGAATAATGTTTTTTCATTGTAGGCAGGGTTGTTATAGTAATGTAAAACTAAAATAGTTTTTGAAATAAAATAAAAGTTAACAGAAAAAAGTTAAACATATTTTTAAAAAGTTAACTTTATTAACCCCAATTTTTGGGTTATAAATAAATAAATAAGATTAAATTATATATATATATATATATATATATATATATATATATATATATATATATATATATATATATATATATATATATATATATATATACACATATATTACATATATATATAACCAATTGCTACCAAAATTGCAACAATTTTAATTGAACATAAAAAGAAATAACAAAATACTAAATTAAATTATTATTCAATTTATTCAATGCCTATACTCATCAACAAATCAGAATTTTTTAAAGAATCATGCAACACTAAATAAATGTAATGATGCTGAAAATGACCTCTATACATTATATTTTAAAATTAGTTAAATTAGAAAACCATTCAAGTTGTACAGTTGAAGTCAGAATTATTAGCCCCCGTCTGATTGTTTTTCTTTTTTAAATATTTCCCAAATTATGTTTATAGAACAAGGAAATTTTCACAGTATGTCTGAAAATATTTTTTCTTCTGGAGAAATTCTTATTTGTTTTATTTCGGCTAGAATAAAGGCTGTTTTTAGTTTGTTTTTGTTTTTTTCAAACAATTTTAAGGTCAAAACTATTAGCCACTTTAACCAATTTTTTTTTCATTAGTCTACAGAACAAACCATCATTATACAATAACTTGCCTAATAACCCTAACCTGTCTAGTTAATCTAATTCAGCTAGTTAAGCCTTTAAATGTCACATTAAGCTGTATAGAAGTACTTAAAAAATATTTAGTAAAATATTATGTGAGGTCATCACAGCACAGACTAAATAAATCAGTTATTAGAGATCATTTATTAAAACTATTATGTTTAGAAATGTGTTGAAAAATATTCTCTTTGTTAAACAAAAATTAGGGGAAAAATAGGGGGCTAATAATTTAGAGCGGCTAATAATTCTGCCTTTAACTGTAAGTTTGAGTTTAACACACATTATACAAACTTATCCAACAACAATACAATAAGAAATGAATAAAAACACAGCCCGGCATGCTTCATAATAAATTCTACAGAAACAATAAAACTGTAATTACATTTGTAAATAACTAAACAAATATTTCAGAATACTAGAATGTTTTTTTTGTATTTGTGATCAAACAAATAGAGTCTGACGTCAAATAACAAACACAAAAGTAGCGTGAAAGTGCGATTTCAAGGACACATATAAGCCACGCTTATTGAAATGTACTGAATCATAAATGCGAAATGGATGGAAATGAATTCAGCGGCTCAAGATAATGATGTCTTCGGTCATGAATACATTCTAGTATTTCACACAGCTTGTAAATAAATGTAACCGAGGCAGCGGCATCCTTTAAAACAATGTCATTATCGGCCTGTGGGAGTTTCAGACGTCAACAGCTTTTTTTAACATCCGCAACAAACATTTTCAAAGAACGCTATTTCTGTGTCTCCTTCACACAGGCACGGTCTTTCACATGAAGAGGTGATCTGCTTTCCTGTTGTGTGTTGTTTGTGAAATGATGTGCCGTATGTTGTCGCTCGTCGTCTTCCTCACAGGCCTGACTCCTGAAAACAACATGGCACTTTGTCTTTTTCTCTGCTCGTCCCTCTTAGTTTCTTTGACATGCTAAAACACATACACACACACAGAGAGAGAGAGAGAGAGAGAGAGAGAGAGAGAGAGAGAGAGAGAGAGAGAGAGAGAGAGAGAGAGAGAGAGAGAGAGAGAGAGAGAGAGAGAGAGAGAGAGAGAGACTCTTATATTGGATCCAAGGGCATGTAGCTTTTAGTTTCTTTTTTATATATATATATATATCACTTTAAATATTCCAGAGGAAGCCTGTATTTCATATGAATTGCAGTATATAGTACACACACCTCAGTGTGTTGTTTGGAGTCTGCTTCTGTAAAATATAACAAATATATATATATATTTAAATGTATTAAATGTACATAAACAGAGT
Organism: Danio rerio; assembly: GCF_052040795.2. NCBI lineage: Eukaryota > Metazoa > Chordata > Actinopteri > Cypriniformes > Danionidae > Danio > Danio rerio. The sequence continues at coordinate 25,986,388 of NC_141030.1, forward strand.
GACAGATGTGGTTTAAGTGACTATCACAGTTCTGAATTTTATTTCCAAACTGATCTGAGGTGAACTATCTGGCAATAAATGTCACATATATTAATATTTAAACTCACATTGGTAGCATTTAACACTGGATAAAGCACATAAACTGTGCCTCAGGTAATCATAGTAGAATATGCTGTTTTGCCATGACAAAATTGTTTCTAAAATACGTTAAGTTTTATGAGTCACCATCACTGATAGTTAGGACAAAAACCCGTTTTAACACAAAAAAAAAAACTATTTTCACGTGTCACGTTGCATTTTAGGATACAGTGTAATAAAGCATATACTGAGCAGTATGTTGTCAGGAGTCTGCTATAGTGTTCTTTTTTTAAGGCAAGATTTTATTTTGCATGGTATTTAAAAAAATGCAAATACTGTACATACTGGGTAGTATGTAGTAAGGGTCAGAGATTTGAAAGTGAATAATTTACAAACCTGAAACAAAATCATGAAATAAAGGTTACTGTGACCGTGACGCCTATATATATATATATATATATATATATATATATATATATATATATATATATATATATATATATATATATATATATATATATATATGTATATATACACACACAACCATACGTGCACACAATCAACACAGCTTTGCTCATTCACTCTGATTCCCATTCTGATTCATATTCTCTCTCTCTCTCTTCTCACACACACACACACACATGCAGGTATTCACCAAAAATGTGAACACAAAAAGTTATTTCCAGATTAATTAAAACACATACCGCTATGCAAAGCACGAATATCTGACATTTCCCGGAAGATGATCTGGCAAGATCTGCCTCAAATTAAACGGTAACGCAAACGTTTCTTTTTGCAATTCACATTATTTTGTAGGCTATTTTTAAAATGGTATTTAGTGTACAGGACTTACTGAAAATTATGTTCTTATAAGTGTGCTTGGGCGACGTGGTGGCGCAGTGGGTTGCGCTCTCGCCTCATAGCAAGCTGGGTCAAGCCTCGGCTGGGTCAGTTGGCATTTTTGTGTGGAGTTTGCATGTTCTCTCCGTGTTTATGTGGATTTCCTCCGGGTTCTCCGGTTTCCCCCACAATCCAAAAACATGCAGTAGAGGTCAATTGGGTAAGCTAAATTGTCCATAGTGTATGTGTGTGAATGATAATGTATGGGTGTTTCCCAGTGATGGGTTGCAGCTGGAAGGGCATCCGCTGCGTAAAACATATGCTGGATAAGTTGGCGGTTCATTCTGCAGTTGCAAGCCAAGTTTAATAAAGGGACTAAGATAAAAAAGAAAGTGAATGAATAAATAAATAAGTAGGCTTGTGGGACTTTTTTTTTTTTGCAATATTTTATTTTGCATCATATTTTTAAAAAAATAGTACTTTGTAGTGTACATTACAGTGCATCTGAGGATTATGTAGTTAGACTAGAGTAGGCTAATATTGTTAATAGTATGTAGTGCTTAATTAGCAGTATGTAGTTAAGATGATGCTAGGATTTATTCAGATTCACATTATTTTGTTTTCTATTGCAATATATTATTTTGCTTGTTATTTTTAAAAATGTATGTAGTGCACAGTGCAAACTGAGCAAACTGATGCTGATGTACGCTGATGTTCATTTTTTTTTTACCATTTTATTGCAATATTGACGCCATTTCTCAGGTCTGACCCATGAAAAGAATTTGGCAGTTTGTCTTTTCCTCTACTCACACACACTGGCTGTTACATTGGATCTGAGGGCACAAAGCTTTTAAGTACAATTCTATTTTTATAATTTGTGTGTTTCAATAAACTTTGAATAATCCAAAAAAGGATTTTTTTTTTTTTACATAAAATCTAGTAAATTCTACATTCATTGCAATGGCTGCATCTGAAAGAGCATACTTACATACTATACATAGTACCTTAAAAACAGTATACTACATACCTACAAAAATAGCATGTAAAATTACATGAAAATTGTTCTACCAACAAACAGAACTGCATGTAGCATATACTAAATTTTATATTAAAGATAGGATTGCACTGGATTATATTTAAAGAAATGGGAAAGACAACATATAAGTGATAAAAATAGACCCATACTTAAAAGCCAAATTCATAGTATTTAAAAAACAGTAGGCAAGAAGTACCCACACAACCTACCTCTTCCGGCAAGATTCTGTAATGTGCATTCAATGGAATTGACGTAACTGACGCAGGTAGGTCACACGATAATGACAAATGGCTGGTGTACATACTAATTCCCTCCATACTACTTTCATTCATACTATATAGAACATACTTTTGTAGCGGTTCTGTAGTAAACTTATATTCGAATGTAGTACATAGTTATGTAGCGTTTCTGTAGTAAACTCAAATTTGAATGTAGTACATACTTAAGTAATAGGCAGTTTCGCACACAGCCACTGTGTTGTTTTAGAATATGCTAGTTCACATTATTTGTATGCTTCTTTAAAATAATAATATGTAGTTTACAGTTCATAGTGAGGATTATGTAATTGGGTGTAGAATATTTTGAGTATGATATATTACGTTGAGGTCTGACTCCTGAAATCAACATGGCAGTTTGTCTTTTCCTCTACTCGTGCCTCTTAGTTTGTTTCACATGCTAAAACACACACACACTGGCTCTTATATTGGGTCTGAGGTTATGGAGCTTTTAAGTACGGGTCTATTTTTATCACTTATATGTTTTCCTTATTTCATTGAATAATCCAGAGGAAGCCTGTCGTTCATATAAAATTTAGTATATACTACATACAGTTCTGTGTGTTGTTAGGAGTATGCTATTATTTTTATGTTATTTTTAACTGGTATGTAGTATACAGTGCATACTGAGTCTCATGTTGTTAGGAACATGCTAATGCTTTTAGATTTTTTTTATTTTGTTTGTTTTTTAGATCATAATATGTAGGGGACAGTGCTTACTTATCAGTATTTAGTTCGGTATTATAGTTAGTTACAATTATAAAATGAACTAATTACCAGTGTTGGACAATAACGATTCACTAGTAATGCGTTACATAATGCACGCAAGACAATGAGAGACTCTTAACGTTTTAATTTTTAATTACTATTACTAATACTACTATGTTTGTTGTTTCAAATAAATAAGCACACATTTGTTTTCTGTCTAAAAAATTGATTAGTTTAGTAGACACATTGACACATTTCAAAGCATGTTATTTAAAATTTATAATGCTGTATTGCTCAGAAAAATGTGATTTATTTTTTATTGTTAAAGAGCCCATATTATACATAGGGTCATTATAGGGTCATATTTTGGTTGTAAGGGTCTCCAACAACAGTTTAATATGCATGCAAGGTCAAAAAACACTTTCATGGTCTTATAATCTGCATTTATTTTTTACCTAATTATCCCAGCGACTCCCATATAAATCGTCCAGTGATTCATTTGTTCCCAAACCCCTCCTTAGCGCGAAGCAAATCTGCGCTGATTGGACTGATGACAGTCTGTTGCGATTATGCGACAGACAGAGTGAAATGCCCAGCAGCTAACGTTAATCAGCAAAATAGAATTAGCCACAGTGCATACATGCTCGATAGTGTAAGGTGTGGATTTTAGCTGCCAGTGGATGAAAGTAAATACAGACGATGGACTTGAAAATACAGACGACTAATTATTTTATTGAGCAAAAACTCCCAAGAACTGGCGAGGAGATCTCCTAGTTTGTCACATTCTGCTCTTTTCACAGACACACACACACACACACACACACACTTATTGCCCTCGTCCTCGCGCACGCATCTACACACACACACACATAACCCTCCTCCAGATGACATCACGCATACACACACACACACACACACACACACACATTACCCTCCTCCACAGGAACGTAAACAAAGCGGCACGCGCCACGTTTTTAACGTGGCTTTGCACGCGATATGAGAGTATAGCAAGTTAACCTGATACAGTACACGCGGTTACAAGTAACAAATCACAACTAAATACATTTGCAAGCTAGAGTAAACGAGGCAACAACTTTAATCGCATATACTTACACTTGAAAAATGGAGGACCCTTTACTAAACCTTCCTTTAACAAACAAAGTATTTTATGTAGCATGTAGTTTCCAGAAGTTTCCAGTAGTTTCCAACTGCTTAAAGCTGGGCATGCTGAGGTTTCATCTTTGGGTAGAGACTCAATAATTTCCATCTGCAGTGTGACTTCAATCGACCGGCATGTTTGTGTGTGTGTGTGTGTTTGTTTGTGTGTGTGTGTGGGTTTCTGTGTTAAAGGGCAGGGCCGCAGGTTTCAAATCTCCCGGGTTTGCGTGTGCACGTGAATATCTTGGTTTCGTTAGTACATCATGGCGAAACACCTAATGACTCGGTATCAAGACGACTCGTTTGAAGCACTATGAGTCGACTCTTTTATAGATGAATCAACAGTTTTACACAGTACTCTTACAGATTTAAGCCTTAGCTGGATATTTCGCTTCACTTAGAGCTGTTACACACTACATGGTAGGGCATTTTCAAAAACCCATAATATGGGCTCTTTAAACATATTTTTATAGCTGATATACTACAGCAGATTTTGTACTTTGAATATACACAGCTTACTGTCCATAAGTTGTTGATATACCACATTCATTTGTGGTTAGTTTAAAATTGCTCCTAGATTTATTTTTTGAGCAGCTGTTATGTTTTGGTTTTCTTTATAATGCATAACGTTTTTGGCTGTTTATAATAGCAGTTTTTGGATTCTGAGTTTAACCAAATGGATTCTGAATGATAATTCAGATTATACCTTCATTTATTTATTTCATAAAGGTTTTGTGTTTGTTTTATATTGTTGTTATTTTCATACTCAAGCTGAGAAGGAACATGTTTAAATGTTAAATATAAACTTTTATGACGCTGAAGTCACTTTAGTTTTTGTTTTTTTGTTCCTGAATATATTATTCAGCTGGTTTATCACCTTGTGATTTATTTTTTTAGTGCTGCTGGTCTGATTTAAATAAATTAGCGTTTAAAAATGACTTTTTGTTTAAGTTTTTCTTGTGTTTAGCTTCGAGATGCCAATGAATTAAAACAGTAAAGCTGATCAACAGTGCATGTTCCATGCAGCACTGAAGTGACGCTATAAGGGTATTAAGGGGAGCATTAAAATGTTCTTTGGAAAAGTAACTCAAATGACTTTTAACAGTAATGCATTACTTTTTGGTGTAAGTAATCGATAAAGTAATTGAGTTACTTTGTGAATGAAGTAACTGTAACGAGTTACTATAATTTTCAGTAACCAGCACAGGGGTCACCAACACAGCTCTCCAAAGCACCACTTACCAGTAAGCTGCATCTAATATGTTTTGTAGTTATTCATTTTCAGTTACACTTGCATTGATGTAAATTTGAAAATGACAAAATTGCTTATAAAATTATTATATTAGACCAAGCTGGTCTCCACAGCAATGGTTGTGGGTGCGGTAAAGGGGAGGAGATGATTTTAAAACATGGCAAAAAAAGAAAAAAACAAATCATTTTCACAGTGAATAGGAGGAAGAGTTCTTTTTTACCTTATTTGGCGAAGACAAAGCTGCACAATGTTGAGAGATATTTCAGAATGTGTCACGCAAGCTAACGTTACCATGCTAACTACCCTCCGGACAGCGTGTCTTTTTTTCACAAGACCGGTTAGAAAAAAAAAGCAACTTAAGACTCAATTAGAGCTACACATTTTTTACTAGAAAAAAACAAGCATTTTCAAACAGGAAAGCAAAACTGTGCTTAAAGACTAGAACAAATATTATATCCATTAACCCCAATGTCCAACTTGGGGCAACTACAATGGTTAGAAGAGTGTTGGCTATATTATAATGCTGTAGATTTGGTGATAATTTCAGTAAACTCTGTTACACAACTGATTGACAAACATGGTACATTGTAGTGGGGGATTTGTTAAAAATTGTTAGTGGCTAGTGAAAAAATTGTAGAAGTGTTTTTTTTTAAATGTTAACTTGCAAAAATTTATGAAGATAAAGTGTTCCATATTTATTGATATTTCTATAGTATTGATATTTCTCTGTTAAATCATTGTTGACAACTATTGTGAGAACTCATTAACATGATCAGTTTCTTCACATAGATAAATATCATTATTTAATAACAATAACATATAATTAAAAGTAAATTGAGCAAGTTTGTTATTTGAGAAGTGTGTATCAAACTGGTAAACCTTCACATTAATCTGTACCCAAGTAGTAGCTCTCTGTTTCGAAAAGGTTGGTGACCCCTGAACTAGTACAACATTGATAATTACCAGGGAAAGTAACTATTGTCTTACTTTTTTTTCAAATATGTCAAAAAGCCTGGATCCCCACAATAGGAAATTGGAAATTAAATTTAATATTATAAGAGGTCAAATGGGATTTTATTTGAAAAAAAGTTCTGCTGTTCTTCACATCACACATTTAATTCACGTGTAATCTGTATGCTCTTTTTGAAGGAATATAGCATGCAATGTCAAATGAGCCGTGTGTTGTTGGGAGTCTGCTAGTGTTGCTACAACATTGAGTTCATTCCTTTTTATTCCATTTAATTTGAATATTCAGAAATCAACAAAGGAGTTTGTAATTTCCTCTACTCATCCTCTGTTTCTTTGACATGCTAAAACATACACACACATACACACACAGACAAATATACTGACTCTTATATTGAGTCCGAGGGCACAGAGCTTTTAAGTACGGGTCTATTTTTGTCCCTTGTGTGTTTTCCCCATTTCTTTGAATATTCCAGAGGAAGCCTATCTTTCAGAGTCTGAAGAGTGCTTTCTTAGACGTGTGAAATATGTTTGAAATTCCCCACATTTCCATGTTTTCAGTGCATCTCCAGTTCAGTTGGAATAGTAAAATAGGCGGTCTTACGTAAGCTCTTTAGTTCTCATTTACACCGTGACTCCACAGCCTCATGCAGGCCATTTTAATGAGCACTATAGCATGTATTATCAGTAGAGGTCCATAATGGGACTATATGCGGCCATCCTATTTTTAAGTATATATGTGTATGTGAGTATGATGGAGTTTTTTTAACCAGAGAACAATGGTCTGAATGTCTAAACTGGCTAATCGGCTAGAGCCATCATAAAGACAGGCTTGACAAGATGATAATAAAGCTCCTCTCACCAGCAGTGATAACTGTTAATGCATCAAACCACCCAGCACCCCTGAGGTTCAGAGCGAAAATATGTTCTGTTGAAGCTTTCATAGCACGGTAATGGAAGACATATGTTTTTGAGTTATTAGAAATGGATGTATGAACTAGGGATGGATTAATTCAAATTATTTAAGTCATTTTGCTCATTTGTTCACTCACAATTTGATCTGTTGACTCTTCATGTTCATTTTAAATAGATTTATATTATATAGGTTTAGAATGAGGGGATTTAGATTGTTTGAATCAGTTCTGATTCATTCATTCATTCATTTTCTTTTCGGCTTAGTCTCTTTATTAATCTGTGGTCACCACAGCGGAATGAACCGCCACCTTATCCAGCATATTTTTTACGCAGCAGATGCCCTACCAGTTGCAACCCAACACTGGCAAAGAGTTCTGATTCATTAGCTCATTTGTTCTGTAAATGTTAATGTTGATAGTTTTGGTTCATTATAAATATATTTATGATCAAAGGGTTTTTCTAAATCTTTTTGAGTAAGTTCTGATTCATTTGTACATTTAAATCACTTGTTCCATTTTATTCAGTCTATAGGCTACATCATTGGTAAGTGACTTGTTTTTGTTCATTCCAAATAGATTTATGAACTAGCAGTGAGGTGATTTAAATCTTTTGAATCAATTCATATTAATTTTTTCAGTTATTAGTTCATTGTTCTTACAGGCTAAGAAACTGACCAAGCACTCAACTGAATAGTAACTGACTTGTTTGGGTCCATTATGAATAGAATCATAAACTAGCAATAAAGGGATTTGGATCTTTATAATCAATTCAGATTTATTTGTTCATTTATTCAGTAATAGTTCCTGTAGGTTACATCAATAGTAACTTGTTTTGGTTCATTATATATCTATTCATGAACTCGCAATAGAGTAATTTGAATCTTTTGAATCCCTTTTGATTCTTTTGCTCATTTGATCAGTAACTGTTCATGTAGACTATATTGTCAGTGAGTTGTTTTGCTCATTCTAAATATATTTATGAACTAGCAGTGAGGTGATTTGCATCTTTTGAATCAATTCGTACTCATTTGTTTATTTATTAGTTCATTGTTTTTACAGGCTACATCAATAGTAACTGAATTGTTTTGGTCCATTATAAATAGAATTATAAATTATAAAGAATTATAACAGTGGAGGGATTTGAATCATTTAAATTAATTCAGATTCATTCATTCATGTATTCATAGTAACTTGTTTTGGTTAATTATAAATAGATTCATGAACTAGCGATAGAGTGATTTGAATCTTTTGAATCAGTTCAGATTCATTCATTCATTTATTCAGTAATAGTTCCTGTAGGTTACATCAACTGTAACTTGTTTTAGTTTATTATAAATCTATTCATGAACTAGCTATAGAGTAATTTGAATCTTTTGAATCCATTTTGATTCTTTTGCTTATCTGTTCAGTAACTGTTCCTGTATTCTATATTGCCAGTGAGAAGTTTTGCATAAATAGATTTATAAACAAGGAAGGTTTTGATTTAAGTCTTTTGAATCAGTTCTGATTCATTTGCTCATTTAAATCACTACTTCAGTCTACATCACAACTGAGTGACTTATGTTTATTATAAATACATTGTAATAGCAATGGTGTTGTTGGAATCTTTTGAATCTGTTCATTTGTTAAATTTCTGATTCTTCAAATCAACAGGGACATGTTCACGTTCATTATAAATAGATTCATGCTCTACCAGTGGGTTGATTTTGAATCTTTTGAATCAGTTCATTTGTTTACTTATGACTTTATATATGTTTATTATAATAAGACTTATGATATTACAATAGAATAATTTGAATCTGTTGATCAGTTACCCATTTGTATGTGCTACATTACCAGTGAGTTAGTAGTCTTGTTCATAATAACTAGATTTGTAAACTAGCAGTGAGTTGGTTTAAATTTTTTGAATCAGCTCTGACACATTCGCTCGTTCTATCATTCACCATATCTGTAGGCTACAACACAATCTGGAGAGCAATGACTCAGTGTCATGTCCATCTAACCCAGTCACTGAATCATTCACTTAAAAGATCCTGTCAAAAAAATGCGAACATCGTACTTGTTGTATACTGTGCGGCAAATAATGATTAATTATATATTTTTGTCATGCATTCAATAACATTTTAACTTTACATGACAGTTGTACAGGCCGTTCCTGTAATGAATAAATGAACATGACATGAGTCACGTATTGCTCATGGTGTAGCTTATGTGCGTAGCTCATGTTCATTCATTCACTAAATCATTCACATGTTATATGAATCATTCAATTAAAAAGATTCTTTCAAAAACACTAACTGTCATTGTGCATTATACATTGACAAATTCTACTGTTTCATTATTCTTTGGTAAACAGGCTCAATTTCAGACACATTTTTGCTCTTCTGGGGAAAAGACTTGACATTCAGTTCATTATAATATTACATTGTGGGATATCATTCTCAGCGCATCCAGTAGGTCATCCATCAGATTATGTTTCATCACAAATTCAAGTCTTATGTACACATTAACAGAAATCATTCCAAGTAGGAGCAGGAAGTTCCACACAAACAAGTCTAATTAAAGCTGTAGTTTTGTTCTTCTCTTCTTTTATTGTAGCAACACACTTTGCTCTACTCGGCCTCTGAGTGCTTGATCTTGGTCAACATGTATTGATCATGCCCTTTTTATACCTTTGTTCCACCATGTCTGTTATCTTATCTCCGGTCTGACTCTCTCGCTCTCCACAGGTTTTCTAAGCTCAGGAGATCAGTCTGCGAAAGGGAATTATGGGCTACTGGACCAGATTCAAGCCCTGCGTTGGCTCAATGAGAACATCGGGCACTTCGGAGGAGACCCGGAGAGAATCACCATTTTTGGCTCCGGCGCTGGAGCCTCTTGCGTCAATCTTCTCATCCTGTCCCATCATTCTGAAGGTTTGTTGACATGATAATCATCTAAAGGAAGGTCACTTTTTAAAACAGACTCATTTTATGATGCCTGTTTTGAATCCAGATCTATTTATACAGTATACACATTACAACGTTTGCATGTTCTCACGTGAAACAAAAAGTAAAATCTTGTGTGACTCTGTGAAAGTGAGCCTGATTTTTGGCACTGCCTTGCGGTGTGTGTTAGTTTGTGTGTGTGTGTGTGTGTGTGCGAGACTGCTTTACACCGCTATCTCGAGATCACACGTGCGTCTGCATTTGATGCCAGTTTATAATGAGTGCTGTGTGATAAAAATGGAGGGATGTGAGACAAATTTATAATGAGCAGCGTGTACAGCTATGTGTGTGTGTGATGCAGAAGTGTTGGACTGCAGCTGAGCTGATTCTTAATTGATTTCATAGGGAACTGGAGCTGGGGGGTCTTGTAATAGAGTATAGTGTGTGAATGTGAGTGTGTGAGTGTGACTGAGGGGGTGGGGGAAACATTTTAATAATTAATAATAGAATCTGCAGATGAAAACCGTGGGACACTTTACATAACGGTGCAGCAGGGTTCTGAAAGCCAAGACGGTTTCCTCATGCTTATCCAGAGCATTTTCCAACACTGCCAAGTTCAGTTTGTGTACTTTGTGTTGGTTACACACCATTGAAGAACAGCTCAACATTTCTACCTGGGCTGAGTATTGTGACCAATTTGACTATTTGATTGGATTCTTATTCATATGCCTTCAATTTGAATTCGAGTTGATTCTGTATTTATTAGCAAATGTTTGCTTTGAAACCCTTTTTAAAGGAACAGTTTCAACATAGGCTCATTCTGAAAACGTCCCCTGACACACATCTCTGGAGATCGTGAATTATGTAGCCAGAAGTACTTATGGCTACTACATTTCATTTTTTTAAATTCTATTGTTCCTTTTCGCTCTTACCAGCTAACCGCTTACCTCAGTATCGGCAGCTTTCCCGCTGTTACCAGTTTGTCTTGTTAGCTCGTCATGTACGTTGGTGGACTTTAGATGCAGAGAGGAATAACCAGTAAATAACAGGGTGACATATCAAATTGTGGTAAAAAACAAGTGAGCACTTCTCTTTTTCTGGATTGCTTTTTAAAAATGTCAGTTGGGTTTAGGGAAGTGGGTGGGCGGATCAATCGGTGCTTTTGAAAGCTCCATTGGTTGGGTTCAGGGAAGGAGGAGGGTGGGTCAGTAGATCAGTCAGTCAGTCATTCAGTAAGTCAGTTAGTCAGTTGATAGCATCCTCTGGTATATTTACGAAAACTTGCGAAAACAAAAACTGCAAAAAAATGTATTTGGCTTTCTCTAGAAATGTATATAGCGGTATGTTTTCATAATGAGCCTAGGTTAAACAGTTTAAACCAAAGTTAATATTACACCATAATTTACCCACCCTTCTGCCATCCGTGGTGTATATGACTTTTTAACTTTAAAATTTTATCCCAGCTTTGTATAGTGGCTTTTTATTTTGAAACTTCCAAATGTTCATAAATTCATCGTCACACTTACCCATACGCCACCAGGGTGTTAACTCCTATGAAGCAGATCTATGTGTTTTTGTAACTTAAATATGTCAAAGTTTTAAATTGTAAACTCAAATCGGCAACGGTCAAATTCCATATCACATATTATATATGACACATTCTTATTGGAAAACTACAGAAATAGATGCACCTCGCAGGAACCACTTACCACAGGTTTGTTCACTACAGAAAACAACAACAAAAAACAAAACAAGTTGGTTTGGCATTACTGTATAACATTTTACAGTATATATTTTTCTTACAATGCCACATACATGTGTCTACCTATCTTGTGTTGTATCAGTTACACATAACATGCTGTCAGCCACTGGAGTCAGTCATTGGAGTTTGTAATAAATGTTTTTTTTATTTTGATCATTTTTTACAAAAACATGTCCAACACTGGTTCATTCTGAAAACGTACCTCTATATATATTTCTGGAGAGCGCCAAATACGTCCCAGGAGCTACGTTGTTTTGCAGTTTTTGTTTTCACGAATCCACCGGAGGCTGCTGCTGCTTTTCAGATCTCAAATTTTTCTCACGAGTGCCATTTGCACTGCTAAACCCAAACAATAATGTTTTCAAAAGAACAGACTGACCCGGCCACCCACTTCCCTAAACCCACCCGACGATTTTCAAAAGCAATCCAGAAAAAGAAAAGCCCTCGCCTGACTTTTTACCATGTTTCCGATTTTACCACATTCTCACCCTGTTATTTACTTGTTTATTTTATTTTTCAAATTCTGTTTTTGTCTAACCCACTTTTTGGAACCGTTATTCACCGGACTCTAACCCCATTGTCAAATCCTCTCTGCGTTTCAAGTCTGCTGATATACATGGCGAGCTAGCTGGACAAACTGGTAACAGTGGGAAAGCCTTCCACACGGATGTAAGCAGACAGCTGGTAAGCATGAAAAGGAACAGCATCATACTGCCCTGTAGCATTCATTTTAAAAATGAAATGCAGCCATACGTAGCTCGGGCTACATAATTTGCAATCTCCAGAAATATATTTATACATAGGGCTATGTTTTCAGAATGACCCTATGTTCAACACATACATCGATTTTTAAGACATTAGTTAACTGCCTGGTGGTGTATGAATCATACCTGCCAACACTCCCATTTTTCCCAGGAGTCTCCCAAATTTCAGACGCATTTCCCGCCGCCCTCTTAGTTTGTTATTTCTCCTGGAAATCTCCCGTTATTTCACCTGCCCCCGGTCCTCAACTTTTTGGTACAGTATATAACACCCCTGGGTTGCCAACTTTGGAATAGTGTCCGATCGCAGCTGCCGCCAGAAATCTGGTTCACGGTACAGTTACTAACACTGCAGTACAGTTACTAACCTGGTTCTCAACTGTTATTCAGACAAACAAGCTTCACAATAAAACACTATCCTACATCGTTCTACAGTGAGAAAAACATATGATGAAATTTTAAAAGTACTCTGTGTTCATCTGACAAAAAAAAAAAAACAGGGGCATCTGACACAAAAACACACAGAGGATGGCCGGCGGTGAGTAAATTAAGAGGTCATTTTGATTTTTGGGTGAACTATTGATTTAAATATAAATGCTGGTCTGAAACCCTCTTACTCAGCTGAATAAATGGAATACTCATTTACATTAACAGTAGAGCAGATAATAATGTTTACACCAGATGTACACTGTCATGTGACGCTGCAATAGCTGGAAGCTGTCTACACTAGATGCGGCAAAGTGACCATTGCTAATCCATTTGTTTTCATGTGTAGTGCGTAGGTGTGGCGATGTTTTAGTCCTTGCAGGCACGACTTACAAATGATATGGGTTATGGTGACTTGAACATCATTGCCGTTGAACATGAAATACCTCCACAATTCAATTTTGCCTGTGCTGGCTACAGTTACCTTCTGCCATGATCATCTGACTGTTTTTCTGTTTTGTGAAGCAACTCAAAAGATGGCGACATCTTCAGGCTGAGAGACAAAATGCAGATAATATTGACATTCCCTGTAGTAATGCCAACTCCAAAACAAACATTGTCTTTGTCTAATTTTGTCGGAAACTATATCACAGCAGTCTGTCCTTCGATTTGGCTTGAAGAGTATCATGGCCCAGTCAGCAGAATATTTTTCATGATGTATTCTAGTCTGAAGTAGGGCTGTGCGATATGGACAAAAGAAACCTATCACGTTTTTCCTGAACAACATTGAGATTTTGATTTTAATCAGGATAATGTCACGAACAGATGGAATCTGTGTTTACAGTGTGAATCTGAAACCTATTTCCAAAGGTAAAACAATTAGATCCTAAAGTGGGAGCCAAGTTTTTGCACATTTTTTTTTTTTTATTTCAGTTGGAGGCATTAAGGTTTCGCTTGACTGAAACTGACTATTTAAAGTCAATGTAAAAACATTTAAAATTTCACTGACCTAGCCTTTTGTGGTAAAAAAAAAAGAGATCCGGTGTCTTTATTTTGCTCATGGTCATGTGTCACACACTCTCTCCACATTGACTCACTCACATTACAGCCAGCTCCCTGACATCTCTTACTCATTGTCTTGTAACTGATCCCGGTTTTAGGTTTGTTCCAGAGGGCCATTGCGCAGAGCGGCTCTGCCATATCCAGTTGGTCAGTGAACTACCGGCCCCTGATGTACACCAAGATCCTGGCCAAGAAGGTGGGCTGCAGTTACAGTGACACTGCAGATCTGGTTGACTGTCTGCGAAGGAAAAGCTACAGGGAGCTGGTGGATCAGGATGTCCAACCTGCCCGATACCACATTGCATTTGGACCAGTGGTGGATGGAGATGTGGTCCCTGATGACCCTGAGATCCTCATGCAGCAGGTGTGATGTTGAACACTGCGGGGTCCATGAGATTAGAGTTCTGCCAGAGTCTAACCATGACAGTTCCTTAGCGAAAGTGTGTACTGTGGGTGACATTTCTGTGATGTCCTCAGGGGGAGTTCCTGAACTACGACATCCTGTTGGGGGTGAACCAAGGTGAAGGGCTGAAATTTGTGGATGACAATGAGGGCGAGGAAGGAATTTCAGCTGCTTCCTTTGACTACACCATTTCCAACTTTGTAGACAACCTATATGGATACCCAGAGGGTAAGCTTCAATGATGCATGCTTACACACATATACAATATATTATCAAGTATTAGGAGTCTGATCTGCCATTGCCAACAATGAATTTACAGCCACCAATGAGCAATGCTGTTCATTTACTTGTTCTGATGTGCAATTGAATTCAAAATGAGGCTAATGTAAACAATCATAAGGATTACTGTTGGCAACGCTGATATACACATCTGCACATTCTCTCAGCAACTGTTCCTCAGTCTAATTTTACCCCTCACCTTGGGTGCTTCTGTCTCACTGTCTTCTTTAATCGGTCAAGGTGCCCTCCTTTGTATGACAACCTACTCTGTCTTTCAACATCCAACATTTATCTTTCTCCTTTTGTCTTTTTCTGTCCTTTAATAGGTAAAGACATATTGCGGGAGACTATAAAGTTTATGTATACTGATTGGGCTGATCGTGACAACGGTGATATGCGGCGTAAAACTCTACTTGCACTTTTCACGGACCATCAATGGGTGGCGCCAGCAGTGGCCACAGCTAAACTCCATGCTGAGTTCCAGTCCCCTGTTTATTTTTATACATTCCACCACCACTGCCAGACGGAAGCACGACCCGAGTGGGCAGATGCAGCACATGGTGACGAGATCCCCTATGTGTTTGGTGTTCCCATGGTGGGTGCCACAGAACTGTTTCCCTGCAACTTCTCAAAGAACGATATCATGCTCAGTGCTGTGGTGATGACGTACTGGACAAACTTTGCTAAGACAGGGTGAGAATTTAAACTGTCCAAAAACGTCTTACTTGATTACACCAGAATATAAATGTTCAAATGCAAATGCCTCCTGAAAGTGCCTTCAGAAATTTGATTCTAAAATTAGCATTTTTCAGACTCCTATGTTTATGTTCAGTTATTTCACTTTAAAATCAACGACAAGAACCTATTCTTTGCCAGAAATGTGAAATTACTGAACCGATACACATGAGCCTGTGAAAAATGCTCAGTATATGGCACTTAAAGGTATGTGCAGCTGAACTCTTCAAATGTACAAATGTGAATCTTTTTCTCTTGTGCTTTTATTTCCTTCTCACTTTGTTTATTTTATTTTTCCAGTGATCCGAACATTCCAGTGCCGCAAGATACCAAGTTCATCCATACTAAGCCCAATCGCTTTGAAGAAGTTATCTGGACCAAGTTCAGCTCTAAAGATAAGCAGTACCTCCACATTGGGTTGAAGCCTCGAATCCGGGACAATTACCGTGCCAACAAAGTTGCCTTCTGGCTTGAGTTGGTTCCTCACCTCCATACCATCCATGATGAGATCCCCACCTACACCACACAACTGCCACCAGGAGTCCCGCACCGGCCTGGTTGGAAGGGCACAGCCCAGAGCCCCGGTACGCGCTCTACTCGCCACCCCACGGTCTCAACCTACCCGCCTGACCCGGACCTTGAAGGTTCTGAGCACCCTCCTGAACGCTTCCCCTTTCCAAGCAATACACGGGACTACTCGACTGAGCTGAGTGTGACGGTGGCAGTGGGTGCATCGTTGCTCTTCCTCAACGTGCTGGCATTTGCCGCATTGTACTACAAACGCGACAAACGGCATGAGCTTCTGCAACGCCGGCATCGCCGCCTCTCTCCCCAGCGTGGGGCAGTGCCAGGTGTTGGGATAGTGGGAGGTCCACCCCATAATGACCTTGCACTGAGTCAGGAGGAGGAGCTAATGTCCTTGCAGATGAAGCAGCAGAGGGTAGAGCTTGACCATGGCACACCCCTTCCGACACGTGGTCTCCACGGCGACCTGGAGCCCCTGAGACCACCTGTGTGCCCGCCGGATTACACTTTGGCTCTACGGCGGGCACCTGAGGATGTGCCTCTCATGACGGCTAACACACTTTCCATGATCCCCAGCACCATCACTGGCATGCAGCCCCTCCATGCCTTTAACACGTACCCCCCTGCTCCGGCACCAAGTGCGGGGCACAGCAACAACGCCCTGCCCCATCAGCACTCCACCACGCGAGTATAGTAACCCCTTGAGGGGACCAGGTCCCCCAAAAACATAGGAACACAAACCTCAAGTACTAAGAGTGGTGCTCTACATGGATACTGTCCAACTCACCGCTCACATTCTTTTTAAGTCCACTCCCAACACACTCTCTTTCTTTCTCTCTCCTTCTTTCTTGTTTTACTCTTCCTGCTCTTCTCGTTCTTGGTATGAGCAGTGGAGAAAGTTTTGGGTGGAAAAGCAAACGTTGGCCATTTTCCCCTCTGAGTGCAGCAGCTATCCCCTCCCTAAAGTTTGATTTTGTTTCTTTTTTACTTGCATACATTACCGTCTTTCTTTCTCTTTCTTTCTTTTTTCTTTTCTTCTTCCCAGCAGTCTTCTGCTCTTCTGTAGCTGTTTCTAGTCCCCAAAAAGAACAGTTTTTCCTACTTCGGACTGTTTTATAAATCAAGAGAACATACATGTAAGATATGTATTATTGATAACCTTATAAGGCTATGAATGAAAAAAGATTCTACTATCTAATTTTTACCAGCATTCTTGTGCCAAGTACTGTGATCATCGTCCAATCAGACGCAGTCTCGCGGACGGACGTGGAGAGAATCGCCTGAACTGGATTTATTCAAGGAATTTGCAGAAATTAGAAGAAAAAAAAAGTGCCAAATTAGTTTTCTTTACTTTTGTTTCTCTTTTGTTTTTTCTGTTCACTTTTGCTTTTTGTTTTGCACTGTCACTGTTATTTGCCTATGGGGAGAAATGAACAACACAACAAATATCTATATAAAAAGTAAAGATATATAATAATTCAATTTATATCCTGATTGCGCTTTGGGAAATTTGCATGATTTATTTTTTAAGAGGAAAAAGGACATCTGAGATTCAAGACTCTTCTTTCTTTGTCTTTTAATTGTTGTTGTCTTTTTCTGCAACAGTCTCTCTTCCTCTCTCTCTCTTTCTCTCTGTCTCTCTTTTTTTGTTGTTGTTGTTGTTGTTTTCTTTTTTTACATCAGCTCTACTTTGTGCACTTCATTTGGAGATTCTTTTCCCTCTGTAGATACATGCTCATATCCGGAAATGAAACTGATTCTTGACGATAATAAAAGGATAAATATTTTCCTTCTTTTTTTTTTCATTTATAATTACGGAAGTGGTACGACAGAGCTCATCTCCCGGAGAAGGACTGATCAGATCCACGATCCCCTCCTTTTTTTTGTTTTTTTTTTATCTCCGATCATATAGTCCTCTGTAGTAACATTATGCCACACTGAGTTAAGGAACGTTCACTGTGTCTCTCTCTCAGTTTCTCTGTAAAGACTCGAACTCTGCTGAGTTGGACATCCAGAGCGACGGGATCAACACCTGCGTCCGTTCCTGCACAGCTGGAGTCTCCCCGTCTCTCTCTTTTATCCAGAGCCCAAGAGAGCTCATGACGTGTCCAGAACATTCTTCCCCTTCACTGACACTGACCTTTGAGTGATTATCTCAGTTTGAGCTCACTTGTCATCAGGCGGACATCTTGTTATATGCCCTGTCACAAGTCCCTGTAAGACCTCCAGGTTCAACTTCTCACCTCTCAATGTGTTTTTCTTTTCCAAAATCTCTCTTTCAGGGTGCCGAGAACGATCTGGCGGGAGGAATCGGGTGGTTTGCATTCATCTGTGTGTAAGTGTGTGTGTGTGTGTGTGTGTGTGTGTATGTGTGTGTGTGTGTGTGTGTGTGTGTGTGTGTGTGGAACAGGACAGATGTGGCCTACAAATGCATTCTGAATATTGACTTGGTGGCGGTTGAAAACGAAACATATTGCGCTACTGTGGACGAGGCTTTATTCCTCACGACACTTAAATATACATTCACAATACATAACGCAAGCAAGCCAATCTCATTGCCATCCATTTTGCGTTCTTTCGTCGTCTTGTTTTTGGAGTTTCTTGTTTGGTGGGTGGATGAAAAACACACAAGGCCACTTTCTGTCATGCCATGAGCGAAAAAAAATATATACAAGATGCAAACTGTACATTTTTATAAGTGTAAGAGATGACATGGTCTTTGTAAATATTTTGTTTATTGTTGGGCTCACAGCCAAACGTATCCACTGTAAAAAAAAAATAAAAAAAAAACAAACAAAAAAAGCAGGTGCAAGCTCATTCAGCCAATCACATCCCTCAACCCGCGATTCTGAAGACCCTTATCGATTTTTTTTCATTTAAAGATTTAAATATAAAGCTTTCTTTTTAACGAAAGACATTAAAACGTAATGAATGTTGAGGGAAGCAAATCCACGTTACAGGATACGTTGAGTCAAGAATGAGCGCACTTGGTGAGAATAATTGCATTTGGAATTCAAATTTGCTGCAAGACCCAACAATGCGGCGGACAAAAGAGTCGCTGGCTGCATCTGATTCTGTTTCGTTTGGAAAAGGAGGGTGGGACCGATCAGAATATTTTGTTGGAGAGAGCTAAATGAGAAAGTCTATATGAAGAAGATGCTTATTTTATTCTTCGTACAAGCTCGTAGGATGGAAAATCAGCCCCGTTTGGGTTTTTGGTTATAGTTTTTTTTTGGAGAGGCCTGCTGTTTGAGTCATTCTCCTGGGTGTTCTTCATCACGCTTCAGTGGACTAAATGACACTGTGGGGTGTTTGTTTTCTCTTACCTGGTTGTGAGTTCTTAGAAATTTAATGTTACCCAAACCATTGGAGATTTGTCGGACTGGGGGTGGGATTTTTGTTTGTGAATTTGAGCTGCATATATTTCAAAGTAGAGAATTTAAACAGTTCATATTTTTCTACAAAATAAAGGGGAGAGAGAGATGATGAATCTACCGGCAACTGACAGACATATAAAGCACACTCTCACCAGATATACGTGGTGATACTTTTTGTCTGGGTTGCCTATGTATTATAGAGGATTAAACAAAAAAATGAAGAAAAAAATATTGAGAAACACAACTGTTGAGTTTTAATGCTTGGTCGCCAAAAAAAGACTTGCACCTGTTGAGTTTCATTTTATTGAATTTCAGCAACGTTAAAAAAAGGCTTGAGATGTGGGGACTGTATGACCGCAACGGGTCGAAAGATTGAAATTCATATTTCTGTTTCCTATACAGGCTACTACACACTGTATGTTGTGTATCTGAACTGGACAACATTAAAAAGGTTATTAAACTTATACTGACAGGCCTGTTTCTTTATTTCAAAAGGTTGTCCAAGTATTACAGTTTCAGTCAAACTTCCAGGTTTGTCCTCTAGATGGAAGCATATCTTATAGTGACTTTGTTGTGGCTGCATGATGAACTCTGCTGAACCCTAAAAAGATCTTTGGTCCTGCCGTTAGATGTACGATAAAGGACTCAGAAAAAGGCATGTGTCCTGTAGTAAATAAAACAAAACGAACAAATAGCAGCAATTCGTGGAAATTAAAAGTATCTCTGGTGTGTGGTAGTCCATGTAGCTGCGAACATCTTGTCTGGCAGACACCGCTATGAGATTTTGAGCCTGCGACATGTCCACTTGTGTGCTCTAATGTGGTCCTGTGCAGGTTCTTCTGACATGTTTATCTTGCTGAATATGTCATGTTGTCACTACCGCTTTGCTTCACTCCTCAAATGATGCATACTTTAGAAACACAACTGCAGGCTTCTAGATTTCTAAACAAATGACACCCAGCTCTTTAAAGGGCTCTTGAACTGACTTTTTTTTCAGTTGTTTTGTACTGTTCTATGAGGTCTACTCATGATGTTAAGATGATTTGTACATTAGAAAGCTTATTTAGAAGCAAGGGTGGACTGGGACTAAAAACCAGCCCTGGCAATATAGCCAAACCAGCCCACATTACCACACCGACACAGCCCCATCCATGGACATGTACATTAACTACTTTTACTGGTGTACAGATGGGGAAATAATATAAGCAGTACCATATGTAATAAATATTTATTTTTTGTTTGGACTTGTGAGGGAAACTGGGAGGAAAACCACGCGAACATGCAAACTCCACACAGAAACACCAACTGACCCAGCCGAGGCTCGAACCATTGACCTTCTTGCTGTGAGGAGACAGCGCTACCCATTGAGCTGCCCCCTTTCAAGACTATTTCAGTTATTTTATGCATTTGGCATCATTTGCTTTCTTTGAGCTTTTCGGCACTGCCTTTCCTTTTTTACGGTCCATCTCTGACAAGTAGCTTGTGTTGCGCTCACTGTTTTTTTGACATTCTTGCCAGATTTTGATTACGGCCGCGTAACCTCTGATTGGGTCAGCCCATCTCAAAACCAGCCGGCCATTGCCGATTGGGCCAATGCAAAACATTTATTATTATTATTACTAATATCATCATCATCATCATTATATTCCACATCTTGCAAGAGAAAAAAGCTGCCTGCATGTAAAAGCAATACTTATAAAAATATATATATAGAAAATAGCATGCCGGCCCACATTTAAAAAATGGTCCAGCCCTTCTAGCATTTGCCAAAATTGCCAGATGGCCAGTCCGCCCCTGTTTAGAGGAATTGAAATTATTTAGAAGTAATAAAATAGTTTAACATCGTTCATACTTCATCCTTTATAGATGGACATGTAATAAAATCATTGTGTGGTGTGATGTGACTATCCGCTCCAGTATAGCTGGCACAGCATCATCCGAAAATTCAACAACTTGATGTTTTGGCTGTTTGTCATCAATGTAAGCTGTTTTTAGACATTTTGAGTTCTGAAACTGCGCTGACCTCTTATGTTTCAAAAGATCAAGCAAATTTCTCAGTTCATCTCCTCTTTAAAAGGTTAGTTCATGCCAAAATGAAAACTCCTAAATTACTCACCCTAATGTCGTTACGAAGCCAAAAAAATAATAAAAAATGTGTTAATCTTTAAAACCCAAATGAACATTATTTAATCAAATTTTAGTCTGTTCTTCCACTCAAAGTCTCTTTGTCCAAGATATCAGTCGTACTGGTTAAAGTGATTTTTATGTTGAATACTAAAGTAAAAGAATGCTGTCTAACTCGACCTGATATAGAATCGATATATTTTTTACAACCCTTCACAATTGAAACGAGGCTATGTATGAGAAAGTCTTACCTCTGATTTATATTCGGTGACACTAGCTATGCTTCCATCCAACTATTTTTATGCACATTTTGGATATGCATATAAAAAATGGTTGATGGTAATGCCATAATGCATGAAGCTAATGCCCATAAGTTTTGAAAATACTGTATAATAATTAGTGCATAATAAATGTATGTGAATAACTGAGTCGGTTATACTTTTTATTCTATAAGAAAAGATTAGCATAAACTACAATGGAAAAACTTTTATCAAACAAATTCCAGTATGTGCACTGAAAAAAGTCATGTGATGTTGGTATTAGAGATCATGTAATGATAAAAATGTGTGTGAATGGACAAACCAGCAGGCTGAGCACACTATAAAACATCTAAAATGTTATTTTGGTCATTTTAAAAGGCCATAACCATTTCAGTATTAGTGTTGTATTATTATTGACCTCCAGAATTGTTAAGAGCATCTGTGCTCTGCGGCTCACACCCATAAACACCACTGCGCTCACTCATTTTATTAAAGAAAAGATTCACACAGCTTCTCCTACCGCGGCAAATTCCGTTTTTACCGTTGATATTAGGCGCCAGTTAATCAGGAAGTGACGATTTTGTTCTCTTTGGCTCATTGGATGGAAACGCAGCTTTATTCACGTGTCTTTTATGAGATATTCCTGTTTTGCACATAAATTTAATTGGCATCTTTGGATGGAAACAAATGTCTGTAAGTGTCACCATTCAGAATTAAAGCACACCAATTAATTTGTCATCAACAAAAATTACAGTAACGACGTATAGCAGCCGTGCGGAATCCTGGAAAATAAACCAAACTCTGACCAATGTGAGAAGATTTTACCTGCACGTGACTTGTTTTAACTATTTTGGTCTTTTTAGAAACTTTGCCATGTGAAAGTGAACCACACCCAGAACAAAAAGCATTTACAAGTGTGAACGCACCCTCAGAATTAATTCAACATATCTTCATTTGGGTCCTGTAGATGAATAAAAGTCTTTGGAGCAACATGCGGGTGAGTAAATGATTCTCCTTTAGGGTTAAACTAAGATTCAAGCCGGAGTATCATGTCTCCATCAAGTGTTGTGGTCCAGCTTGTGGCGGTTATCTGGTATCAGCTGTTTTGCCGTTGGCAGGCTGGAGCAGCTGAAAGCAGGAGTCGGACTTTTCCTCTCAGGAAGCTGCTCTGCACCTGCAGAAGTTCTGGGAGAGACGAGACCTCCTGCGTCTGTGAGCTGGCAGGAGCTGAATCATCTGGAAGAACTGTGGACTCGGCCTGCTGCGCAAACACAGCGCACTCATTAGGGAAAATTGATCATCCCCGAAATTCACAAAATGGATAAATTGCAGCTCTAGAATCTGATTGGATTTGGCCTGGTAAAACAGCCACGACGCACGCAACAAAGCAAGGCTTTGAAGCGTTGGCCGCTAAGCTAGTTAGCGCTTCCATTTCAAGATTTGCCAGCTGTATTGTGCGCACTGCACAGTGTTGTTGTTTAAGCATGATTCATTATGTTTTAGCACAGATGGAGTGCTTCACCGATGATGATTGATATATATTGATTCAGCTTTCCATTCACTCTCATAGTTTCACAGACAGCAATGAATCACATTTTGGGCCTTTGGTTTACTATGAAGAAATAAAATCTTACAATGAATAGCTGAATTATAAAATACACATTTGCACATATTTAGGCATCCCTATGGTCACTTTAATATACTCAGCAGACAATTTATGATTATAGCTCCATCTGAATTGATAAAAATGATGTAGTTTTCTGCTGACTTTGCACTCAAGACAAATTACTCAGAATTTCTGTGGAAAGTTAGTGAGTTCTTTATTAATATAAGCATGTATTCATGTTTATTTGGTGCTATTAGTAAAGCTTAAAGGGATAGTTCACTCAAAAATTACAATTTCCTCACCATTTACTGACCCATAAATGCTTCTAAACGTCTATGAATTTCTTTCTTTTGCTGCATACTAGGGTAGGCTACTACTATGTGGTAATACTATGGAAATTAATGGCTGTTTTTTATCTTCAGCATATCTTACTTTGTGTTCAACAGAAACTCAAACTTGTTAGTTAAATGAGTGAATGATGACAGAATGATGACAGAAATGACATTTTCGGGTATACTTTTATATTCTTTATATTCACTTGCACTTTGTAGCTTATTAAACTGTGACATCTATACAGCCGTATATCATGCCTAAAAGAGCATTGATTAAATTAATTTCCAATTAAAATGATCAGAATTTGAATCAAAACATTAATTCTTGTGATTATTATGACATATGCTACTATTAGGGAAGTTTTATAGAGACAGGATTGATCATAGGTTTAAGAATTAATTTCAATGAATCGATTGCATAATAGACATTTGAGATTACATTCACTTTTTCTGGATTTGTTTAGTATAGACATTGTTTTATATTCAGAAGTATGAAAAAAAAATTAAGAGATTAATTGAAAACTCTTGCTTTCTCTGTATGTAGTTGATTTTTTGAGTGAAATGTTCATTTTTTGATATTATAAAGGTCTAATAAAAGTTAGACATTTTGTCCAGTAAATTACAATTGTTCAGCATGCTAAATGATTTGGTAAAACTTTATTTGAAGTTGGTGTTTATAAGACTGTCATGAAACTTTTATAATAATGACATGACATGATTTTATGCATGTTTAGGATAAATGTCATTAAGTGTTTTTGCTTAGTTGTCATTTTAAACATAAATGTGACATTGTTTTAGATGTCATTGTTGTGAATACTTTACATGAATACATCACAACCTGTCTATGTCTTTATCATGACAACTTGACATGACCCAGACAATTTAAGCTGTCATAAATCTGTCATAAACATGATTGTCATGAAGCTATTATAATTGTGTGATAAATTTAATAACAGTGTGATTAATATGACTTCAAGTAATAAAATTGATTTTGTCAATAAAATGTCATCAATGACACTGTGTTAAAATTATTTAACAATTCATTGAGAATTTTATTAAGAAACTGTAATGGCAAATTTATTTTGTTCCGCTAAAAAAAAAATATCTGAAAAAATATTCATCGCATGATTATAATTGGCCTGATGACAGTCATGTTTATGACAGATTTATGACAAGTAATGTAGTCTTGATAATGTTAAGTTGTCAAGCCAAAGGTTATGATGTATTTTTATTTAAGGCAACTTGACATAACAAAGACCCTTAAACACATAAGATTCATTCTAGGGTTGCATGATTAATCGAAAATGATCGCAAACTCTAACGATCTTAATTCAGCTTTTTAACAACAATTTCGTTTTCAAAAAAGCGTAAAGACGGTCGCACAAGTCTTCAAGTAAAGTTTTACCAAATGTGTTTAATTCCTTTTGATTAAAAATCTAAGGAGACCCGTAAGGCATGTGATGGTGGGAAAAAATAGTTGGAAGAAAAGAAAAACTGGGTGGGAGAAAAAATAGCTAAGAGAAATATGGGAAAATACTTAATGATAGGATGATAGAATGAAGGGTTGACATGTATGAAGTGAACAGAGCAGTGTTTTTTGGACAAGAGTTTTGCGAGAGAACGCAAAAACTTAAAAATACATATTTTCCTATCACTCAGTTTTTTTTCTCCCACCTATTTTTTTTCTCACACCCAGTATTTTTTTCCACCCATTTTTTTCCCATCATCATGTCTCTTCCAGGTCTCAGTGCTGTCTAGAAAGGGAATTTAAACATCTTATTTGTTGTTTAATGCAACAAAAAAGCTCTAAATTACTGGTCATTTAAAATAGATATTTTGCGCAAACACAACTAAAATTCATAGATTTTTTAGTGACATATTTAGCATTTCTGTATTATTATTTTCTTATTTGTATTGTACTCTCTGAACATTTTCATCTTACCCTCTCTGCAGCTGGAATAATGTCTAGCACTGATCAGCACTTGTTATCATTTGGCATCTTTCACAGCAGAACTAGGTTAAAAATGTCCAGTTGCCTAAAAGTTTAGTCTCCAGTAATTGCAACATTCACTACTGGTGAACCGCCCGCAAACACAGAAACATGCAGCGCCACGGCTAAACTTCACCTCACAGTCACTGAACTATCAAAAACACACTTCTCAGAATCCCACCAACACAGAGAAAGAGAGGAATTAAAGGGCAGACTAACTGAATGCAGTTTCTGTGAATGACAGATTAAAAGAGACTGCTGTTATTCTCAGAATCGTCAGCGATAGTCAAGTAAGAAGAACTGAAGGATTTGATTCTCACAGATGGACATCTCTGGTTTCCATACCTGTAAATGGAGGCTGCGTATGATCTGGCCTAGACTGTGGAGGTTACTGATGTTGTTTTCTAGTGTGTTTAATAGTGAAGAGTTGCTGACTGTTTTCCTGGCCGTATTAAGTGCCTGAAGTAGCACAGACAGTCCTGTCTGGACCTCCACGGCCTGCATCTGAACCTGGACATGCAGATTCATTGGAAAATAATTGTCTAATACAGTGGTTCTCAAACTTTTTTCACCAAGTACCACCTTAGAAAAAAATCGTCTCTCCAAGTACCACCTTAGAAAAAAATCGTCTCTCCAAGTACCACCTTACGACGCTATTTTTTTAACCAGTATTAAAAAATAGCGTTGTAAGCCTAATTAAGCAGCTACAGGTGTGCACAGTTTTAAAACGATGCAGATTAAATCCTATTATTAAGAATATGTATTATTGTCAGTCACTTTAAACATTTGAAATAGTCTGAACATTAACTGTGCTTGCAGATAAAAAAAAAAAAAAGTTTTAGTTAAAATGTGTTTTTAAAAGTTCTTAAAAAGTAAAAAGAAAACTGCTGTACTTAAATCTAAAGTATTCATAGTAGCCTATTCATCAAAAGCTGGAAATGCTGCTTGGACCTTATAAATATAGGCTATATGTCATATTCCTACACTTTCAGACAAATCTTGAAATAAATGTTAAATGTACATGACAGGGTTCATACAGGCACAGCCTAATGAAAGTCAATTCCAGCACCTATTTTTTTTTCAAGACTGACATGCTATGTATTGAAGACCTGAAATGTATTCTCAGCAACCCATAAAACATTGCATAGGAATAGATACAAATAAAAACCATTAATAATAATATTTATTAATCATATATTAATAGTATAATAAACCTGCACTAAGTGCTTGTGAAATCTTTTTTGTACTCAAATAAAAATACTATCACACTGCTAAAATAACAAAAATTTAAGTAAATAATACTAATATTAGGTAAAAGTACAAATTACTCTTTTAAAAAGTACTAGTTGGTTATTTTTGAAAAAAAATCTGATTTTCATTATGAAATTACTTTTTTTTAAGTGTAAAACTAATTTAATGGTTGGATTGCTTACATTCCAAAGCTACATGTATAA
Organism: Danio rerio; assembly: GCF_052040795.2. Taxonomy (NCBI): domain Eukaryota; kingdom Metazoa; phylum Chordata; class Actinopteri; order Cypriniformes; family Danionidae; genus Danio; species Danio rerio. The sequence continues at coordinate 26,013,638 of NC_141030.1, forward strand.
TTTGCACTAACAAAGGAAGTATAGTCAATTTTTCCTTTCATGACAATTAATCTTTTTCAATAGCACTGGTAAAACTACCAAATAATCTTTAAGGCCATAGAGACACTTTTTGCCCATTTTTAAAAATATATATTTTTAAGCTTTGAAAGGTTAAATTAAAGTATATGGTAAAAAGATTTAAATTTAGCGTTTTATTTACATATTTTACACAATTTTCTTTACAATATGGCAAATTTGTTTCTTAAATAGCTGTACATCACATGTAGATTTTATTTTACACTTGATCTTAATCTAAAATAGAAACGTAAAAAAATACAAGTACACTGTCAGTAAAAAAAATAAAACAAATGAATTCATTTTACTTGAGGTATTTGAAATATGACGACACTGCATTTATTAAAGCAGAGCTTTAAGAGCCTTATTGTAAATTGTGATAAATAAACAATAAGTAGGCTAACAATGGATTGCTTTGACCTGTAATGCTTTAGGACAGATCAGAATACAGCTAAATGTATAAATAACATAAATACCTCATCCAGAAACATTTCCAGCATAATTCTTTTGTCGTAAAGAAATAAAAAATGTTCCACCTTTGCTAAAAGTAAGTTTCACTTCACAACACAGCCAAATAAGAAGACCATTAGCATTGTCATCGATCATGTATCAATCTATTTCTAAATATTTGATAACTTTGAATACTTTTGACTAAATTTAGTCAAGGAGCAATGATAAATAATGTCTACTTTAATAGTGGAAAGATCGCGATTGTATTCAATCTGAGCACACACGCGATCATGAGAGGTCTTGCAGTTCATTTCAAAAAAGCCTATTTAAGAGCTCACATATCTGTTTTAGCTATTTGCGTACATGAATGCGCTCTCGTGTTAAAATAAAGCACTCGCCGCATTTGCAGAAATGAGTAATTGCGCAATACCTTCATTCCCGCGCCGCCATTCAGAATGTATTTAGAGGAGTGACAGGTCAGAGGCGAGTCGACTGGCTGTCGGAGGGCGAAACGTGTATGAAGATCATCAAATAGGCAGGAAATATGTCCGCGGTTTAATTACTCTGCTAGTCATCTCTGCAGTGAAAACATCCGAGAAGCATTATTCCAACAAAACATTTGTTTTTAAGTTGTTTTTTCTTTCTCTGCAACACAGAAAGCCTTTGTCCCGCCCTTACGTTTCACGCAACTAGACAAGGTCGACTGTGATTGGCCACTTTTCATGTCAGTCAAATCACGCTTCAGAATCAATTCTTAAACTTCGGAAACAGATTTTCAGCAGCTTATGACACAGTGCACTAAAATAAACACTCTAAGCACAGCGCTGTGATCGTACGCTTCACAAAACAGCCAATGCTGATCACATCAATGTCATATTACGCATTAAAGGATTAAAGTGTTAATTGTTTCTTTCATTATTCAGCGATTCCTCCGCGTACCACTAGGAGGAAGCCCGCGTACCACTAGTGGTACGCGTACCACAGTTTGAGAACCACTGGTCTAATAAATAAACTTCTATTGGATAAAAAAGAGGTACTAATAGGATGTGGGAGAAGTTTAAATATATGATGAATGGTAAAGTAAAATAGTAAACTGATCATCTAACATAATTACAAAAAAAAAACTTTCTAAAACACTTTATATCAATAATTATTATAAAATAAAAGTAATTCTTGTGATTATAATTTAGATTTGTACTGCTCTGTTACTATAATATAATATAATATAATATAATATAATATAATATAATATAATATAATATAATAGTATAGTACATTGTGACTCACATCTATATGTTCCCAAAGAGCAAAGTCAACTCTTGTCAGAGGAACAAAGTAGGATTTCATCACTCCACAGCCTCCTCTGCAGCCTCGCTGAGAGAGAGAAAAACAGATGATATGTTTCTGAAAATAATATGACATTTGGTGTGAAGTGTGTTCGGGCCTCACCATGATGACTTCTGAATCTCCAGCTTCTCGAACGAAGTGGTCCAGAACCCTCAGGTCACAGATGGGGCGCAGCGGAGAGACCAAACAAACGAACACCATCAAAACCAACACCAGACCTGAACAGGATAAACAAAACACTCTGACTTTACAAAGCTTCACGTAAAGCCACATATACCTGGGGTTCGCAACTATGCCTGTTTCTTTTTACGATTATTTTTTAAGGGGTTTTACCTTTAATGGGACAGGACAGTTAAGACAGGCTATTGGCGCTAAAGAGCTATTTTAGTCTTGAATTAATAACAACTTACAAATACAGTTGTAGTCAGAATTATTAGCCCCTCTTTTTTTAAATATTTACCAAATGATGTTTAACAGAGCAAGGATATCTTCACAGTATGTCTGATAATGTTTTTTTCTTCTGCAGAAAGTCTTATTTGTTTTATTTTGACTAGAATAAAAGCAGTTTTACCATTTTTAAACACCTTTTTAAGGACAAAATTATTAGCCCCTTTAAGCTTAATTTTTATTTTTTATTTTTTTATTTTGATAACGATGATAAGCTCTGGATATTTTTACTCAATATTAATCTAAGAGCCAATCACACAGCAGCAATGTGTGACAACAACCAATCAGCATGAAGTCAAAAGACCCTTTCCGAATGCACTTTGCTAACAAACTCAACAAGACGACAAAAATTAGGAAATAATAAGCGGAAGTAAAGGTGAAAGTAAACTAACCTTGAGTTATTATCCATAGATGATGAAATTATCGACAAAATAGCAGCATGAATTCAATTAGTGTTAGTAGTTTGGCTATCAGAAGTGTGACAAGAAGCAGATTAAAACGATATGTAAAGTATGTCGTATAAAAACCAAATCTGGCAACACAACCAAGATATTCAATCATCTAAAAAGTATCCGCCAAAAAAAGTTTTTCAACTTGTGTGGACTTGCTGGAAGTTGTGCCATATGTTTTTATTGTTTTTTTCATTTAATTTACCTGGTAATGCCAGATTAGTCTTTTTTAATGTATTTTTAACGTATTTGTTTTAATTTAAAGTCAAATGTGTCATCTGTTTTTGTTAATAAACAATATTTTGAATTGTAATTTAATATTTTTTGTTGCATCAGTCATAATAAGTTTTAATGCTGGAAGCATTAACAAATTACTGTATATCGACATTTATTGTTATTATTCAATCTGAAACAAAATAATCCGGTTTGTGTTATTGCCATATCGCCCAGCCCTATTCTGAAGAATGTTGGAAATCGCAAACCATTTACTTCCAGAGTAAAACATCTATCTATATACAGTGCTCAGCATAATTGAGTACAGCCCATTTTGAAAATAAATATTTGTATCCATTTCTCAGTGAATATGGGCAATGTATTTTGGTGCATTTCAACAAAACAGATTATTAAACAGATATATTTATTAAAATAATAATTTAGTCGCCAAACATATTTAGAAATTGAAAGATGATACAATTAAATTCAAGCAAAATATTGCAAAAACAAATGTCAACCTAAGATTAGGGAGAGGTGTACTTATAAATGGTGAGCACTGTATATAGTTAATGGTGAGTTGATTTTAACATTTTTCTGCATCCAACAGAAGAAAGTTAAGCTTGAGTACATGGTGGCAGATTTATAATTGAACTCTCATTTTTAATGGGTATTGATAATCATATATCAATACCACAGAAGCTTCAATAATACAGCAAAGAGATTGGCAGCGGTGGGATTCGAACCCACGCCTCCAGAGAGACTGGAGCCTAAATCCAGCGCCTTAGACCGCTCGGCCACGCTACCCACGGAATTCAACACAGATTCAGAGACAGACTCATAGGTGGCCCAAACAAAACGATAATGGTAAAATATGAAATGTCTTGGAATTCATTGGTGCGTTGCATTAGCCTACGACCACAACTTTCGCCGACTACCCTCCGTGTCTTGAACTCCTGGATAAAAGCTTCTCCGTGTAGTTCCCTGTTTCTTCATTCAGTGTCATGACTTTCAGCGTTTTAACTGTCATTGCAGCTGAAAATAGCATGGCGCAGCAGCTCCTATTTTAAAGCGTTTTGAAACATTTAAACTACATGGAAAAGCGGTTCCGCATTTAGTGTCGAGAAGTTTTGATTCAGGCCAGTGACTCGAATCTTTACAATCAGCAGAAAACACTGAATCGTTTCCTGCGGCTGCGGGCTGTATCATTTCATTTGAGGTGGCAAATTGTGTTATATTCATGTAGGTAAGTCGCTGAGTTCAACCCTTCAAGAAAAACCATTCACACATGTTAATTCTTAGACCGCGAAGCACGTGCTTTAAACGAACCGATTCAGATTCAGAGACTCACTCAAGTGAACAATTCAAGTCAATTTTCACAAAAATCGTGTGCACGTCACGGGCTTTAAAACTCTACTGTACGCAATAATAGAAGTCATTGCAGCGATGCATGAATCAGATGTTTGAGGTAAGCTACTCTCTATCACAAATGTTGCGATTAACCATGTTTTACCGTGTACATTAACCGTGGTTTTATTACAAACAAACAAGAAAGTTCAAAAGTAGGCTAATGTGGTATTGTAATTATAACTCGGTTACTTAACTATAATTAAAACATTAATTTTCGTAAAATGCCTTATCATAAGTGAACTGTAGAACTAATCATGATTTGCAAGCAACATCCGTAATAAAAAATATAAGACTGTAGCCAAACGTTGTAATGCATTTATTGTATTTATTAACTAAATAGGGGATTGATAGGCATAGGGTCACTGTAGGGTGCAAAAATACAAACGTATCATAGTAGCCTACATAAACTAAATCACAGATGTTTTCTGTTCTTTTTGTATTGCTCCAATGTAATGGCTTACCTGAAAACGTTTGCATCCGCAATGTGCATTTTGAAGTTGCATAATGTTTTTTTTTTTTTTTTTTGTAATTGTATGTTCCTGTTAGCACACTACTGTTACTCCATACCGAACACGTTTCTGCTGTAGGGTACACATAGTTTAGTGCACTCAATCTGACTTTTACATGACCCTGTTCCTCCTGCGTCCTTGGTAACTTAGTAGCCTATTCAGGCGCTGTTCTGTCTGCTCTGTTTGTGGCGGTCACTTTGTTGTTGCTCAACATTAGCCTACTTGCAGAGTTCAGTGTGACGACATGCTCTCACGATTGACTCTTTAACTACAAACTTTATAACTGATAGATAGATAGATAGATAGATAGATAGATAGATAGATAGATAGATAGATAGATAGATAGATAGATAGATAGATAGATAGATAGATAGGCTTTTTTCTGACGTATACTATCATTTTCTTATATTTTCATTTCTAACTTAAAGAATCAGGTCTTCGTTTTTTATTTGTTTGACAACACTACTATCTAGTGGTCATATGTTGAACTACAGCTAGCAGTTTAAATACTGTATCATTACAGCTTTTTAAAAAAATAATAAAAATAGGTTACCTTTCTCAAGCATGGATATTAGACCATGTGCCGGTGCCCTTCTCAGCTTTAGTGCTTTTTAAACACAGATCCACTCTTAGAATTAAAGGTTCATTATTGCTGTTGATTGTTCCATGTAGAACCTTTGGAATCTTTTCATTTTCCTTTAGCTTAGTCCCTTTATTAATCTAGGGTTGCCACAGCAGAATAAACCACCAACTTATCCAGTGTATGTTTTATACAGCGGATACCCTTCCAGCCGCATTCCAGTACTGGGAAACACACATACACACTCATTTACACACATACAGTACTGCCAATTTAGTTTATTCAATTCACCTATACCGCATGTCTTTTGGGGAAACCGGAGCACCCGAAGGAAACATACGTGAACATGGGGAAAACATGAAAACTCCACAAAGAAATGACAACTCACCCAGCCAGGACTTGAACCAGCAACCTTCTTGCTGTGAGGCAACAGTGCTAACCACTGAGCCACCATGTCATCCTTGAAACCTTTTCAGTCAAGCAAAATATGATTCTTTAATTTAGATAATTTAATGTTCTTCGCTCTAAGGGAAAGTCTGTAAAGAAATGTTCTTTGCAACACCCGGAACGATTCTTTTATTTTGTCAATGCAAAAAAAAAGTTTTTGGAGCTTTTTATGTAATTAATTGTTGCATTCATTTAAGACTCTTTGTTAAAGAATCAGTGTCATTGTGCTTTGCTGGGACGCTACATTTACATTTTAAAAGTCTTCTAGAACAGGAAAAGACTCCATAGTACTTTGCAGAAAAACAAGAAACATTCATTCACTGGCACTATGAATTGGGTTCAAAATAACAGCTGCCAGTATTGATATTTACCAGACACAGGAACACAGTAGTTTCAGAACATCTTTTAGAGAGAGAGAGAGAGAGAGAGAGAGAGTCAAGGCTTATTCAGCCTTATGCGCCTCATGGCATTTGTATATCCTTCCTCATTTGTATCTCTCTGAGATTAGATTATGCCCTTAAGTAAAATGAAAAGAATATCCCCCAAGCCACTAAATTCACACATATGGTGTTAGATTTCATTGATCAGCTTTTGAACACTCGTCCTTTGTGACCTCAGAATTACTGTGCACTAAACTGTATTCCCTTACAGTGCTACAAATGTTTTCACAGAAGCCCATTTTACCTCAAAATATAAAAACAACAAATAATTGCATCTTTTTGCTCATTCAACACTTTTCTCACAATTCTTAAAGGTAAAAAATCTAAATTTGAACAATTCTGATCATTATCCCTTCAAAATTGTGCATGGCAATTTTGTTATTTTCCCTTTCATTTAATTTTGGATTACACAACTCCATTGAAGCTTGTTTCCGCCCTGATAAAAAGTATCTGCAATTTTGTTTTTCCAAATTATAAATGAAATTTATTGGCTATTAGTTCTGGAAATGTTCCTATGCTTCAGATTTTATATAAACTTGCAGTTGCACATTTATATCTTACAAATAACTTAACTGTGAGACTTTTTGGTCACATTTCTGAGTTTATATTTCACAGTTAAAAATTTGCAATTGCCTTTTTCATTTTATTATTCATGCTTTCAAACATTTCTGATTGTATTAACTGTAAGATATAATCTTGAAATCGCAAGATATAAACTTGTAATTGTACAAAATGTATAAACTGCCAATTGGGAGAAAAATAATCAGAATAGTGAACATCAATGATAGAGAAACATGAGCACTTTCACTAAGTGTTTTTAAAGAATTCACAAGACGTTTTCTCCATTCATAACTCTATTTATCATCCATTTAATAATGTTTCATTGATGTGATGCACTGACTGTTACTGAAAATAACCCTTTAATCATGGAAAAACTGCATATGCATGGCTAATAATGAAACAAGACTAGAATTGTTCTTAGGTTTTTATTGATTTCTATCAGTGTGACATTTTTCATCTTTATTTATACACACCATCTTTATACTACAAAAACCAAGAAATACAACCTAGAACATCAGGTGGTGTCAGTAGCACGTGTATGCAAAGTAAGTTTGTCATGATCAGGCTTTGCATTTGTAGGAGGATTAACGTAATAGTATATAAGATAAAAGCAATAAAGGCAGAAAGCTGAAATAAAAGGTTATGAAGTCATTTCATTATTGTTTTTCTCCTTAAAGACAATTACATAGTATTCTTAAAATATCACAGATGAATCATAATTATTTTATAGGCCAAAAACATACAGTTCTATTCAAAAGTTTGTGGCTGGTTATTTATAAATTTTGTGTACAATTTTTTGGTCTCTTATGGGTGGTTCATTCTGCTGTGGCGACCCCTGATAAATAAGATATTTAGCCGAAGGAAATCCAAATACATAAAATGTGTAGTAATATATCTTCCAGATATAAATGATTTCTTATGATGATGCTTTTTGGGATTCCTTAATGAATAGACAGTTTAATATTTAAAGCATTTATTTAAAGATGTAATTCAAATGTGAGCAATTTATTTAGTTTATTTAATTTATTAGTTTATTTTAAGGTCCAATTCACACTATTAACAAACCATTAACAAAGAATTTTAGATCAATAAACTAATAATTAGCAACTTATTAATCATTTGTAAAGTAGTTGGGCTTAGGCGATAGGGATAAAGAATGAGAGCATACTTTATAAAGCAGCCAATATCTCAATAATAAGCAGATTATAGGTCAGTAGTTAATAGTGGGAATTGTTAACCACCTTAACAACTAAAGTGTTAACAAAAATGTTACTGTTGGCCAATTTATTGCACAGCTTCTGACCAAAAAGTCTGTGTTTAAAAGGAAATGCCTAGAAAAGCTACTGGAAAGAAGAAAGTATGAAAAAAACGAACCCACAACCAAAGCTATAGAAGTGCAGGCAGGTCAGATCATACGCTGTGAAGAAGGTAAGGAGGAAGAGGTGAAGGTGAGTTACAGTTATCATAGAAGAGCTGGAAGTTCATGTCTACATTCATTCTCTGTGTCAGAATGAGCTCGAGCTCCAGCACCGTGAGCTCTTGAACCGTGTTTCCCTCTTTTGCGTTCTTGGCAATGGCCGCGTAGGTCGGGAAGTGGATGCGCTCGACGTGCGGGGAGTTTCGGTCGTAGTCGGTGCAGCAATAAGCAGACCACACGTCTTCGGGGATGCCCACACGATTCAGGTTGTTACGTCGGATCATGTTTCCAGCGTGGATAACGCCAGTCACGATGTAAGCTGTGCCCCTGCAGAAGTTGTTGAGGCGCACGCGGATACGCTCTTCATACTGGCGCCAGGGCCCGATATTGAACTCGCGGATTTCTGGCACGACGTTGGTGAGCGTGTATGTGGCCGCTCGGTCTTGAGGGTCAGACTGGTGCTGGTCTGGATTTAGGTGCCCTCTCTCGTACAGAACCACGTCTGAATAGTCATCCAAAACCGCCTGGCTGTCCTCAAACTTCATGTGTAAGTATCCAGTAGGGAACGGCATCATGTTCCCATTCCCATCAATCTCTGCAAGCTGGAAAGAAGATACCACAATAGAATGTAATAAAATATTAGCCTATGCACAATACACTTTTGTATCCAGTAATCTCAAATGACTTTTGTATATAATTCAGTTTACTCGAAATGCCTATATAGGCTACTCAAACTGCACAATTTGTAAGATGTTGTTACATTACCTATACAAAAAAAATAATAAAACACTAGAACAGAATTATATATTTTGTGGACTTATGCGCCTACATTGTTTCAAATGTTTCAAATATGTTCAAATCCAAAGAAATAAGCCGTTTTAACATTGTGACATGGACAGTGGCCTGATGTCATACACTCTCGACTTCCAGTTCGGTTTTATAAAACACCAAAAGTGCTTTAAAATGTTGTTTTATTAGACTGTACAGAACAGCATTTTAACAGAACCATATAATGGATTTAGTATGATAACACAGTGCTGCTTCTTCCTCACATAATTATGACCGGAAGAGCCAGAACAGAGGGACTGTGGCATAATAAAAGCTGTGCTGCTTTCGTGCCGTGACATGCTTGTCACTTATCAGAAATTGTTTCAGCACTGTCGTTTCGCTGTGATGGCTTTCAGCATTACTCTGCTTTGTACTAGCATGATAATAATAATCCATAAACATGAGTTCTACGGTCCTGTAGGAAATAATGAAGGTGACATCAATATACATCTTTGTTGTAAATACGCGCAATCTAAATGACATACTGTGCTTTTAAAAGGAAGTTGACCCAAAAATCTAAATATACTCAGTATTTACTCACCCTCAGTGGTCCCACACCTTCATGAACACTAAAGAAGAAATCTGAAAACCAGTAACTAACATCCATAGCAGAAAAAATGGAAGTCAGTGGTTAAAGGTTTACAGTTTTCTTCATAATTTCTTCTTTTGTCTTCAGCAAGTGGAGAGAGAGTAAATGATGACAAAATGTTCAGTTTTAGGGGAACTTTTCCAGTAACACTTTCTCTGACAAGTGCATGCGATGTCTTTCTACATGTGATGTGCTTACAGCATCTTTATACAATAAAAGCAAACAGTTTATATAAAAAGTTTAGATGCAAAAACCTCTAAATGCTGCTTTTTTTACCCTTATATGTATATGTTCAGTTATTTTACTTTAAAGACAATGAAAATAACTTATTTATCACAATAAAAGTAAACTTACTGAGCATAAACACAGGAGTTTGAGAAAAATGCTAATTTTAGAAGAAAACATCAAATTTAGGTTTTTGCATCTAAACACATCTTCATATGGAAAAAAAAAACATCTTGTCATTAATTTCAATAATGATAATTCAATAATTAACTGAGTGTGTTTATGTGCCAGCTCTTTGCTGATTTAGGCCTGTCATCAATAAATAAATAGCAATAAAACTTAATACCGCCAGTGGATGGTGACGAGTCCCTGTAGTAGTGATTGATTTATTGATTAATTGATTAAATCATTCATTAAAATCATTAATTAAACATTACAGATTCATTGAGAGGCAAAGCCAGCACCTGTCTTAAATGAATCATTGGCTTGTTTAATGCAGTTAAAAACAGACCCTTTTAGGGTTGCATTTTTTAAAAGCATTGTTTTTCAATTGTAAGTAATAGATTTTGTTATTACCAACAAAGTTAAACGTTTTAATTCAATTTATCTTTATTTCTATAGCACTTTTACAATGTAGATTGTGTCAAAGCAGCTTAACATAGAAGTTCTATTAGATTCAGTGTTTTCTAAGTCCATAGTTCCAACAAGAAGCATCAAAAATCTGTGTGGACGAAACTACAGCTCTCACTTTGTGACATTTATTGCATATGTTTATTTATATGCAATGTCCCTGTTGTTTATTAGTCAACAGGGTATATTGATAACTTGAATTAAAAAGACATTTTTAAATGTTTTGTGAATGACATGCTTAGCAATGTTGTCTTCCATATTGTAAAACAATAATTACAATATTATCATTGCACAAGAGCTACTGAAGTGTGGTTACTGTTAAAAAGTAATCGAAAAGTAAAACCTAAACGGCATAATAGGTTACATTTGTATGTCAAATTGTATTCAGTAAGTCAGTTCAATTAGTAAGTTGTCTAAAACAATAGAAAGTGAATCTCAATGTTTTTGTTTTACTGAGAGTAATTATCATCATACCTGAGGTTCGTACATCCAGGGATAGTCCACACGCCGATCACCCTCTGTTTTCTTGAAGCTGTATGCAGAGTAAACTGGGATGCGGATTTTGGGATCATACAGGGTCACAAATCTGGGTTTGTCAGCGTAGCGTTGGCAGATCTTCTTGAGGCTGGGGTCTTTAAAGCCGCGTGGTGGGGTGCCCATATACAGCGAGTCCTTGCATCTCTCAATATGGTTGAAATCTTCAACCACGATTGCAGTTCCCCAGTGTTCGGAGAACCACATTGTGACGGCAAGGGCCAGGAGGAGGTTGGAGAGCTGCATTTTAGGCAATGGAGCTTCTCGAAAGTCTGGCTCGAGAGTTTCTTTGATAGAATGAGTGAGTGGGTGAAAGTCGAAGCTGGTTCCTTTGAATAACATCTATTAGATAAGCAAAACAGAACTGGCCATGCTTTGCCTAAAACTGCTCCATGCTTGACTTCAAGGTGTAGCTTCATGCTGGATCTAGGGTTTTGTGTGGCTGAACTAAAATAATAAAACATTGTTCTTGGCTTGAACTTGACTTTTATGAGGAGTTAATAAAATATCAAAATAATTTTTAAAGTGTTTTTCAATGTGTATTTTTCACATACATGAAAAAGACTTATTGTCACATCAGGTTCTGAGCACTTGACACTCTTTTAACTTAATGCAAAATGCAAGAGCTCTGACCTCAAGCAATTCTAAATGAGTTGGATGTTGATTGTTGCTCTTTTATATAAATGTAACATTTTGTAAATTCGTCCACTGCACTGTTGGTATTGTGGACATTTTGATGGTCAGTATGACATTTTTGTTGGAAATAAAGGGATATTTTTATTCTGAAAGGATGCATTAAATTAAGAATCTCAAAATGTGTTGTTGTAAAAATAACTGCAGGTATTGCCAAAAGCTCACCCACTGTAACCATTTGACATAAACACAAAATGCATTGTGCATCTAAAATGTAGTTTATACTAGATATATGAGATAATTAACTTTTTGTACAATGAAAAGCTTCTGTACAGTGTTAACAATTTTTGTAAATTACACAGTATTTAACTGTAATATGAACTGTATTTTACTGTGAGACTTATGCAGTATGCTACTGTATTTTGAATATGCATTGTGAAAATGACTATATTTACAGTAAAGATTTACAATACTGGAAATACATATACACCAAGATAAATTATGCTGTAAATGTAAATATAGTATTTTTTGCTGTAATTGATTTACTGTAAGTTACTGAAAAACTGCTGCCAGTTATTTACAGTAGTTTCTACAGGAAATGTTCAGTGTATGGATGTTCTTCATGGAACTGTCAATGCCAAGGTTATGCTAATAAAAACTATATACGTATATAACTAGAGTTTGCTTGTTTTGACACATTATTTAAAATGTGTCTAAGAAATAAGTGAATTTAAATTTTTATCGGTCTAGTTAAAAAAAAAAAAAATCCACTGGTTATTACAGAACGAAATTAGTGTTTTACCCTGTGAAAGTCTGAAATTTCATTCATGATGGTCTCAAAAGGTCTTACAAAGTTTTACATTTGACATGATAAAACCTGCAGAAACCCTGTTTTTACCCAGACATGGAAAAATAAATAAATTAGAGCAGTAATCACGATACTGTGAAACCATGATATTTTTATTCAAGGTTATCATACCGTCAGAATTTAAACTTAAACATGGAGCCTATTTGACCTTGGAGTTTTAAACCCAGTAATTTTTGACATCCACTATCTCTAACATTACTCTGACTTTCTCATAATGTGCTTTTCTTTTTCTGCTGATTCTGTTTGTTTTCATTGAATCACACTCCAGAATTTAGGGTTGAGGCTTCTTTTAGACTGTGCCATAATGTTTTTTTTTTTTTAAACCAGTGTCAATAAATTCATCCCAGCGATGCCTTTAAATATAGGAAAAAAACTGTATTGCACTTAATTGTTTTCAACATTGAAAATAATTAAAACTGTTTCATAAAATCTAAATCATATGAACAACACAGGATTAAACTACAAGATAAATTATGCAGTAAATGTAAATACAGTATTCGTGTGTAATTGATACAGTTACTGACGAACTGCTGCCAGTAAGTTACTTTAGATTGTACAGGAAATTATTATCAGTGTATGGATGTTAAATGTTCCTCATGGAACCGTCAATGCCAATAAGGAACTTTTATGTTTAAGACGGAAGGTTACACTGTAAAAAAAAAAAAAGTCCGTAAAATTTAAAGGCATGGTACAAACCATAAAGGTAATTTCTCATTTTTGCAGTAAACTACCGTATTTCATTAATTTATAGATGTAATATGTCTCTATTTTGAATTACCAACACCTACACATCTTTTGTTACACAGAGAGACACATTAACACAGCCATATACATGTGGTGATGAGTAAGTTACATAATGAACCAATGCTCATCATAAACTACTTTTCCCACAAGCAAAAAAGTGTATCAGTGTCATTCACACAGCTACTAAACACCAGTATGCTAACATGCATAAAATTAAAATCATGAAATGAACATTGTTTATCAACATTAGATGTCAACTAAATCTCTAATGTACATAACTGATGGAAAAACAGCTAAAAAGATCCATATTGATGTCAACAAAAAGCATAAAAAGTGATATGCCATGCAAGGAATTCTGGGAAAGTCAGTTTACGGTTATTCGCCGTATATATTAGGCACAAAAACTGTTAACAAGGTTATGGATTTTTACAGTTTTTTTTACCGTTGAAATCACGGCTATTTTCTGATTCATTAAATTCTGATACAATTTGCTTAATTGGCCAAGAAACTATTAGTTTTTGGGTAAATTTCACGCTGTTTAAAACATGGTGCTAGTTAGGCATGGAGTCTTAAATCCAGTTCTTTTTTTGACATCTGCTATCTCTAACATTGCTCTGACTCTCTCATATTGTGGTTTTCTTTTTCTGCTTTTGTTTGTTTTTATTGAATGACACTCCAGAATTAGGGTTGAGGCTTCTTTTAGATCGCCGTCACGTTTTCCTGACACCAGTATGTCACATATCAATACATTCATCCCAGCCATGCCTTTAAATAGAGAAAAAAAACTGTATTGCACTTAATTGTATCTGTTTTTGTTTATTATTAAAATTATATTGTAAAATCAAAATCGTACAAAAAACATGAATAAACTTTAAACTTTAGTTTCACAAACTACTTTCGAGAGGAGCACATGATAGGATTAATTACGGCTGTTCTCTCATCAGTAATCATTAGCAAGCCAAACGGATCATTACAGACTTATGATAAACAGCCCGACTATCAAGACTCCCTTCGTCTTTTGAAAATCCCCCATCCACCCCATCTCCCCCTTTTCCACCTTAGCCAGGGGGAGCTCTCGAGAACTACCTGATCTCATACCCCCATTGACCAGACGGGAGCCCTGGGCTCAATTATCTCCAAGCTCAGGGTTCTCTCCCGCCAAACCTGCTATTATTATGAAGCAATATCTTAGTGCGTACTGTTTAAACTACTTTATTTTAAATATAGTAAAATTAGAATCCGATATTTTAAGTAGCGATGATATTAAAATAACTGACCCCATCTTGACCCAGCAGCTTTCTTGTTCATCTGTAATCAATAGGAATAGATATGACAGTTCAAAGAGCAAGTATAAAAGGCAAATAATATGTATGAAACCTTATCACACATTCCCTTTCTCTGTTTCTCCACGTACGCTCTTCATTCCCTTTTTGGAGAGCTAATCAGCTTTATGGTGACTTGCATTACCGTCTTATAATATGCAAATCAAGCCACGCTAAGTTCCTCATCATGAGGAACAATGCTAATTGTAGGTGACTTTAACATCCACATAGATGACGCTAATGATACATTAGGGCTCGCGTTTATGGATTTAATACACTCACTTGGGATAAAGCAAAACGTTGTGGGTCCAACCCATCGCTTAAAGCATACATTAGATCTAATTCTGTCTTATGGAATCGAGGTTATTGACGTAGACATTATACCACAAAGTGATGATATTACAGATCACTACCTCTTACTATATAAGCTGTGTTTACCTGAAATCAGCAAACCCGCTCCAATACTCCGCCCTAGTAGAACTATTGTTCCGTCAACTAAAGATGAATTTATAAATAACTTACCTGATCTTTCTCTATTTCGTAATGCACCCGCAAACTCAAATGATCTTGATGTAGTAACCAGCAGTATGGATGCCATCTTTACTAGCACACTAAATACTGTGGCACCCATCAAATTAAAAAAGGCTAGAGAGATTAAAACTATACCATGGTATAATAGTCATACTCGTGCGCTCAAAACAGCAACCCGCGCCCTGGAACGTAAATGGAAAAAAACTAATTTAGAGGTCTTTAGAATTGCGTACAAAGACAGTATGTCCAGCTATAGGAGGGCTCTAAAATCTGCCAGGACCGAGCACCTGCGCAAACTGATAGAAAATAATCATAACAATCCTAGATTTTTATTTAACACCATCTCTAAATTAGCAAATAATCGGTCATCCTTGGAACAAACTACTCCACCGCAAATTAGTAGTGATGACTTCATGAATTTTTTCAGTAATAAAATAGAAGGCTTTAGACAGAAAATAGGAGATGCCAAACTTTCTGCACCGGCTTATACTCCAAATCCTGTAAATATTTCATTAAATCATAATAATAACCTACACTGCTTCAAAATCATAGAACATGAAGAGTTAGTAAAAATTATAAATAGCTCTAAACCAGCTACGTGTATGCTGGACTCAATTCCAACAAAATTACTGAAAGAGCTGCTACCTGCTATAGGAGAACCTCTTCTTAACATTATCAACTCTTCTTTATCTATAGGCCATGTTCCAAACTCTTACAAGCTAGCTGTTATTAAGCCTATTATTAAGAAACCGCAACTAGACACCAACAACTTAGCTAACTATAGGCCTATTTCAAATCTTCCATTTATGTCTAAAATACTAGAAAAAGTTGTTTCCACTCAATTATGCTCTTATCTGCAGACGAACAATATTTTTGAAGTGTTTCAGTCAGGTTTCAGGGCTCACCACAGTACAGAAACCGCCTTAGTGAAAATAACCAACGATTTACTCTTAGCTGCTGATCGAGGGTGCGTCTCGCTATTAGTTTTACTCGATCTTAGTGCGGCATTTGATACCATTGACCACAATATCCTCATAAATCGTTTAAAGTCTACAGGTGTCCAGGGACAGGCTCTACAATGGTTTAAGTCATACTTAACTGACCGCTACCAGTTTGTAAATCTTAATGGACAGCCTTCACAAATCTGCCCAGTAAAGTATGGGGTGCCTCAAGGATCAGTTTTAGGCCCTTTACTGTTTACAATTTACATGCTACCTATGGGAGACATTATTAGAAGACATGGGATCAGCTTTCACTGCTATGCAGATGATACTCAATTATATATTTCCACTAAACCTGACGAGACGTCTGAACTTTCTAAACTAACTGAGTGTATCAAAGACATCAAAGACTGGATGACCAACAATTTTCTTCTCTTAAACTCAGACAAAACAGAATTATTACTTATTGGGCCTAAATCTTGCACACAGCAGATCTCGCAACTCAATTTACAATTAGAGGGATACAAAGTTAGCTTTAGCTCTACTATAAAAGATCTGGGTGTCATATTAGACAGCAATCTAACTTTTAAAAACCATATATCCCATGTCACAAAAACTGCCTTCTTTCATCTGAGAAATATCGCTAAATTACGAAATATGCTATCCATCTCAGATGCAGAAAAGCTAGTCCATGCTTTTATGACTTCGAGACTGGATTACTGTAATGCTCTATTTGCTGGCTGCCCAGCATCCTCTATTAACAAACTTCAATTAGTACAAAATGCAGCAGCCAGAGTTCTGACCAGGTCCAGAAAATATGATCATATAACCCCAATTTTATCCTCCTTACACTGGCTGCCTGTTAAATTTCGTATTGAATTTAAAATATTACTTCTCACCTATAAAGCTCTAAATAATCTAGCTCCTGTTTATCTAACCAACCTTATGTCTCGCTACGAACCAACTCGCTCCTTAAGATCTCAAAATTCAGGGCTTCTGGTAGTACCTAGAATAGCAAAATCAAGTAAAGGAGGTCGAGCCTTCTCTTTCATGGCTCCTACACTCTGGAATAGCCTTCCTGGTAATGTCCGAGGCTCAGACACACTATCCCAGTTCAAAACTAGATTAAAGACCTATCTGTTTAGTAAAGCATACACTCAGTGCATCACCTAGCGGGTTCCACACTGGCTTCTACATCTTGCTTATATACACTATGAACAGCAGCTACGCTAATTATTCTCTTTTCTCTATTTTCACCTGGGGATACTCATCCCGAGGTCCTCAGATTAGGCGGAGTCACTGATTGGATCCAAGACCAGCGACGTGATGATCCCAAGGATTCCATATCCGGGACCAGGCCATATCCTGAGCTGCTGCTGCGCTGATAGTCGTGGGGAGTGGAGAACATGAGTCTGATTCCAGCGACGCTCCAGGGACAGACGAGTCTTCATTGAGGCCATCTTCCAGCATAAACCACGGCGAATGAAGTTCTGCACAAGACTTTTGGCCAGCGGAGAAATTAAAATGGTCGTGCCCAACTGAGTCTGGTTCTCTCAAGGTTTTTTTTCTTCACTCCCATCAGGTGAAGTTTTTTTTCCCTCTCCGCTGTCGCCACTGCCTCGCATGGTTCAGGATTGGTAGAGCTACGCATAGATGAATTTGCTCTTCGGTGTTTGAACTCTCAGTAATGATTAAATCACACTGAACTGAGCTAAACTGAACTGAACTGAACTTAAACACTAAAACCTGAACCACACTGTTCCAGTTACTATGACCATTTATGTGAAGCTGCTTTGACACAATCTACATTGTAAAAGCGCTATACAAATAAAGCTGAATTGAATTGAATTGAATGACAGAACAAATAGTTCTCAATGGAGTGAAAAGGTGATGGAGGAAAAAAGAATCGAGATAAGCCTGCTGTATAGTGTCCTGTGTGAACAAGGGATTATAAAGGATCAAGCCTTCATTTAATGCCACTTTTAGTTATTTATCTGATATTACACAAGCTCATTCATAGCATTGTGCGTTTTATATGCCAACACAAAAGCAACTTTCACTTTGAAAAAAATCGGCAGATAGAGCGTAATAAATCGATCAAGCAAGATGAGCTTTATTTGTTGATTTTGAAACTATTTATCCAGAACACCTAGACTATTTGGTTGAAGAGTCATGTTTTATATTGGTTATTGACAGACAGCAGGCACAAGGAGAAGATGAAGTGGCCATTTTTTTATTTGAGATGAGTTACAGTATTCAGATAAATTGCTGTAAACATGCTTTTCAAATGAGAAAAGATCAGTTGTTGCAGTTTCATAAACAAGTTAATGGACCTAATAAAGCCCCCAAGGCCACCGATAATTATGGCCATTAAATCGATCTTATTTCATCACTATTTTCTGGGCTCTCTGTCCAATTTTGACAAAATAAAGGTGAAAATAGATCTTCTTTTAACAGTTGAGTTTAAGAAATGCATACAGATTTTTCTCTTTAGATGAAACAAACAAAATGAAAGAAATAATGTTATAGCCAATGACTTTTATTGTTTTATTTGACTTTTTTGAGTACTTTGATGTACTAGTTTCTGAGTTCATTTTAAACACATACACTACTGTTCAAAAGTTTGTCTTAAGTAAGAAATACAGTATTCATTTATTTATCCTTTTCATCAAGGATGCAGTGCAGCAAAGTTATTTTCAAGAATTTTTCAAAATATTTTTATTTACATCATTTTATTTTATAGGTTCATTTCAATGTAATTTGCCATTTTTATTATTTTGGAATACCTTTTTTAAATTAACTAGTGGGAATTCTTTTCAATTTTAATTCAAGACTATATATATATATATATATATATATATATATATATATATATATATTGCTGACCCCAAACTTTTAAACGGTAGCTGCACAGATGGTCTTTTTCTGTCACTAGATTCTAATTCCTTTTTGGTTCTAATTGGAAGTTTTAACTTAAAAGTGAATGGCAAAGTATTCAGTGTACAGAACACTTACATTTATATTCAACCGGATAGACAAATTAGCTAAAGCCCAAAGTATAGTCAAGTTTTCACATGTAGACAACAGTATGCACAGACTATAGACATGCAGTGGTTTACATTCATGGCCATGCAGCTTTGAATTGATTTTACAATGAAATTGTAACACCAAATTTGGTCCACAATGTGTCAAAACTGAACCAGGCTGTTGTTAAGCAGTCGTAAACAAACTGAGGAAATAAAAAGAAAAACTGCAACATACTACTGAAGATGACAAAAATATGCCTTTACAATTACAAGACATCTGCAAAATACAAAGACATTTCTGTTGCTCATAACTTTTGGAAAGAAAAAGTGCAAACATTGTACAAGTATAAACCATTATAGTGTGTGTGTGTGTCTAACCAACACAATCTCACGGCAAATCGTAACTTTTTTAGTTTAGTGGCTAACTTATTTAAATTTGTACAATCTCATTTAGTAAGATCTGCTCATTCCCCAGTGATGGTTGGGTTTAGAGATGGGGTTGGCTGCCATGCTTCCTTTTAAAAATCTTACATTTTCATATGACTGAACTTGTAGGACGTTGTATGAATTAGCCACTAAACTGACAAAATTTAAAATAGTTATGTTTCCTCGTGAGACCAGACTGGTCTAACATGTACATCAAAATCCAAAGTACACTTTGAGCTTTAGCGTGGCCTGTCACTATTCCTTAGGGTCACAGTTCTCATAAAAAAGCTGAAACTTCTTGTCCACAAAGGTGTTCCTCTTCAAGAAATCTTCCAGCTGCTGCACGGACATCTCTATGACCTCCGGTGCTTCTTTCTCATTGAGGCCATGGGATGCGTAGGCTGGGAATTTTGATCGCTCATCAAACGGGGCATTATGATCATAGTCGACACAGCAGTACGCTGACCACAGGTAAGTAGGAACGGCCACTCGGTTGATGTTGTACCTACGGATCATCCTACCGGACGTGGTGACCCCTG
Source organism: Danio rerio (assembly GCF_052040795.2). Classification (NCBI taxonomy): domain Eukaryota; kingdom Metazoa; phylum Chordata; class Actinopteri; order Cypriniformes; family Danionidae; genus Danio; species Danio rerio. Next base: position 26,033,795 of record NC_141030.1, read on the forward strand.
TGACTATGTAGGCTGTACCGCGGCAGTAGTTGTTGAGTCGCCGGCGGATGATGTGCTCATGTCGTTTCCAGTGGCCGATGTTGAACTCACGAACCTGTGGGACTACATTGGTGAGAGTGTATGTGGCCGCCTTGTCATCGGGATGAGCCTGGTGCTCGTCGGGGTTCAGATGACCTCGCTCGAATTCGACAATATTTGAGTAGTCCTCCAAAACAGCCTGGGTGTCTGAAAAACTGCCGTGGACATTTGGAGGGAAAGCCTGCATTTCACCAGAGTCCGATGTTGTAGAGAGCTAAGTAATGAAGAAAAACATTATTGTTAAAACGTATGCCTAAAACTAATAACAATGTTTTATTTTAAATTATCATAAACATAGTATATAAAATGGTATCTAAATGTTATGTAAGTATATTCACACCAAACACGGATGTAAATATTCGCATGAGTAGATTGCATACAAAGCCAATGCAAATGGTGCTAAAGGCTAATGTATACTACTGCGTCAAGCGGTTGGAACGTTCGCATAGCTCTCGCCATGGCCGATGCTGATGCTCACCTCTCAAAAAATTTAGCACTTCGCAACGACGTATAGCACAAGCTATATGATTGGTTGGCTTGGTATCGCTTACGAGCATGGGCGCTGCTGAGAGCTGAGGCCGATGGAGCGTTTGTTTACAGGTGTCGAGTCTTGTGAAGAAGATCGAGATGGAAACTTTTGTTTCGTGTTCACTTTATAATTAAAGTTGTTGCATGTCTGCAGGTTCCCGTCTAAACAGTTTTAACTATTAGTAGTATTCAGAAAAAACAAAACACCCATGAAGAAACGCGAAAAAGAGGAACATAAAAACCTACTGACAGCTAGCGCTTCAGAAGTGTTATTGCAGAGCAACACAAATAGTGTGCAGTGGTATAAATGCACGACTATGCCTTGGGTCAAGTCGATCACTTGACACAGAAGTATAAATCTGCCTAAACTGCGTGACATACATGCTGTGATCACGCAATAATCTCCTCAGGTCTGTTTTCTGTGATAGTTTAAAAAGAAATGACAAGCAGAAAAATTGCATGAGGTGAAAAACCTTGTGAGTAATCTAAAGAAAGTGATGCAATGCATATGTTCACTTGTGCTTTTTGTGTGAATTTAGCATAAAACTGGTTAATATGGTATTAACTGGTTTAAACTAGTCTCAGAGCATAACTAGGATGGGACTAGGATTCAAGTGGATAAGCAGTTTGGTTGTATAGCAAAAAGGGCCCAAATCATATCTAAAACAAGCCAACAGGTTGAGCCTAAGACACCATTTACACTTTGTTTTAAAATGTTTTGTTGCAGTGACACATGGGGTCCTCATTACTCCAGCATCTTTGACCTGTGAAAATGAAGCATTTTGAAAAGACTCAACTTTGTTTTAGTTTGAAAACACCAGTGTTGCATTTCAGTTCAGAGAGACTAAAACACAAACTTGCATAAATACTACTGCATATCTTTCCTTGATCTGTCAAGGCCCTCTCATATGGCAATACCACCAGTAGACCACAAGTAGCCTACAGATACTAAAAAGATCTACACTTGCCCAGTGAGTGTGAGTGTTGACTTTCATGCATTTTACGCTGCATAATGTGGACGGAGATTGTTAACACAGAACAAACAAGTCCTGTTTTAAACAAGTGAAATTTGGTTGAAGTTGGTTTAAACTGGTTAATACAGTTTTGATAAGATGGTGTTCAGCTGTTTTAACTCTTCAGCAGTCAGGAAAGAAAGTCAAGAAAACCAGTCATCAGAACTACCTAGGACATAGGGCAGATAGTTTTAGATACATGGTAATATAAAAAAAATGCCTAAAATCAACCTAACAGCTTTGGAAGCTTATTTTAGAGGATTAGCTACTGTGTGCGACAGATAAGTGTTTTGCCCAGGAAAGTTGTGTAAAAACAAACAATATTTTTATACTGAAGTTATGTAAACTTTTCAAATGTATCTACATTACAAAATTGTTGATTGAAGTGTTTAAAAGTTTGACAAAGTTTGACAACTCGACTGCTGGTTACCTGCGGCTCGAACATCCAGGGAACATCGACCTTCTTGGAGCCGTCGGAGCGTTTGAAGGTGTAGGCGGAATAAACCGGAATGTGATCCACCACATCATACAGAGTGACATACCGGGGCTTGCCGTTATAACGCTGACAGATCTTTTTAAGGTAGTGGTTCTCCAGACCCCGCGGCGGGGTGCCCATATACATGAATTTACGGCATTCTTCTGAAAAATCTTTCTGCACTTCAGAGCGCACGTTCACGAGCGGAAAGCAGAAAAACACCAACAAAACAGCCCGGGGGTCCATTCGGCTTAAATAAAACACAGCTCCGCTTGAGAAACTCCTCTGAATAACTTTTTATAAGTGTTCCTGTGTGCTCATTTTCCATACTGCAATGATAGTCAAATAACTGCTCGCTGCTCACCTGATACAGCACTCGTGCAGTTGTACAGTTTCACCAGCGCGTGGTGCTGTTTTACAAAGACTGCGGCTGATCATTGCATCTGAAAAAATAGTGCTGGGTGTTTCCCAGTGATGGGTTCCAGCTGGGAGGGCATCTGCTACGTAAACATATGATGGATAAGTTGGCAGTTCATTCTGCTGTGGCGACCCCAGATTAATAAAGGGATTAAGCCGAAAAGAAAATAAATGAACGGAAAAGTGAATCTGTGGAATTTGTATTTGACAAATTTCAAGTTCGTAAAAAAGTATTCATTGGGGTAGATTTTTATGATTGATATTTATATATGGAATGTCTTCAATCTATTTATAGCACAAAATAAAGAATCAAGATACTGCTATTATTGCTAAAAGTTATTAAAATCTGAACTTGATGAAGGATGTATGTCTTATACTGACATTTTTGTTATATCCACATTGTTGCTAAACTGTTTTGTATTAGCTGGCAATATGTGAAATGTATATTGCAAACTTGAATTTGCATTGTATTATAATTCAATGTCTTGTTAGAATTGTACATTTGTTGATGTTGTTTCTAATAAAAACTACGTAAATTAAAAGTCATTAGTTCATTTTTTATTAATATATTTATTAAGGAATTATCTGTTTCTGTACTTATATTAAATAACCACTGTGACAGTGTGTTATAGTAACATTTTGTTATAAGAACATTTTGTCCTGGGTGTCAGTTCAGTAATTTCACTTTAAAGCCAATGAAAAGAACCTGTTGATCAGGATAAAAGTGAAATGACAGAACCTACATGTGGGAGCCTGAGAAAAAGTGTTTAATGTTTAGAATTCAGAGTGCACTAATTCAGAATCTGAACTCCTCATACAAATATAAAATAAGTTATGTTTCATTACATTTGATACCTTTGCATAAAAAATCCTAATGTAAGAATAAAAAAAATGTAAACAGCTTGCAATATACAAAAAATATTTTCATTCATTTTCTTTTTGGCTTAGTCCCTTTATTAATCAGGGATCACCACAGCAGAAGGAACCACCAACTTATCCAGCACATGTTTTACACAGCGAATGCCCTTTCAGCTGCAACCCAGTACTGAAAAACATCCATACACACTCATTCACACACACATACACTATGGCCAATCTAGTTTATTCAATTAACCTTTAGCGCATGTCTTTGGACTATGGGGGAAACCGGAGCACCTGAAAGAAACACACGGCAACACAACTGAACTCGTAATATGAATATAAAATAAGTGAAGTTATTTACTTTTGATACATTTGCATAAAAACATATTGTAAAAACTACAAACTAAAAAGAAACAACTTGCAAGTTACAAAAACATAATATTACATAATTTAATATATGTTTTCCAAAATATTACTTCCAAATGCTGGCATGAATTAAATATTACCACTACTATTACTACTACTAATAATAATAATAAAAATAGTAATGGCACCATTTGTGCTATACAAAAACCTAACAAAAACATCTTTTTTTTTTTTTTTTACCTCAAAGCAGATGTAGTTCCTGTGTTATCCGCCACTAGTGGATGGCGGTAATGCGCTCTTTAGGCTTTCGTTCTTTCGTCAAACAAACAGCAGAAAAAGAGCTCCACAGTTCATTGGATGTATTCCTCACGTGTCTAACGTCCAACAGCCATTTTTGTAAAACACAAACAACAAGACGACCGAGCGAGACAGAAAAAAACTCATTGCGACCGTTGCAGATACGGCAAAGAATAGAAAATAGATATATGTACAATTTAGCTTCGAAACTCACACGAGACGAGTGTTGAAAACAGAGACTCAGCAGTTCAAACCGTCGGTTCATGCGAAGCGAAAAGAGGAGTGAGCTCTTTAAGGAAGATTCAACTCTGGAGAAAACAGTGGCTGGCTAGTTTTAGCCTAGCTGGCCAGCAGGCTCGCAGAAGAGGTGCGTGATATGTTATTTTCTACATTTTGGTGGACAGCGTGCTGTGTGCATTGGTTGATAATCAGCGTTATAGTTGTATTCACACACGTATGTCGTATGAAGTTATTGCACGGTTTATCAGATGGTTGAAGGGCTTGTATTGCACCACTGAAGGCCTGTAGTAAAGCGCAAGGGCGCAGCACAAGCATATCTGAAACGTTACTGCTGTTTTCCTGCTCTTGGTCTCATTAAAACGTCTCAGACTTGTTTTGCTGTTCATAATTAGATTACCGTGTAACCTTTATTAGCCTGTCAGTCACAGGCGTGTTGCGTGTTTGTGTTGCATAACAGCGGCGAGTGTTGCTCACGTTGAGCTGAGCTGCTGCTGCTGCTTGTGGAGTTGTGATTGTAGTTGGGGAAAGTTTTCGCTGAATGTTATCTCCAACGTGTTTCGTTATCTTGACCGTTGTTTTGGCGATTAGGATATGTTGCTTAACGAATACATGCTCGCTGATTAAATTTGCTCATCTGGTTTTGAAGGATGTTAGTTGTTTTTATGGAGCTATCAGACCTTTTTGTATTAACGCGTATTGTTTCAGTTCAGTGGTCAGTCGCAAGTAAATGCCCTTAACGATGATCTTCACACACACACAATGGAGCTGAAAGTGTTGTATGTTACCATATTTTTTGTTTACCCTTTACATGTTTCAAAGATTTGAGTTTTTTTTTTTATTAAACGCAAAATAAGATATTTTGTGGAAAGCTGGAAACCCTGTAAACAATGACTTGCACAGTAACGTTATTAGTTTTTTAACTATGGAAGTTAGTAGTTACAGGTTTTTGTTTTTTCTTTCAAAATATCTTTTGTGCAAAACAGAAGGAAAATAACTCAAAGATTTGAATACATGTGAGAGTGAGTAAAAGGCTAGTAATTTGTTTTTTGGGGTTAACTATCCCTTTAAGGAGGAAAACATTGTTTATTTACCATTCATGCTATCGATAAACATCAGTGATCATTTTTAAAAATGTTAAATAGTTTTGTTAAAAGTAAAATGAAAAGGTGTTTGCTTGTCAGTAAGGTATTCAATTGTTACTTTGTTTGGAACTTAGATGTCTTTTAGTGAGATAAGAAATGTGTGCTCAGTTAGCAGAGGAAAAACCTGAGGTTAAATGGATTAGGTAGTTAAAATACAGTTTTTTAAATTGTTTCATTTATATTGTTTAGTTAACCAGAATTATTATGATTTTGTTTTTTGTTATTCATTTATAGGCATGGGCCGGTTTAAGTTTCTAACGGTATGATAACCTTAGATAAAAAGATCACGATTTCACTGTACTTCGATTACTACTGTATATGCTCTTTCTAATGTCTGGCTAAAAAACAAAAACCCTTTTCCCCTTTGAACACAGTATTTTTTTATTTTGAGAGACATTTATAGTATTTTGAAGCCGTAAATAATTCAAATAAATCATTGACTTCTGCTGTCTTCATTTGTTTTAAAAACACAGATTTTTTTTACTATTTAAAAAAGCATCTTTGGATATATTTTCTGTTTGAGATACTGCTGTCCTAAAAAGCTAAAAAAAAAAAAAACATAAATAAAAAATCAAATATAGGAACAGTATAGCAGAAAATTTTGGCAGTTTTAAAACTTTGACTTTTCCAAACCGCATCAAACCTTGAAACTGATTATTGTCCAATGCCTTTTTATTTTTGTCTGTTTACTTTAAAAGTCATGTGATCAATGTTTTATTTATTTCGTAAACAGTACTAATGGTTTAATTGAAATAAAATTAATTAAAATTAATCATGAATACTAGATGGGAAAAGTACAGATTTTGTCTTCAAAATGAAAAGTTGAAGTGCTCTAGTTGCTTAAAATTAAAATAAGTTAGAAGAATTGCGTGAAGTACTCTTATGGAATATAAATAAGACAAAAATGGCACTGTATACTGTGTAATTTTAGTCTGTGTATTTTATGGACAAAACCGTGAGAGAAAGCAGTGAGTGTTTATAATAAATATATTCATCCTGTCTCTCCATTATAATAAGGCCATAAATGCTGCATGTTTAACCATTATGATTAAAGCTAAAATGTCTTCTTTTTAAGTGTGCATGTACTGTCCATGCATTTATATTTTGCCCTCTTTTCCTCTTTGCAGGTGTGGGCAGTTGGGAGCTGAAGGCTTGCATATGTAAAAATAATACACAGGAATTCAGAGTAAAGATAAAAGATCAAAAATTGAGAGAAGAGTTACCCAGCAATAGTTACGGCATTACAAACTGCCCAGAAAGATTATTTCCAACAGTGATCGCTGTTATTTATGCTGCCACAAATTCTTAATCATAGTGTATTTTGTCTCTTTTCTCTAAGAAGTTTTGAACTTGCTGAGAGTCTTTTTTTCCCTGTTTTTTTTTTTTTTTTTTTAAGATCTGACGTTACAGGCACATTAAGGTGGTGTGCCATCTTTTGGAGCTCTTATATCTGGCTAGATATTCATCAGCCTTTATCTCCCTAAAACTGGCAGCTATTTCAATATTCATAGAGAGTTTAGATTTACCAAGTCCACCTCAGCACACAAAGAACCACCGTACAGGTTCTGACAGAACCACCTCATTCCTGTTCCCCGTTCAGCCTGGTCCTTTACAGTCCTGTTCTTTGGACAAGGTAAGCACTCCTCCACCCCAAAACCTGTTGTATTGTTTTTAATTGAGAACAATGCTTCACATTTCTGTATGTGTATGTTGGCACTTTGCAGAAACTTTGAGCCCTCTGGACACACAGAATATGACTGCTGAGACACTTAACTTCGGTCCAGAATGGTAATATATTTGTTTAAAGTATTAGACAGACTTCAAATTAACGATGCAAGGTCTGCATCCATGATTTAAATAAATAGTTTTTTAGCCAATTATTGTTTGTAGTAATACTTAAGGGCAAAAATAGCTCGTTTTTTGCTTGGGGTTAAAAACAAGTCTGAAAAATAGCTGAACAGCACTATACTGTTAATCGATGTCTAGATCAGAGGTGCCCAAACCTGGTCCCAGCGGGCCAGTGTCCTGCAGCGTTTAGCTCTAACTCTAATGAAACACACCTCAGCCACTAAATTAAGCTCTTACTAGACTTGGTAGAAATGTCCTGGCAGGTGTGTTGAGGCAAGTTGGAGCTAAACTCGGAGGGACACTAGCCCTCCATGACCGAGTTTGGGAACACATTGTGTAGATGCTGTCCACACTGCTTTAAATGAATATGTAAAAACGGCTGCATGTTTATCTAGGAATAATTGACAGTGGGCCATTCTTTTTTCTTGGACTAATTTAGTGTTGTCATAATAATGTAATTTCGGTACCAGTCATTACTGAGATTTTGAAAACATCCATTTCCTGCTAACATTTAAGTGCTGCTGAGCTCGTTCTTAAAGTGCTGATTTGCCATAATGTTCACATGCTCAACAGAAATGCCTGTGTTTGGCTGTGAAGTTCATCAGTCCACCACTGATTACTGAATGCAAACACAGATACATGCCACTAAAGCATTTCAAAATTTCAAAATGTTAATCAAAATCATCTGGTCTGTTTATGAGCGATTCAATGATGAATCAGCTGATCTTTGCAGCTTTAAAATGCTCCAGTGGCGTGTATCTCTGTTTGCACTTGGTAAAAATGTTAATTGGTTAGTTAGTTAGTTTTGTTTATATAGCACATTTTTTACAACACAACATTGCCCAAAGGGCTAAACACAATCCATACTAATTAAAATAAGTCCTACAATACATACATAACAATTAAAGCATAAGACAAACCCCTCAACATTAAAAAGGCTAAAATACTAAAAAGCAAAATTGCAGTTTCAGAAGGTTTTTAAAGACAGAAAGTTGAAGCGTGTCTAATGTGGGGTGGAAGCTTGTTCCAGAGTTTTTGGACGATAACAGCAAAAGCCTGATCCTCACTTTGCTTACACCAGGACCTTGGTACAGAAAGAATAAACTGATCAGAAGACCCTAGTTACCTTCCAGGATTATATACATGTAGAAGATCTGATAAGAAAGGTGGTGCTAGAGCATTTAAGGATTTATAAACAAAAATTAATCATCTAAAATCAATCCAAGACCTAACAGGCTGCTAGCCCAGAAAGGAAATAACTGGGGATATGTGCTCATGCTTGCCCTGTTGAAGCCTCTACAGTTACAGCCACAAGTAACAGTCACATTTTTGACTAATTGCAATTTATTCAGGGCATTTTGACTGATACCCACATATAAAGAGTTACAATAGTCAAGTCTTCCCAAAATAAAACCTTCTCAAGGTCATTAAAAGAGAGAAATTACTTCTTTTGCCACTAGTCGTAAATGAAAAAAAGGGATTTAACAACTGGATTTACTTGTTTGTTAAATTAAGAATGTTAAGTTAAGAACATTCTTAACCGCACTTAAATGTTTGCGGGAAATTGACATTTTTTAAAGTACCGAAATTCAGTATCATGGCAGCACTAGTCTGCTATCTAACTAATGCAAGCACAGCTAAAATAAAAAAGGAGGCTTTGTTATGGAACAAAATCAATGTCAAAAGTCTTGAATTAAGATCTTCAATCTGCAATGCTCTGAGGATGCTAAAGATTGCAGAACAACGTCTGTCGCTGGATCCGAGAAGTGAGATTTACGCGATCACCAGCTGGCTTCCGTTACATAAGGGCAAATATAGATGACTAAAACCTCATTTAATCATTTTACTCATACTTTTTATTATTTACAATGTCCAAGGCATTGATATTAATATTAAATTCTACTTTTGTGCCTTTATTAGCTTTTTTCCTTGCCTATTTACTGGGTTAAAAATCTTACATTATTCCATCTCCACCTGCTGGTGAAAGCTAGAGCAGCTGGCGATCTTCAATCTGCAATCTATTGCTTCTCCTGCAGTTCTCGGATGTAATGATGAATTTTAACAGTCGAATTTGAACCACTGAATTTATGGAAGCGAATATTTAAACTGAAATAAAATGAACTGAAAATTACCTTTTGAATATTATACATCGTATTTTTAAAGGGTATTGAATATTTTGTAAGTGAAATCTGAAAATTGAATATGAATTATTGAAGTTTTAAGTATGAAAACGTGTTTGAAATATTTTTCATTGAAATATTCACAGCTTAAATAAACAGCTATGTTAAATTTCAGGACCTAAAAATACAAACCCTGGAATTCAAGTCATTAAAATGCAAGAACTTGTTAATACGGTGTATTATTTTTTTCAGTTTGTGCTATTCAACAAGCTTTTTAATTCAAGACTTTTGGCATTGATTTTGTTCCATACTTTGTAATATGAAGTTTTTGTTTTAGATCCTTATTTCCCTCCCATTGGTATTCTGACATTTAGTGTGCTGTAAAACGTATGAACTGCTACATTCTGTTGCGGGTGAAGCTTTTTCCTCTCTCACTTCCTTATAAGTGTTGACAGGAGGAAACAGATGTTTCCCCTTTCTTTGTAGTTTATGATTTTTTTTTATTATTATTTATTACAAAAAGATCTAGATCTCCTCGTGTTCTCAGCATATACACAGTCTTGAAACCTTTATGTTAATGTTTTTAATGGGCTAATGCTCTTACCTCAGGCTCCGTGCACTATCCAGAGGGGCGAGTGTGACGTCCCCTCCCCCTTCCCCTGCAATGCCAAAGTCCAAGTTGGCCGACTACCGTTATGGCCGCGAGGAGATGTTAGCACTTTATGTCAAAGATAACAAGGTGAGAGATTCACAGCACCTGCAGTAAATGTTAAATTCTTGGCCTTGGCCGTCCTGTTATCTGTGTAACTGAAGGGGCACATCATTACAATAGTTCAAAAACAACATTTTTATCCATCAAATGCTTGATAGATAAATACAGTAATTTCGTTTGTGTTGTTTAGATCCCTGAAGACATGCAGGATAAGGAGTTTGCTGCTATCCTGCAGGACGAGCCTCAGCAGCCACTGGCCTTGGTGCCTCTGACTGAGGAGGAGCAGGTGAGTCCTTGCTTCTCTGTCTGCATTTATGTATATAGGCCTGTGTGATATTAACAGAAGTTTTATTTTTTTCAATAATTAATCAATGTGCTCAATGTGTATTTGTGCTGCTACCTTAGCTGGTTTAAGCATGTATTTCACGAGTAAATATGGCATTAAATCTATAAGTAGGTGGTGGCAACTCCTAATATTAATAGGTGATAAAAGGATTCAATCAAAGGATTTGTTCCTTTAGAGATGTGCCGGTCGTTGTATATAATTTATGAATCAAATGTTTATTAATCAGCGGCTTTGCGTTAATTGGTGTTATGATATTCAGACTGACAAACATGTCTGGGATTTTGCTATTCAACACAGCTAAACATTTTTAAACAGAATCCATTGAGACTCTTTATAGCAGCGCATAAAAACCACTGCCTGTTTGCAGTATATATATATATATATATATATATATATATATATATATATATATATATATATATATATATATATATATATATATATATATATATATATATATGTGTTCTTAAGATGCAAGTAAACATATGCATATATACATAGACATATTCTAGTCTGCATTTGAAGTGTATCAAAAGCTTTCATAAAAGTTGTCCTTAAAATATTCTACAGCCATTCTTTCCTTATGACAATTTTGAAATGTTCTTGATTTACTTCAAAAGTGTATCATTTTATATTATGCTTTATTGTTTATTTTGTGGTGCCACAAAATACATAGTTTATGGCAGGGGTGTCCAAACTCGGTTCTGGAAGGTTGGTGTCCTGCTGAGTTTAGCTCCAACACACTTGCCAGGAAATTTCTAGTATATCTAGTAAGAGCTTGATTAGCTGGTTTAGGTGTGTTTGATTAGGGTTGGAGCTAAACTCTCCACGACACCAGCCCTCCAGGACCAAGTTTGGACACCCCGAGTTTATAATATTACTTTTTTCATAATTTATATGGATTAATGAATTTTTTATTATAAATTAAGCAATACTACATGCCATTTATGGGGATGCAAACCGAAACAATAATTACAACATCATAAAAAAGTTGCCATCTTGTAAGTTTAGTGTTTACACTTTGCATTTTATTTGGCCATATTTTTTAGTGAACCTGTAAGAATTGGTTTTTGAAAGGTGTTTCATATTTTAGTAGTATTTACTTTATATCTTAATCAACCATTTGGCCAGAAAATTTTAAATAAAGTGAAACATATGATTACATATGAATGAATAAATTTGTGAATATATATATATATATACTTTAAAATGTAATAAAGTAAATATTACATGTCCTTTATATGTAATCAATATAAATATAATCTATAAATGAGATGGAACTATATCATGATATAAATTGTTATCAGGATGTGAGATGATGTATATTGTGATATCAGATTGTTGTCATATCACTCAGCCCTACCTCCTTGGCATGCAAAATAACTGAGCTATAATTCAGTACTGGAACCAAAAGATTTGTAATATTTAAGTAAAGGCTTGGTACGGAATGGTCTGTATTTTTCACAACACTATTTTGAATAATATGAGTTATTTATGTAAATAAATAATTAGTCCTCTTCTTCATTTATTTCCTTCTCCTTTTAGAGAAACTTCTCCATGTCTGTGAACAGTGTGGCTGTGCTAAGGCTTATGGGTAAAGGAGGTGGAGCTGTGCCAACAGGTGTAGCTAGAGGTCGTGGAAGCACTCGAGGAGGTCGAGGTGGGTTTGTACCATTGGCGGCATGATTTGGGATCGGAGTTATGTGGTTTAAAATGGTCTCAGTCGCATTTGATGATGTTAGTCAAGAAAATAGTATATCAAACAAAACTCTTTTGTTTTTCTGCAGGGAGAGGCAGAGGAGAGGGCGGATTCTACCAAAGAAGTGTGGATGAAGAGGTCGGCTTTGGCCGAGGACGAGAGATGCATCGCAGCCAGAGCTGGGATGACAGGTGCTTTTTGTAGCTTGTAGTACACCACCTGACAAAAGTTTAGTCGTCAATCCCAGTTGTAGGAGCAAAAAATAAAAACTTGACGTCTATTTGATCATTTGGAAAAGTGGCAGAATTACAAATTAAGACCTTTTCAAAACAAATACTTGTGTATATATATTGTAAATATCCGATTCAACATGACTAATGAGCACATGACTATGGAATTCTCACAGAAGGATTTAATTCAAACGCATGAATAAATGTATGATTAGAATTATGAATAAAAGCATATTAGTAACTTCAGTTTTAGCAGAAAATAAGAGCCCTAGTTCACAGAAAAGCTACACAAAACATCTGTTATTATGGCAGAAAGATTATCTTCACTCCAATTATGAGGGCATTAAATTGTCAGCAATAATAAGCACAGCTTGTCAGTGCAGTACGACTAAACGCTGCTCCATCTGAAAGCCCTTGCTGGAGATTTACTACTGATTAAACAACCAGCTTTACTGACAAAAGGCGCATTTCAATGAACCAGCCAGCCACCAGTGTGTGGTGTTCTTATGCGCTCTTGTACTTTCCTTAGTGTGATATTTGCTGTTTCAGAGGTGAGCGGCGCTTTGAGAAGCCCTTGAGGCGTGAGGTTGGCCGTGGTGGATTTGAGGATAGTGGAGCAGTAGGAAGGAAGGACTATGCACGTTCTGACAGTGATAACTGGCGAACTCTCCGAGAAGAGCAGGAGGAAGAGGAGGCGGCAGCAGAACCTGGAGGAAGCTGGAGGATTGCAGGAGGTCGCCGTGATGGTACTTACTTAGTCACATGTTTTATTATTATTATTTATTTATTTATTTAAAATAACAGAAACAAAAATTTTATCTAGATGGGGGTCCTCGTTCAGCTGGTTGGCGGGAACACATCAGTGGGGAAGGCCGTCGGAGGAAGTTTGACTTTGATTTTCGTGATGGAGAAGGTGGACGGAGGAGAGCGGGAAGCGAGGGAGGAGAGGAAGAACGAGATGGCCTGCCTGAGTGGTGCACTGATGAAGAAGAAGGCGAGATGGGAACCTTTGATTCTTCTGGAGCCTTCATGTGCATCAAGGTTTGTTTGTTTCAGTTTCTCGTATTTGGTGGAATCAAATCTAATATGCCTTTTTGCTTATGACTACTTAAAGCAGTGGTCTCAAACTTGACTCCTGGTGGGCTGCAGCTTGCATAGTTTAGGGCCAACCACCTCCAACCACACCTGCTTAATCTCCAGCGGTCTTAGGCCCCCGTTTACACTCATGCGTTTTTGTTTTAAAACGCACAAGTTTTGCTACGGTTACGCCTTCCGTTCACACTACGCCGGAGTTCTCGAATGCCGAAAACGGAGCGTTTTGAAAACGCTGGAGAGGCTGTTTTTATACTAAAATGCTGCTGCACCGTCTCAGTGTGGATGAGGAAAACGGAGACATCTGAAAACGGAGGCAGGACTGCTGAGATTCGCTACCTGATTGTGGCTTTTGTGTCATTATTCGTCAAGCCCCTACCACATGAATATAACACATGGCTTCAACGCTACCGGAAGACAGTACTGTAAACAACAACAAGGGCACAGAAAAGGGAGCGTTGTTTGCACTATTGTCTGTTTTAGGCGCCATTATGCAGTTATTCATTTGTTACGTTTAGTAACAACTCGACCTCGTCGTCTGTCCACAAAAATACCTCTCTTGCTTTCTTTGCCATCGCGTTCATTGTTCAACCGGCGTTTGTTGACTAACAATAACCAAATGCAGAGCGAGACGCATGCTTCCTGTTTATACTAGAACGCGCATGCCCAGAGTGAAACAAAACATGTTATATTTTGAAGAATGTTGGATACTGGTTACCAGTGGCTTCCTTTTTTTTTTTTTTTACATTTGCCAGCATACTTCACAATATCTTATTTTGTGCTCAACATTTAAGTTCCAGTTAAATACTATAAAATAAATGTGGTTTGTGCAACCCTTCAGAAAAACTCCAGAGATGCAATCCTTGAAGACCAGGAACTGGAATTTGAGGCTCTGGAGGAGGAAGAGGAGTGTTGTCAGGAAAAGAAAGACAGCCCTGCTGATAAATGTAAGAAGTCCATTTCAACTTGCATAATATAATTCTGTATCTTGTGTTTTTAACAACAACTGGCTGTTTGTTGACTTTTTTACTACTTTATAAACGTGTCTCTTTTCATTTGAACTGTTTTTCAGTGGAAGAGTGTGAAGCAGCCACTGTGTATGATGGTGACAGGAAGTCATTATCATCGTCTCCTCATGCTGTGTCTGTGCCTGCCGCAGTACTCCCTTCAGAACAAGAAACCCCCAAACCCATAATCGTTCCTCCCCCAAAACCTGCTCCCCAGCCAGCTGAAGGTACTATTTCTTTTCTCTTGCTTAATTTTTCATTTATTGTTTTGACAATGCAAAACATTGTGCATTAAGGCCTCATTTACACTAAAACATTTTAGTTTTAAAACGGCGTTTAGACTGAAAAAACGATCCACGACCACACTGTCATTTCACCTAGTGTTTCTGAACAGATCTCCATCAACACTACACAGCTGAAAATGCACATCACGTGACCACACACATACACACTCGGGTGGTTTGAGCACAGAACCCCAGGTGAGAGCTTTGCATGTCGAACAATTCATCAAGTTCTCAATTAATGTGTTTTGGCTGAGCGCAAAGATAAGTTAATATTTTAGTTTATGTAAGCACATACACTGATTCTGCACATTATACTTTTATAATGGCCATTATTCATTTTTAAAATGGATATTCAGCAAAAGAGAGAATACGTTTAATATTTTTCAATGAAAATGAAAGAAGGTAGTTATGTTATAGGCTCCATTTTGTTATAAATATGCATTCAGTGAAGATGATGGTCATAGAAACATGTAGCTACACGAGGCCTTAACATTTTTAGTGTCTGTTAAGTTGTTAATATTAAAATGAAAATAGGCAGTTCCTTATATATCAGGTTTTCATTTTATTGTTGAAATGGTGAAACAACGTAGCCAGGATGATGTAAATGAGATTATAAAGTACACTGCTCCCTTTGAAGTTTTACCCGACGTGTCCTCGGGAGACTGAACTTTCTCTAGGCTACTTAATATTGAGGAAAAAGCCCCAATCAGGTGAGCTGCAACCACGCGAATGTCTGCAACCACGCCTCCATTTTCAGATGTCTCCGTTTACCCCATCAGCACTAACACGGATGCCGCGGAATTTCAAATTGAAAATGGTCTCTTCAGCGTTTTCAAAAAGCTCAGTTTTCGGCACTTGAAAACTCTGGGGTAGTGTGGACAAAAGGCGTAACCATAGCAAAACTTAAGCATTTTAAAACGAAGATGTATTAGTGTAAAAGAGACCCAAGACAGTTTTGTGTTATCAGATGCAGTTCCAGCAAGTGGCACCACCTCACAGACACACAGCTCCTCTCCTCCCTCATCCACTGCTACTGATCTTCCAGCAGTAGGGGGAGACACAGAAGAGGAAGACGGCATGAAGCACCTTCAGCAGGTCAGTGTGTGTCACTTAGTTTTGTTGCTGTACTTTAAAGAAGCACAAACTAAACAAAAAAAACTTTGTGATTTTAAAGGAGGCTGAGAAGATGGTTGCGTCCCTGCAAGACACATCTCTTGAAGAGGAATGTTTCACTCACGCTCTTCAGGAGAGCCACATCTCCGCAGCACACACCCACACACACCCAAATACACACACACTCTCTCACTCCACTCCACACACTCTCCCTCACTCCGCCAGCGCCCTGCCACTGTCCCACGAATCTGCAATGAAGTGGTTCTACAAAGACCCTCAAGGAGAGATTCAAGGTATTGTACTACCATGTCGATTTTCATAACAGGAGTGTTTTTTAATGTATATGCTAGTCTAAATCGAGCTTGTGTCTCTCTTGCAGGTCCATTCACTACAGTGGAGATGTGTGAGTGGTTCCAGGCAGGGTATTTCGCCATGAACCTGCTGGTCAAGCGTGGCTGTGATGAGGGATTTCAGCCCCTGGGTGAAGTGATCAAGATGTGGGGGCGTGTGCCTTTCTCTCCTGGACCCTCCCCTCCTCCACTTCTGGTAAGAGACAAGGTGAAATATTCAGAAATTGGTTTCATCAAACTTTGTGCTGTCTATTAGCATTAAGCCACATATGCCGAGTTCAGACTGCTATTTTCAAAATAGCCATGTTACAGATGTTTTCTGGTAGTGTTTCGTCAGTGCTGAGTTTACACTGCAAGATGGATCAGCAGTAGATGGTTTCACACTGTATGAATTTAAAATAGGAATAATCGTTGACAACTTTGTCTTGGTCCACAAACTACATCTCGCAACCAAACACACGCAAGAAGTGACATGGAAACAACGTGAGGTCATGTAGCATATCTTTTGTTATTTACTACATAGTGAGAAAGAAGTCTTTAGTGCGGTAGAAAATGTACTTATTTTGTGCGTCAGATGACATGTCAAACAGATACGGTGCTCCTTCCAAATTTCTACTAGTTTTTCCTTCATTTCTTGGGTCCAAATAGACTGAAAATGAGCGCTTTTAACTTCTCCCAAACCTCCTGCTGGCCTGCAGATACCCATGTTAGTGGATACTGCTCTCTCATTGGCTGTAGGTAATCAGCAATGTTATTTTTAATCAGAACACTTTTCACACGGCATGATTTAAATCGCCAACAGCTCCAAATATTCAGCATGTCAAATATCTCACAGGCATCGGCGACTCATTGGCGATTCTCTCAGATCACGTCTTGCATAGTTCACTGTGTGATTGTTACTTGCATGAAGGAGCACCGATTTGCCTGTGATTTCAGGCATTTGTCTGCAGTTTCTCAAAACCTGTCAACGAGTCAAAATCGGGGCTAAAATCATGCAGTCTGAACTCGGCATTAGGGTTAATTGTTTTGTTTAATGGTAAAAGCAGGTCTTAAAGGGATTCTTAAAAACTCACTTGTTTCAAACATGTCCGAGTTTCTTTCTTTTAAACACAAAATAAGATATTTTGAAAAATGCTGAAAATGAGTAACCATTGACTTTCTTAGTATGTTTTTTTTCCTACTTTGGAATTCAGTGGTTACAGGCTTCTAATTTTTTATTACATTTATTCTGCGTTCAACAGAAAAATACTAAATGGTGACTAAATAGTGAATACATTTTCTTTTTTTAGGTGAACTGTCCCTTTAAGGTGCTTATTGTTTTATGAAAGTAGTTGCCGGAGCTATAACCTTTTGAGCAGGACTAAGACATTTATGCAGCATTAAACAGGGTGTTCGTTGGGTCTTAAAAGGTCTAAATGTCTTAAATTTCAGAATCAAAATGTTAGGCCTTCAAGTCTTAAATTTTCTCAAATATTTTTTATTTTTATTTTTTTTTTTTAGGTCTTAATTTGTTTTGAAAAGGTCTTAATTGTCTTATGTGCATATAGATCTACCCAATCGGCCCAACACTCATCTAATCCCCAACATTCCATCACATAAAGTTTTAACAAGTTTACTCTGTTTACCAATATGGTTTAATTATCATCCTTACAGTAACATTTAGGTTTTGTTTATACATACCTGGTGAAGACACTGACCTTTAGCAGGTGTTTTGAAGTTTGTCACACTTTATTTTGATGGTCCGTTTGTTGAATTTAAGTTTCATTGTGTCTACATGTCAACTGATTCTCATTAGATTATAAGTAGACTGTTAGGTTAGTGTAAGTTGACATGTTCTTACAAATGTTCTTATAGTCAATTAAAAGTATGGTAAAGGAGCAATATCAGCAGATATTAAGCAGATAGTCTACTAATACTCAAATGAACCATCAAAATAAAGTGTTACCAAAGTTAAATAAAGTTTTTAAAACTTTGTCTTTTTTTTTTTTTTAAAGAAAAGAAAAGTTGAAAGAAAGTGTATGTATACAACTAGAGTTTGCTTGTTTGTACACATCATTTAAAATATGTTGCTAAGAATAACTCAATTAGTTGTGTGCGTGTGACCGACTCAAATTCATTTTCCTTTCTTTGACTTTTCCACATTTTCATTTCTCTATTGTCCATCTACTCCTTAAGATTAATAAAAAAGGTTTAAATATTAAAGTTGTTATCATTGCTTCAGGGGAATATGGACCAGGAGCTGTTGAAGAAACAGTTAGAACAAGCTGCAACTGCAGCCCTTTACCAACAACTCCAGATGAGATTTCAGCACATGAACAGGTAATACTTGCAGTTTAATGCAAAAACTTTACACTTAAATCCTGTATTTTCTTAAAGCCAGTCATTGCCATTCAGAAAAAAACATTTGCAAGGAAAAACATATAACATATAAGTTGATCTTACTTCACAGCATATTTTTTGCATGTAATAAACAGGTAAAGAAATAAAAAGTATAGGATTAAACATAAATTATAGGGGTGTTTACAAAAAAAAAAACAATAAAATTCAAGCCTTAACCAATTTGTTTAAAGACCATTTAAAATATAAGCTAGCATGTGTAATATAAATGTGTTAAGCAACTGCTCAAGTGTGTCTCTCATTCAGCACAAATCTAAATATATTTGCATTCTTTAATTGCTTGAAGTTCATTAGATTATAATTGCTGGGAAATCCAAGTGCCAACAGTATTTTGGAAAATTTTAAAAACATTTTAGTATGAGGAACACTCGTTTACTTTTGCCTCCATATGTACTGCTTAGTAAAAGTTAGTAAAACAGGTGTAGCAGTTTACTTTGGGTTTGGATTCATGTAGAATAAAGCACAATATTCTAGTTAAGATTTGTGGAGGAAAGTGAGAATAGGACCAGATACGTGACTACTTTTCTAGAAAAGACAGTACATGTTCTGTATTATTGAATTATGTGTTTGTGTAGCAGGTGTAGCGAGACTGGCATGATGCCTGCGATGAACAGGTCCATGTCAGTGCCAGACACCGGGCCCATGTGGGACATGCCTACCTCAGTCTCTCAGCAGTCAGGTAATGCCAGCTGTACTGATAATGTGCAATGGGCAAATTTGTGAAGTACTGATGTTCATACCATTGCCTTCTTTCTTTTGTTCACATTTTTTAGGCGGTGAGACCAGTCTGTGGGACTTAACCATGAGTAACTCCACTCAGGGTCCAACTCTTGAACATTTGCAGAAAGTATGTCTTTTTTTATATTGAAATACCATCCAACATAATCTTATTCCATCATCCATCCATTGTTTTGTCATTTTATTTTATTTCTGAGTGTCAAACAATAACATTGGGTAGTTTTGCTACCATGTATAGGTGGGAATCTTTAGGGACTTTCCAATATTTAGGGGGTTCTACTTCTGAGAGTCAAGATTTAATGCCAAAATGATTCTTTACCCACAGGTTTCCTATTAATTCTACTGTACATTTACATCTTTACAACTTTACATTTAACTGTAATTGGAGTTTCTCTTTTGTTTAATGAATGGAATCTGTTGTTACAGTACTGTACACGTAAAAAATCATTTACTTTTGTTTTAAAGAATTATCCAGGACAAACAAGCTCTGAATGTAAAATAACGCCAGATTACAAATAGCAACTATGAAAAAGAAAACAGATAATATTCTCAAAATAAGACCATTATGTTAAGTTTCATTATGAAAATGTTAAGGGGAAGTTATACATGCATATATATGTACAGTTGAAGTCAAAATTATTAGCCCTCATTATTCATATTTTTTTGTCTTTGCCATAATGACTAAATATTTTACTAGTTATTTTGGAAGATTTTAGTATTTGGCTTAACTTTTAAACAGAAAAACTGCAGTGTTTGCATCACTGTTCTGTAGTTCACTTACATTCAAAACTCATGTTTACAGAACATAACTTGTTGCAGAAATGATTAAGCAAGCCTCAACTCATCTGTAATGGAGTGTTCTGGAATGGTGACCTGCAATCCTGTTGTATCGCACAACGAACAAGTAGTGCAGCACTACTGAAAACTGAACAACAGACAAAAACTTTTTCTGTAATTCAAAAGTGTATTCATCTGTCCAAATAAAGTGAATTTGGCAGCATTCATGCTAGAGGTGTAACGAGACATGATTGATCTGTGATTTATACAGATCACAACCCACGGTTCGGAACACGTGTAACGTGCTGATAAATAGATTTTTCTTTTACTTGTAGATTAATCCTAAATTTGTAACTATCTCAGAGAGATCTCCTCTCGCGTCATTCAAATCACATGTATGAAAGCATTAAGGCTTTCCTGTAAAATATAATGATGATAGAAGAAGTTGTGGTTGGATATTCGGGATGTAGTGGGTTTCTTAAAATGTGTTTAATTTTGTTTTAATTATTAATTTGTGGGTTATTAAAGTTGTTTTCTGACACTGCTTGTTTAATCTGCATTAATGCATTTAGTGAAAGCTGCATGATTAACCATTAAAAGAATTGGATCTCAACACCCATGCAACATAAATTATAAATGATAATGATTTGCAAATGTTTATTAATCCTTCGAATTGCTGCATTCAAATCTGTGTTTGGAAAAATGCAAAAAATCAAAAAAGAGAGTCTAGTCTTTTGAGTTAGTTATGAAGTTACAGTCAAATAACACAGAAGTACTGGCATTACGTTTTATTGTTTAGATAAAACTGCAGATGTTTATGGTAAAGATTAACATTACCATCATATGCATTTAACAATGCTCCAAAATGAAAGTTGCAGGCAGCAGTTATATTATTTAACCAATAGGTGGCGACAACCAGCCATCAAAATATGCTCCTGAATAATTCTTCAAAAATGACATCTGGCTTTTTGTTTTGTAAGTGAATTATTGAAAATGAGACTAAAAATAAATATGGCTTCTATAAATTGTATTGTTAGATTATACATTTTGCGTTATCAGAAGCAGTAGTAGTAGTAACTGAATATTTTACAGTACTAAACATTTTATAATTTATTTTTAATCTGCTGACTCATTCATTTTCTTGTTGGTTAGTCTCTTTATTAATCTGGTGTCACTACATCGTAATTAACTGCCAATTTATTCAGCATTGTTTTACGCAGCGGATGCCCTTCCAGCTGCAACCCACCTCTGGGAAATAATCAGCTGATTAGTTATTCATTTTATTTTTTTATATGTTTTTGTAATAAATTGAAAGCAAATCACATTTGTCATCTCCCTTTTTTGGCTGATCCGGAGAATGGCCAGATCCGTGACTAAAAAACGTAATGTGAACTGAACCGGGATATTTGTGATCCATTACACCACTAATACAGACATGTGCCTATCGAGGCTCATTAGTTTTCTTTTTAGAGCTTGTACATGCAAAGGCCCGCACCGTCACAGTCAAATTTGAATACAGAATTGATTCTGAACTTTTGAAATTTGATTCAAGTTGTTAATTTAAGAATTGTGGTGCATCATATTTGCTATTATATATTTTTTCCCCCACCCCTACTACCTTGTATACAAAATGTATAATAATTGCATCATACAGTGCTGCATGCATAAAAACTTGAGTAAACAGGTCTATGAAGTTACTCCTAGGTGATTGCATTTCATGTCCAATGTGTAAACTTCACCCAAATCACTCTACCATTAATTGAGCGTGTCTCGCACATGTGTTAGATCCAGCAGGAGAGGCGTGAAGCTGAACTCAGGGTGAAGCGTGAAGAAGAGGAGAGAAAACGAAGGGAGGAAAAGCGCCGGCAGCAAGAGGAACAGAAAAGGAGAGAGGAGGAGGAGATTTATAGAAAAAAGCAGGTGAATGGCTTTTCACAGATTTGGGCCCTGACTGTTGCACTATGAAATGATTAAGATGCGTAACGCATTTGTATGTTTGTGTTTGACAGCAGTGCCGCCAGCAGCAGGAGTTGATCATGAAGTTTTTGCAGCAGAGCCAGCAGCAGAGCATGTCTGGGAGCTCAGGGTGGAGCGGAAGCCAGACAGGAGCTCTGTCTTTGGGCAAAGCTACAGGAAAGAGCATGGGACTCCTGGAGCTGGAGGCAGAGAGAATTCACAAACAGCAGCAGCAGAGAGCTCAGCAGCAGCAAAGGGTAATACATCTTGATGTCTGTGTAAAGCTACATTTAGCCAGATGGATAGCAAGTTGTTTTGGGTCTTATTAATAGTGCACAATATGTCGATGACTATATCACTGTAGTCAGTAATACGTTTTCATTAATTTTTTGACTATTGTTAGGCTGTTCTTAGTTCCATGTTATTGTTAATTGTTTGTATATTCATGCTCGTCGGGCATGGGACAATAACTGGTTTCAAGGTTTGCCGCGGTTTGGAAAAGTCAAGGTTTTAAAACTGCTAAAATATTCTCTGATGCAGTTTCTGAACTATTTGTAAAATGTTCTTTTTATTCTTTGTCCTTTTGTTCTTTGTATTTTTATATCCAGGATCTCCAGCAGAAAAAGATCATCCACATTAAAATATACTGTTTTGTCCACAATTCCGGAAACATCTGAAAAACAAATCACTTATGCACCAACATCCAAGCATGCCATAAACCTGAACAGTGCTGTGGTTTACTTTATATCTAAAAGAAAAGATATCCAAAGATACAATTTCAAGTTGTAAAGATATCTGTGTTTTTTAAACTAATGAAGATAGCAAAAAGCTCTTTCAGCAGAAGTCTGTCTTAAAATTAAATTTACTGGGTTCAATGGGAAAAAAGTTGTTGATTTCTACCCTGACATTTAAAAGGAACCTATTTTAGAGCAGTAATCACAATACTTGACGTAACAACCTTGATGAAGGTTTTCATACTGTCAGAATTTTATACTGACCCATGCCTAGTCACCAAGCTGTATCTGTCAACTAAGGCAACAATGACAGGAAAATGTCACTTTTAAGAGCTTCTTTTAAGGGCTCCTAAACCACAGGTGTCAAATCCAGTTCCTGGAGGGCTGCAGCTCTGCACAGCTTAGCTTTAACCTGAATTAAACAAATCTGATCAACCTAACTGATTCCTTTAGGCTTCTTTGAAACCTACTGGTAAGTGTGTTGAAATAGGGTTGGAACTAAACTGTGCAGAGCTGTGGCCATCCAGGAACTGGATTTGACACCTGTATCCTAAACCATGACCATGTTCTGCTGTTTCTTTTTATTTATTTTCAAATTCTGGGGTAAATTTACCTATATTGATCTCATAATGGCTAATAAAATCATAAAGGATCTTGGATCTCAGACCATTTTAATATTCTGCAAAGCTCTACATCACTTTGTTTAGTTTGTTCATTATTGACCATGGAAATTGAGCTTTTTAGTCAGAGAATTTGACATTTGGCTTGGAGTGGGAACCCTGAAATAAGTTATCACCCAATAAATTATGGATTATTCCTTCACTTTATGTTAGAGGGAAGATGTTGGCAGTATGTTTTTCACCATGATAAAATACAAAAAAAGTGGATGTCAGATTTCTACTTTATATATTATTTTGGAAGATTAAAGACTTTTTCTTGTCTTTTAGTGTAGTTGAAGCTTTAAAATAAAATCAGTTATTTGTGTTTTGTATTAAGCTTTACATTTGTTACATTCTATTACATTTGAAAATTTGACTTTTAAATGAAATTTGTATTGTAGCAGCTTGAATATCAGTTATCAGCTCTATATACAGTATAAAGGTATATTGGCTACCACTTTCTGTTCAAATATTCCTGTGTCGCTAGCTATTTCTGAAGCATGAAGTGTGCTTTTTGAGCAGTGTAGTTTAGCTTCCTTGTATTAATTACTTTAATTGTAGATTCTCCTGCCTTAATTGCCCATGTCTTTTTGGTTTAGCATGGAGGTTTGACAATGGGCCAATGGAATGATGGGCCATCAGGGATGTGGTCAGGATCTAGCATGGATGGGAAGGTCGGAGGGGGCAACCCTGCCATGGGCATGTGGGATGAGGCCATGAAAAACCAATCCAGCCATCGCAACATTGGCCTGAGGAACAGCCGCAGCAGTCCCTCTCTCAGGTACTCAAACTTGCACTCGCACAATCTTCTTTGTCCTTTAAACCAATGTACTTAAACACCGTTCACTCTAAATGCATCTGTGCTCTCAGTGATCAGTACATGCTGAATCGTCGTAAACGTACTGATGAAGAGGAGAGACTTCTCAAGCTTCTTCAAGGGATGAAACCTCAGGATGGCTTCACCACTTGGTGTGAACAGATGCTCCATGCTCTCAACACTTCTGCAAATAATGCTTCTTTGGATGGTAAGTGTGCTTCTCTTTCTGCTGCTTAAGCCTGGTTTGTACTCGACGCGTCCGCTTGTTCGCTTGAGTTCGCGCAGCAAATGTGACGTCAACGCAAAGTTTGCGAATGTTCGCTTTGGGTGCGCAACTTGATTTCGGCTGACGGTGCGCACGGCATTTTTTGAGACTTAAGCGAACAGGTGCGCATATGATCATAGAGATAACCAGATGATCAATAATTCTTGGCTAGAAATAGCAACAGCCGTGGGAAAGGAGGAAAGTTTTTGTTAAAAGGTTTGAGAAAAACCTGTTGGATAAGTTTTTAAAAAACAAAAAAGGTAATGTCAAAAGTGAGCCAGGTACACAATTACAGAAATATGTTATAAAAAAAAACATCTGTATTTTTAGTAAGTGTACTTTTTTGCTTTTATTCTTGCCATAATAAAAATATCATTGCAGAGCAACTCATGTTCTCTTGTCAATAATATTTTAATAAACTTTAATAGGTAAAACTGTCTGAGATATGAATAAAAGCAAATGATGCATCAAAGATTGATTTTTTTTTAAAAAAATCTTGAATGGTTATAAAAATCCTTATCATTAAAATCATTTATAAAAACAATTAAAATAATTTGTTTAAAATATTAAATGATGTTAATGATATAACGTAGTTCCGGAAACGTCCTACTTCTCTGTTTATCCGTCTGACTTTACGGTGGGTTTCTTTTGACTGCCCTCTTTCATTTAAATATTATCACAACAGCGAATTTGGCAAGTATAAAAGTCTTGTTTGTTTCACGAGGTGCGCGCACTGTCAGTGGAAAGTATAAATCCAGCTTTACACTCCACAGTGAGATTAGATTCTCTCATGTCTTTCTCTCTGCAGTGCCCACCATTGTGGCATATTTGAAGGAAGTGGAATCTCCGTATGAAGTTCACGATTTTATCCGCATTTATCTGGGCGATACCATTGAAGCCAAAGAGTTTGCCAAGCAGTTCCTGGAGCGCCGTGCCAAACAGAAAGCAAACCACCAGAGACAGCAGCAGCAGGTTTCTGAACGAGTCAGTTCATTTTCTCATTCTTAAAACGTATGTGTTTCTCTTTTACACAAGCGAGTATTAAAATACTGAAATATTTCACAGCTGTCCAAGGAAGTCTCTGGATTGAACATGAACTTCCCCCTGCAGGTAGATTAAAAAAACAGCATGTCATAAAATTATGATGATTTCAATAATTATAATATTCATACACGCTAGAAAAATTACTTGCCATTTTTGTTTTTTTGTTTTAAGTCTTCCTTTTTTTCCTTTTCTCCCCACAGTCAATGTTCCAGGCAGCTCACATAAGTAAGGGTGGCAGTGTGTACGACACTCAGGGAGGAAAAGCGAAGAAAAAGCCTAGCATGATGCTCCACTCTGACCCCAGTATCCTCGGTTAGCATGCATGTTCGCCTGAACACTCACGCACCCCTGCTCGCTTACATTCAGCTTTACCCATCAGCATGCATACATTACCCAGAATAACCCTCAAACTCTGCTGTTGTTTTAATCTACGTTCTGGCGCTTTGTCAAAATCTTGCCGTCTGGGTCATATTGAGATCTTCATCTACAGAGGGAGGATCTGTTTACTGATGTGCTTATTGAAAAGCATTTCTACCTTGCTTCAAGGAAGACAAAAAAGTGCAAGGAATGTTTATGAATTAGTCATTAGTAGATTCCCATATGGGAAATTCGGTGTAGAAAGTGACCCCTCAACTCGTGTTCTCCTGTTTCCCCTCCTCCGCAGGCTATTCATTCCTGGGGGGAGGTGAGCTGGAGCAGGTGGAGGATTACTGACCCAGCCCGTCTACTTGAGTTTACCTGAGGCCTTAAACCTGGAGCAAATCAGCAGAGGAATGTGCACTGCTCAGTGAGGGAAGGGGCGGGGCAATATTTGCCGACGCCCCCTCTCTCTTTCTCCCTCTTTCTCTCACTCTGCACTGTGAGAGGAGCAGAAGGAGGTTATTGGGAGGTTCAGTTAGAAGAGGAAGATCCTCTTCTGCCTCCCTTCAGTAAAAGCACCTTACCTTAACCATTGCACTTTAATGTTTTCATATTTGAAATGGAGTTTTGTCCTTTTTTTACAATGCAAAAAAAGTGTGAATATATTGTTGCATATATTATGTGTAGAATATTTGTATGAGTATACATACGAGAGGTAGGAACGACGCGGTTTCCGCCGTATCGAACGTGAACCGTTCTTAGGGGGAATTAGAGTCGAGCATTTCTCCTAAAAGACAAACACTGTTGTATTTTTATGTTGATGGTAAAGCTATAAAAATATGAAATTTGAAAACTTGAATACTTGCACTTGTTTAACAAAAAGAAAAATACAAAAAAAAAAAAACAAGAAAAAAGAAGTTAGGATAGCTTATGAGGATTTTTGTGTGCGCGAGCGAGATGAAGTCTGCACAAGTTTTATTGCTTACTGACCTGTATAAAACAGATGCCATGCTTTTATTTTGTTCAACACAATTTTTGTATTTCATTCAGCATGTGTGCTAAAGTGTGAGAGAGTGTGTGAGTGAACAGACAGAAGTAGTTTGTTTTTGCTTTTTTGTATGTTTGTTTTTTTTTTGTACATAGGCTCTTAAAGAGACCAATAGGACAGTCAAGCATTGCGTTTTTACCCTCCAGTGTTTCCAAGCATGACTGAGGTGCTGTTTTGGCCCATTTGGCTCTGTTCTAAGAGGGCAATCTGGGTTTGTGTTTGGTATATAAATGTAGCTTCTCTGTTTGTACACAAACTATACTTGGCATCTGCCCCTGTCATTCATTTTCTGTCCACGATGTGAACCGTTGCCTTCTGTCCAGAAAGTGTTGATGTGCATGTGTGGATTCTGTTGACTGAGACATGTCAAGAGGACGCTGTGATTCTGTATGTATGTTGTTACTTTCTTTTTCGTTGCTGTTGAAAAAGAATGGATGATTTATTTTTTTATTTTTCTATACAAAGTATTTGAACTTTATGAGTTGGAGCACTTTCTAGGCTGCTACCTTGTGTTTTTTTGGATGATGTTTTTTATTTGTTAGGTTTTTTTTTTATTTGCCTCATGAGGATGTTGTATTATGAATGAATGTATTCCAAAACAAACTATGTATAACCGTGCATCTAACAACAAGGCAAGAGTGTCGAGACGGGACACCACCTCACCATTCGGAATATGCCTATTATTTGAGGTCAGATTCTGGGGTGCTCATGGCCTGTACCAAACTCTTATGGTCTCCGGCTGCTTGTGCTCTTCCAGAACTTTCTCACAGCATCCGGAGATTCAAAGTTTGTCTCATGGCATCTTGACGGAACAGTCGTTTTTGCGATGTCTTGTTACCTGTGCTCTTGATACAGGGCCATTGAGAGCCAAGGATCTGCAGTGTGTAGCAGTAATTTTTCTTTTGTTTTTGAAAGACAAAATCTATTTTTTTCCCCCAAAACACAAGTCTTGGGATGGAAATATGTGATGGTTTGCATCAAAAATGTTTATTCACTTGAATCCTCTGAAAAGGAAGAGACTCTGAGGATCAGGAAATGTTGGTACTTGATCTGTAGAAGAAGAAAAAAAAAAAAGATTCCTGCTTCAAGCGTATGTCATTCTCGATTCTGACTGGATTATATTTTTGTAAAAAAAAAAAAAAAAAGACAAAAACAGGACTAAAAACAAGCATGTAGAGTTGGATATCAGCACTAACTCGAATGTCGTCCTAGAATCTGAAATGGAGTGGCAACCAGCTGCATTTAGTGCTACAAACAGAGCAAGACGGAGGGAATATACATGCAGAACCATTTCATCCACACCAAAGGGATGAAGTTTTCTGCATTCTCTGAGCTGCAATCCTCATTGCTCTCTGCAACACTATCAAATGAAGGAAAATCCTACAGCATTTGAAAAAAAGTGGTCATTTTGAATGTTTGATTATAAAAAAACCTTTATGCCTTTTTTTTAGAAGATTACTGTGGGGAGAAACCACAGATTCTCACATCTGTCAATCATATTTCTTCAGAAACTCCCTTTAAGGAGTTTAGATGTGATGATTGTTTGGAGAGCAGGAGATGAACTGAAGCAAACTCCTCATTTCTTCAAGAACTTCACTTGATCTTAATCTCAAGGACACTGGCTTGTCGTTATTGCTTGATGATACAATGAGAACTTGAGAGAGTATTTCAGCAATTGTTCACATGGCAGCGTTTATGGATGCAAGTGGAACCACTGAACTGTCGAGATGCAGGTAAGGGGATATAGGTACAAACTTAAACATTTTAAATCTAACTAAATGTTGTGGGTAAATATTGTTTTGTT
Source organism: Danio rerio (assembly GCF_052040795.2). Classification (NCBI taxonomy): domain Eukaryota; kingdom Metazoa; phylum Chordata; class Actinopteri; order Cypriniformes; family Danionidae; genus Danio; species Danio rerio. The sequence continues at coordinate 26,062,612 of NC_141030.1, forward strand.
TTTTTCCCCCAGTTCTTTGAGGATGGACATAGCCTAGATCTCCATGTTGGGACTCATGTTGGATTAAGCAAGAGGCCACAACTTTTACCTCTTGTCTTTCTCTTGAGAACGAGACCTGCAGACTGATTAGGTGTGGAGAGAGACTTTGTATGCGTCTGTAAAAGGACACTTGTACATTTTTTTCCAGCTCTTACTCAAGTGAGATGTGGAAAGGATGTCCTGTAAATAATGTAAATCCTTTTGGTCTGTTTGAGTTCTGTCCATCTTAGGCTATCATTTTGGGTGTTTCACATGCCTTAATTGTACAAAATAGAACTGCCCTTATTGACATTAACATGAAAACTTATTAGAAAAACAGCACAGGCTATATTTACACAGCTCCCCCATCTAAAGGAATATGAGCCTGGCTGAGGAGATTTCCCCCTACATCAACTTCACTCATCATACCAGGCTGTGGGACGTTCCCACAGTATTTTCTGTGTATCGTTGGTATGTTAATGTTCAAGTGAATATCTGCAATTATTAAATGTACAGATAAAAGTTGATGAATATTGGTATATACTGAAATCAGAAAAAAGAAAAGAGGTTGTTTACCTTCCTCTATCAGTTTGACAATTAAATTTTGTGTTAAATGATTAGATGGGTATGTAAAGAACATGGGAATAGTTTTACTTTGAGAAGATCAAAATATGTTAAATGAGAAAATAAAATTTTTAAACGTTGAAATTGCATTTTGTCGTTTTTGTTCATCGGGGCAGACTTAACCAATTACTGAGGGAAGCAGCTGCTTAGGGCCCTGAGGAATTAGGTGGCCCAGAGTAATGCCATGAAACCTGTATTAATCATGTCGTTCTTTCATAATTTGTTTTTCATATGTTGTAAAATCTGTCTATAGCCATTAAGACAAATATACAGTTAAAGTCAGAATTATTCATTTTCTCCCTAATTTCTGTTTAACAGTTTTTACAACACATTTTTCAATTCATTTCACATTTCTATTTCTAATAACTGATTTATTTTATCTTTGCCATGATGACAGTAAATAATATTTTACTAGATACTTCAAAGACCCTTCTAAACAGCTTAAAGTGACATTTAAAGGCTTAACTAGGTTAAAAATCTAAAACTGCTTTTATTCCAGCCAAAATAAGACTTTCTCCAGAAGAATAAAATATCAGACAAGCTGAAGATTTCCTTCCTCTGTTAAACATCATTTTGGAAATATTTAAAAAAGAAAAAAAAATCAAAGGGAGGCTACATTCGTATTTATGGTTGAAAAAATGTTGCAACATAAGATTTTGTTAGGGGTAACATATCAAAGATCAAAAGGCTCCAGTTATATATATATATATATATATATATATATATATATATATATATATATATATATATATATATATATATATATATATACACAATACAATTAAAACATTTCTCAGCCATTTATCCCAGTATGTAGAAATTTGATAGGCTTGTTGTCTCAAGGAAAGTGTCAGTACTTCCATATCATATCTCTTTTACAATATCATGCCATTCACCAACAGATTGAGGATCTTGTTTGAGCTATTTCTTTGTAATGGCCTTTTTGCTAGTTGTTAGTGTATTAAGAAGATATAAAGTGTAAATTCCCGGGTATAGTTGTAAAATTACATTCCAGATTCAATCCCAAATCTTGCCAATAGGTGTGTATAAACAATCCCAAATTATGTGGAAATGATAAGCCAATACATTTCCACATTTTCACCAGCATTCCCTCTTTTTTTCATCCCTAGTTAAAAGTATTTTATTTTAGGTGTGATAAAGAATCTGATGCATATTTCCAAATAATTTGCCTTCATGAATCTGAATAATTGTGTTCATCTGTGCTTCTCAAATAGTTAACCACTAATCTTTTGTTATAACTACTGGCTTCCTTTTCCCATTTCTGTTTATATACATATAGTTGAGTGTTTCTTTGTTAATGTCAGACAGGAATAAATTCTTGATACTACTTTCTTATTAACCTTTCTGTAAGTATATAAATACCTGCACTACTGTTTTTAATTTTTTTTCTGAATCTATTCTGTTTTTACTAAAGTAGTCTTAACTTAAAGGTAGTTGAAAAGGTCTTGTTTATCTAAGTTATATGTATTCAAAAGTTGTTGAAAACTTTCTAATTCATTATCAGTAGTGATGAGACAGAAGGATGTTGTACCTTGCAAACTCCACTGTTTAAATCTTAAATCTAGTTTTACTGGCTTAAATTGAATATCATCTTCAACCCATCTTAATATTTTTGCTTCTTTTTTCTCTTTTAGGATTAACCATTAAGATTTTATTGTTGTTGTTTTTTAACCAGGGGTTCCTCTTAAGATATATTTTTAACACGCAGTTTATTTACAAAACAAATCTACAGGGAAAGGAATATCTAGAGAAAGAGAATCTTTCGAGTTTCATTGCTTGGGACCCATACCTGGAATTGCTTAGGACCTCCAAATCACCGCCTCTGTTGTTCATTATTTGGGAGTTTTGACATGCTTTGCAGCTGTTCTCCACTATGAGGCAGTACGTTCACATTTCTTCAGATCCTAAGAGAGAAGCTTGAGTGACATGGCAAAAGATTCAATAATCTAGATTATTATAGGTCTCAATGTTTGATATTTAACTTTGTAAGATGGACATTAGTGTTCTTTTTAATTTTGTGTTCTTTAGGATCAAACTGTAGGCGTATTCAATGATTTTACTGGTAGATTCCCTTAACAAACCAGTTTTGCCCTTTTGTGCTATCTTTAGAGGCAATTTTTAGAGGCATAAGGTTTAACTAAACAAACCCTATCCTGATACGCCTCGAGCAACTAGACTAAAGTTGAGGCGGGTTCCTTGTTTCATTCAAATACTTCAAACCCTTCCGACCCCGCAGCCAATATGTTTGATTCGTTGCCCGATAAGCTGTAGTGACATTTAAATTTGAGAGTACTAAACAAAATCCTCATGAGAGAAGCTTTTCTCAAAACATCCAAACTCCTTTCTGGCAGTCGCTATCAAACGCGCTCACCACCAGCAGTTGTTGCCATGTCCGCTTATTATAAGCAATTAAAAAAGCAACACATTTCACTCAATGAAATAAAACAACAACAAATATTTTTTGTAGCGTCTTTTTAAATATGTACTTTATTAAATACGTGTTTTAATCTGTTAAATTAAACTGTTTACTGTATTTACAGTTAAACATGATAATGGTATAATCGTCAAACATTTTAAAATCAACGCAATTGCCGTCAATTACTATTTCGTTTAAGCTTGTATTTTCAGACCTGGTTGCTTGTTTCTCTGGGGATCTGGCAACAATGCCGCCGGCGCGCGAGTCAAAGCTCGAGACTTTGCAGAGCAGCAGAGAATCGGACGGAGCGAACGGCACGCGTTGTTTCTGTTGACCACAGGACTACCTCGTTTCTTGTTTCCTACCTTTTTGCGTCTATTATAATCGACTCTTATCGATTATTGTCACATTGTTTCTTTTAATGCCCCAAACCGGTTGTGTTTCTTGTTTTTCCAGTCGAACTCTAATTCATTGAGTAAGTCTTGGTGGACATCCTCACCGTTGTTGCAGGACTGGACCTCACATTTACGTGAATGTTTTGGATGAATAAAACGTTACGTGAATGTTTTGGATGAACGAAAAGTTTGATTTTGGACCTCAGAAAACGTTTCCTGCACTAACGCTGACGGACGACACTTTTGTGTGCTGAATGACTGAGTTATTTGTTCAGGGTGGATGTTCAGTGTCTCATCGGGAGTCAAAATACAACTTGGGGTCCTTGATAGAAATGCTAATGCTGCGGTTGATGGAGAAACATTTCTAAAAAATCACCCGCAGTGGACCTGGCGCCCCGCATCAGTCTGCGTGCACTTCAAAACCTTCAACTTCACCACATCCACAATCATAACATTGTTTGAAATTCACCTCGAATCAGATTCATACATTGAGCATATGGCAGTGCCTTCTCAAATCTGACAATACTTGCGACTTTCATTTGAGGTCATTGCTTGCTTTGAATGGAACAAAGGAGGTTGATGTTTCTGAATCTGATTTCTTCCACAAACATTCAGAGATTTGAGCTCCGGGTGTTTCAGATGTGGATGTTGCGGTCACAGCACCTCCTCAAGCGCTGAGGGATCTGGTGAAGTTCAGCCCTCTACTAGTCTTTTGTCTCTATTAGGTCCCATTCATTTGTCTTATAAGAGGAACATGGGAATCCAGACGAGGGGAGCCTGGGTGGCCATGGCGTTCTCGGACTGGGTCAGTGCTTTGGGATTTCTATTAATCTTCCTGATGGAGAGTTTAGCAGTGGATGCGACCAACATGGAGCCAGTCTACTGGAACACTTTAAATAGAAGGTATGTGGTCAATTGAGAACTCAGATGCAAGTTTACAGTAAGTTAAATCTTATAAAGACTAATTGAGAATAAAATTTTCACCAATTGGGTAGGACTTAATTATTTGTATTTGTTGTTTAAATATGAAAACAAGAATGTATTACATGTCAGATCTTATGTTTCCAGGTGGTAAACTTGTCAGATTTTATGTTTCCAGGTGGTAAACTAGAGCAAACTGAATTTTATACCCAAAAAAAACTAGTAACTTTTTTTTTTTGACTTAGAAATGAAGATTCTGAAATTTTAAGCAGTTATGCCATATAGGAACTATTTTGGGTCTAACCGATAACTTTTCAATAGAGAGATGTTAAAATATCCCCTTTTTTCTTTTTTATGAAGTGAATTTTAGAATTATATAAAACCTTTTACACTAAAGAACCTGTTATGGAACGAAAAAAAAGTTTTATGAATGCTAAAAGTTCTTCGGAGCATCAATAATGAACCCCTTTTACAAGAATAAACTTAACAAAAACATCAAGGATACTTTTAAGGTCAGTAGAATTTTTTGTAGGGCTCCAGAAATTATTTTTTTAGTTAAGTTTTTTTTTTTTTTTTTTTTTTTTGGAGTGTAAGATTTCTCGATCAACAATCTATCATTTAAAAAAAATAAAGGAAAAATTCATGAAAATAGGTCAAAAAGTGTGGGAACCTTACATGCAAACTTAAACCAAGTTGGGACAGGGGTGACTTTGGCCTGGGCTGCAGTCTAGTTAACGGTTTGGACAGACACTCTCAACTGAGAGAGGCAAGGGGGGCATTTTCCGGCTGGCTGCCTCCCGATTATGGGTCGCGTGCATGCCCTCCCTAGATAAGGCATTCATGCTTTACCCGCAGTGACACAATCTGCAAACCCACACAAAGGTCCTCTGAATTTCGCCTGTGCTGAGGATGCTGTCTGGACAGCAGGAAAGGAGAAGCCACTTTAAGAAGAATGTAGACCTTGAGTGAGGCACAGATTCAGGAGTTCCCTTTACCCCGAGAAGGAAAAGAGAATTTAAGTAAAAGAAAAAGTTCTAGTTAAGCATTTATGTTGAAATAAATGTGTATCAGGATATGGAGATGTATTTATTAAACTTCATTCTAATAGATGTTAGAGAAGTATAAGAGATGACAAATAGACCTGAGACAGAAAGATAAACATGGTTGGCTAAAAGAGAAATAATTATAATAATTTTAAACAGAGGTTAAGCAAAATGGTTGCTTGAAATTGAAGGGTTTGGGTAGATAATGTCATATATAAGAAGAGATAGAGAAAGTCACTCATCCATATGAAATAAATGTTCCTCTGATATCTGAAAAGGTCAACGTGTTTACTCACACCCCACCAACCACATCTCTCTCAGGTCACCTCACTCTTTTCTTCCACTCCTCCTCTTCTTCTCTCCCTCTCACACAGACTGACACATGCAAGATTCAACTGAACATTGTAACACAACATCTGATTCGTTCTTTGACTATCACACAGCAACATTCATTTTGAAATTTGAATATTTCATGATGGAAAAACATTGTGTAGAATTTTATATTTCTGTCAGGAATTGATTAATTATGATATATAAGAATGAAAAAGAAAACTGATCGATCAGAGTTTGCTACTTGGTGTTTCATTTTAGTTTTTAGTTTTCAACCTTTTTTTCTTTCAAAGTTAAAACATTAAGTTCAAATATTACTAAATATTATTGCCAAAATCTGAAACTAATGTAAAATGCCTGTCTGTAGGTTTATACACCCAACATATAACTTTTAAATAATTTTGATTATTTTTACTTTCTTGCATTATGGGGCCGTGTTTTCTGCTCAGACAATTTTGAATGTTGAAACTATTTATAGGTATTATTTTTTAGGATATGTATTGTAATAGAAATAGTATATAAATTTGTAAAATAACATCAACAAAAAAACTGCTTGCAAAATATTATTATTATTATTTATGTATTTATTTTTTTGTATTTGTTTTTAAACTGTAATTCATATGAACAATTAAGATAAAACATTTATTAAAACAACTAAATGTCAATAAAAGTCATTTTATTGTTTGTCCAACAAGTACATCAAAAATGACACACACAATGCAGATCAAAAGCATAAATAATTGGAAACACGACTAACAAAATACAGTAACCTGTTAATTAATGTTTCTTTAACTTTGTATGAACAATTGGCACAAAAAAGACCAGCTTAATGCAAAATAAACATTTATATTATGCATCAAATACAGTAATACAACGGTTACAGTAATACAATTAAATAACCTTGCAAAGAACATTTCTACTTCTCAAAATTAATAGTATCATTACATTTTTGGCCATTGGCATCCTAAAGTTCACCCACATTCAAGTGTTGCCAACAGAAAAAAAACTTTCAGAGAAAGAGGAACATATTTCAAAGAAAATCAGATGCTCAGTTCACAATAAGACCAGAAAAGTGCATTAAAATGTGAATAGGATGGGTTTTGAAAGTTGATGAAGTTGACTGGCAAACTCTCAAAGGTCTTGTTAAGTCATGTAGCACGTTTCACGTCTGGAGAAAACCATTAGTATCTCCACAGAGCTTGTGCTGAGGAAAAAAAAGATGTTGAAACAGGTCAGACAGGTTATGGGATGGAGGGCTGTGTGGGAGGAGAGGAGTGGATTTCGGCCCCTCGATGAGCGTAATCAATGGCGAGCACAGACTGTCTCCATGCATCGCTCCGGGGGAAGTTGTTGTACAAGTCTCTGCCTCAAATGAACATTAAAAATTTAATCTTTCATAGCTCCCTCAATATTTAATGAATCAGCTGCTAATTGGAGACAGATAAAAGCGTTCTTAACTGGGTTAAGTGTTTCAAATTAAAACATTTTAAGGGTAGGAAAAGATACTTTGGAAAACTGACAGACCTCAGAGAGTGTTCAGATCTTCAGACTTTTGACCATTCTACTAGTCGTGCTAGGTTTTTTTTTTCTTTCTTCTGGCGAGTCTGTGATTGATTGGTTCTCTTTGGTGAAAGATCTTGTATAGAGCCTTTCTAGAGACCGAGAGCAGAGCGAGATTAAACATTGTTAGTGAAAAGAATGGATTTAGGGTTCGTAAATGTGCTTCACGGTACAAGGCCCTCCCACATCTCCCAGCCATTTGTGCGCGAGAGAGTGTTTTTTTGAAAAGATAAGACCTCGCGGAAAATGCTACATTGTTAAAAGAGAGCTTGTGATTGTGGCATTAAATGGACTGAAAATGGAATTGTACCACTTGACCTCAGTTTCCAGGGGTGTGAGAGTGGGAGGATAATCCTCCACACAACACCCCTCCATTAGTTCATCATATGGGCTGCTCCATCATCATCAGACAAGCAACAAAGCCATCTGTGAAGGGATTACTACCTCTATACACACTTTCTCTACTGCACTTTTCCTTTCCGGGGTTAATGTCTTTCTCCCTCTCTGTCACATTCCCTTCACCTATTCATCTTACTCTTTCTTTCTCTTTCCTCATTCATTACCTCTTACATTTGTGTCCCTGCTCTCTCTCTCTCTCTCCCTCTTCCTCTCTGGGTTTCTGTCTTTAATTTCTCACAGGCTGCTCTTTCTTAGCCTATAGTATGAATTCTATCACCGATATTTCTTCTACGATTTCTTTGGGGAAGTAAAACGAGTTAATTCCATACAGTAAGGCGATTAGCGTGGATCAAATAGTCTAGATGCTTTGAAATGTTTGAGTTTTCAGACAAATCTGACACTTTGGTCTCATTAGTAGTCATAGGAATTCATACATATAAAGTGTGGTTCTTCTAGTTTTTATGCATTCTGAAGCTATAAATTACAGATCTTGTTAATCCAAAATCTGTTATTTATTACAAAATTTGTAATTTATTCCTTCATGTTGTTCTAAACTCGTAAGACTAAGAAAAAAAAAAGAAATGTTTCAATGCTCCTACTTAGAAAATCTGTTCACCCAAAAGTTTTGAGCTCAACAATTAAGGCTCCAGAACTACTTTTGAAATTGGTGCCACCAAATACTACTAACTGAGGCATCAACACCTGATTTGGTAGCAAGGCACTACACATTAATACTAATGATAGTAAAAGATTTGTCTTAGAAATGAGCATGCTTGACAGCAGCTTGACAGGCCCAATCCAAATTCTACTCCTTAGCCCTTCCTTTAACCCCCACCCCTCATTTTGTGCATTCACGTGAAGGGTTAGCAGTGTCCCAATCCTTTTTAGCTTGAAGGCGTAGGACTAAGTGGAAGAGCTAGATACCCCTGGAAAGAGATTTTTCAGGACCACACTCAAAACCAAGGGGTAAGAAAATTTCCCAGAACACTCCAGCTACACCGGCAGCATGGCTGCACACGGAAATAAGGAGATGCAAAAATTGGGATTTTATGTCATTACGAATTTTAAAACAAACCAGCCTATGCGTTAATACATTAGTAATGGTGTTTGTGTTTTACCGACATGCTTAAAAAAAAACGCAAAAATAAAAACCGCAAAATTTTGCTATCTATAATCCCTAATAATAATATAGTACTCCCACAACATTCTGTCACTCGATGAGTCTCAAATCTCCTGTCAGAAATGTTGTCGGCGCCAGTGGTATAGTGGTTAGTGCGGCGACCCGGGTTTGATTCTGTTGTCCTGTGCCAATCCTTCTCCTCTCTGCTCCCCATTCTTTCCTGTCAATTCTCTCTACTGTCCTATTAAAAATAAAGGTGAAAACCCTGAAAAAATTACTACAAAAAAAAGAAAAGTCTAGTAGCTGGAATGAGCTTTTTACACTCTGCCATAACGTTAATGTTGTTTTCTTGTGTTTACATAGATGAATATGGCCAGGGTGTAAATTGATCAATATGATAACATAATGTATGCCTTCAGTGATTTCCTGAAGATAAATACCAAAAAATAACGCAACTGGAAAAACTACAGCAGTCACGATTGTCTGATCTCATGAAGCAAGAGATCGCGATGACATATGATGAAGTGTGCAGGTGTCAGGTGTCCCATTTCTTAGGGGTGAAGCCTTTTGAAGCCCTTCCTCTTCACACTCTGTTTCAAGGGGAAGGGGTAGGGGTACAAAAATAGAATTAGGATTGGGTCTAAGTATGGCAGGAACGTTAGTATGGATCCAGATATAAATGTAAAACTGCTAATCATCACTGTAAACAAAATGTTGTGTTCCAAACAATGTGTTAGGACAACATAAAGAAATTAATTATTAATTAATTATTATTAATGGAACAAGTGAAGGGCGAGTAAATGATGACCAAGTCTTTATAATTTTGTGTGAACTATCCCTTTAACTTGGTTTCTATTATTATTATTATTATTTTGATTAACAAAAGACCTTAAGTATACAAGTCCATAAAGCCTCATTCACACTACAAGCGACTTGCAGTGGCAAAGCGACAAGCGACCGTTTATTTCAATTGAGAGTGAGTAACTTCCGGCAACCTCCATCTACGCGAGCTACAGCGATCGTTGGTGATCAGGTGGGAGTGTCAAGCGATGCAACAAAGTTGAGAATCTTTAAATTTTATGCAAATGAAGAGCGAATATCTTGAGTGACAGCCAATAGGAACACCAGTAAAGCTCACGTGATCCTGTCTCAGCTCAGAGGCTGGTTGCGTTCTCCGTGCTGTAGACCTATACAGACCTGCATTTGCAGCAGGTCGCGTTTTTACTAGATTGTGTATTTTTATTGTATTTTATTAACGTCTACCACCACCAAACCCTAAACCCAACCATCATAGTATGAATTCGTATTCTTACTAATGGTCTTTTGTTTTTGCACAAAAAAATACAACTATATCATTAATCTATTAAACTGTATTGTAGTTTAAGTGATAAAATTTTTATTCAAATCAATACAGTATAATAGGTTAATAGTTGTATAAGGTCTATATGAATATCACACATTTCTGCCAACAGTAAAACCATGGTAAGAGTTGGTGATTTGGGGAACAAAAGCCTTCTATTCTAAAGGCAGTTGTTTTCCACATTCTTGTTAAAAACATGTCAAACCTTGTGGTTTAACTTGCCTTTAAAGTAGTGAGAGAGCTCTGTAATGAATTTAAACATTTAATTTTATAAATTAAAAACCGTCTTAGTGGTTTTAGTGGCCACATAAATGACTAAACCTGTGAAACGAATAATTAACTTTTCAAAAGTTTGCATTTTCAAGCCCCCAAGCACAGATGTTGTTCAAACGAATGGTCAAAAAGTATTAAAAGTCTTCAGTAGTACAGAAATATCTTCACTATTATTGTTTTTGGATAAGAAAAATATCATTCTGTAAAAAAAATGTATATTTTAAATGAGGAAAATAAACTTGCGTTATGGATAAGACTAAAAAAAGTCTGGGAGTTTACAGTATACAACATACATTGTAGAAATTCTGTGAATTAAACTGCACAACCCAAAAGAACTAATGCTTATCAAGAGGATAAGAGTTGGCTCTCTATAGAACAAAATGGTTGATCTTATTTTATTTGACATTTTTGCATTTATGAGGAAAAAGCTTTGTTATGGGTGTGACAGATGTAAAATTGGCACATTGGTAAATCCAATATAATTGTTTGAAAATATTGACGCAGACATTTTAAAAGTACTTTAAAATAATTGCTTTCACAAAAAAACGTAGAAACAGTTTTCTATTTTGATGATTATAATTTTATTGCAGAACAAAGCCAGCAAACGTAGCTAGCAACAACTATATACAAGCCAGGGTTTGCATTAAATGAAAATACATTTAAAAAATAAATTATAATAAAAATAAATACAATAAAATAATAAATAAATAATACACAGGAAAAGAAAGAGACCTTTATTCACCTTATTCTTTGCCGACGACGGCAAAAAAACGATACTATGCTCGTTACTATGCTTGATGTTGCAAACTGATATTTTCTTATTATATTATTCTACTTGGTCTGTATAGTAATGAAAACATTTGTTTGTAGAGCAAGTAGTTTGACCGTTTTCTCCCATAGGCGACTAAATAGGAAGTTCTAAAACCATCCCGAAAACAGGCGCACTTCCGCATTTTGAAATAAGGTCAATACACCTGTAATATAATATTATTTATCTTTCAGTATGCTTTAGTTTAGTTATTATATAAGACATTTTCTCAATAAAATCAAACCTTGCTTTGATTGTTTGGGGTTTAGCTCTGTTAATTCTTGCTGTAGAACGTTCTAACAGCACAATATTTTATTGTTCAATAAGCCACATTTTGTCCGCTGGGAATGCCGGATCATGCCGGATCATGCCGTATTTTAAATATAACCTTCTTGGCTGCAGTTAGTGCAGTGTGAAATATTCTACTTTGGAGAGTGTTTAAGTTTAGATCATAATAATCATTCGGTAAACAGACATTGGGGTATTTAGGAATAAACATATCACACAATTCTGAGATAGTTTGAAATACCTTATACCAAAATGTACTGATAAGTGGACATTAAAAAAACATGCAAATATGGCCTTACAGAGTTTGAATTACTTTCATGGCAACGTTGACATTTGTATGGAATTGCTCAAATGTTAATTTTTTTGATAAAAGTGAAGAAATTACAATTTAAACAGTCCTAGAAGAACTGCATTGTTTACAGCAGAGGTAAAGAGATGCTGTATACAAGCTTTGTTTGTTACCTTTCAAGTTGTTATGGATCTTTTTTTGAAACGGTGTACAGCTCTGCATTTTCATGATATTGACTTGGATTATTATTTGCATAGGAACATTTTAGAAATGAGATTTAGAGAGAATTCTCTTTTTATTTATTTTAATAATGAATATATCACACTTTTTTTCTTTGTGGCTGTCACGAAGGCGTTCATATTTATACCAACAAGCCTTCAAGCATCATCGCTTGACTTTTTGAGCTTTCAATTTCATTGTAATTTAGCTGGACCTGCCATCTTCTTGATGAAAACCTCCCTCTCTTGTTTCACTCATATTTAATTTTGCTTTTCAAAGGTGCGTCTCTGGCATGCCTTCAAAGCCCTGGCATGATCCTGCACTGTGTGTGGAAAGCATAATTACAGTTTTAAAATTACTCTGATGATGGTTGTGAACAGAGGAGGTATTACGGTGGACTAGAGACAAAGATGGTGCTATACATCATCTGTTAACATCAGCACTCCTTGTAAAACACGTTTATGACGATGACGACCGTGATTGTTTCTTTAGCTGTTGTTCACTTTTGATGAATGTCATCTATGGATTGAGGCTGCGCAAGATTAGGGTTATGAGATTATCCAATTTATTGGGAAAAAAACCCTTCTCTCTTTTCTTCCTTTGCTGTGTCATGTTTGCCATTCTCATGAAGGTTGGACAAGCATTCACTGTTTCTGAAGGAGAAATGCAGATAATTGGCAAGCTTTGTATGAGAATCATGAACAATGAATTGTTAAAAAACAAAATAAAGAAACGTAAACAGACAGCAACGAGAACGTATTTGTTTTTTTAGACTAGTTTGTCGTCCTTTTTTTTAACTCTCTTATGTCCCATAATAGTATACAAAAAATCTAATTGGTGATCAAATAATTTCTAATAAATTTGGCAATTAATTACAAAAACATTAAAAAGTAACACACATTTAAGTCATATTACATAGGGATGCTCCAATGAGTATTTTTGCAGCCAATACCGAGTACCAATTTCTTGTCATGGTGATCACCCGATACCGAGTACCATTTCTAATGCTTCAAGCTTTATAACGCATTAAGCACATTTTCTCTCTTAGTATGTAAGTAAGTATCTCGCCCTAGCTAGGCATATAATACCTTAAACATGTATCTTATAACCATTTAGATGTGAACATGTAATGGCCAGAAGCAGCTTTACAAAAAACAATTCATTCGTTTATTTTACTTCAGCTCAGGCTATGTATAATACACGGGAGCGTTTGTGCGTCTTCATCTTCTTGTAAACTCATAAGCAAACACCTGCGGTCAGATCATGAGTTCGGCCAGATTGCAGAGTACCGATCGAGTCATGAAATGTGATTATCGGCCGATATCAATCTTCGGCTGATTTATTGGAGCATCCCTAATATTTTAATAACAGTTCATGAAGTAAATAAGGTTATTGTAGTATCACTATTTAGACCATGGTTTCCGCCACACCAAATTAATCCCGCCACTCCTACATTACAGCTTTTCATTCAAAACGCAGTCATTGTTGTTTTTTTACAGCAGGTTATAATCACACCAAAATGTATTTAAAGGTAAGTGAATTATAACAGAGAGAACTTTTCTGTAATCATAGTAGTATTGTGCGTTATTCGTTTAACCCTTTAAAGTGAAATGCTGACTGACAGGGCTGCATGATGCCAGCAAACATGACATAGCTTTCACTTATGATGAACACAGTTTCCATAATTATACATTATAGATAAAGGTCTATGGCTCCGCATACAATGACTTTATCTTGCTGGAGTTAATAGTTGTTTCACTTTACTTTAGGACGCATTAATGCCGCTTTTTTAGTTACAATTGGCAAAAACACTTTTATATATTTTATCGTCTGACCTTAACTTACTGACCTCTGTGCAATTCTTTGGAATTGAATGTGGTATATGCACAAGCACTTTTCATTTTAAGTAAGCCAGCAAACTTTAGATAAACATCTGGTAAACTGTCAATCCATTACAAAATCGCTGTGTTTAAGATCTGGTTTCTTTAAAAATCAGTGATTTTTACTGCCTGACTGAGATGCGATATAAAGTGGGTCTCAGACCAGACAAGAAGTGCATTCAATTCCATAGTTCTGCACATTCAATTCAATTCATCTTTATTTCTATAGCACTTTTACAATGTAGATTGTGTCAAAGCAGCTTAACATTGAAGTTCTAGTAAACTGAGAATGTTTGAGGTCAGTTTTCAGAGTTCAATTTAGTTCAATTCAATTTAGTTCAGTTCAGTGTGGTTTGATTTTTCACTGCTGAAAGTCCAAACATTGAAGAGCAAATCCATCGATGCAGAGCTCCACAAGTCCCAAACCAATCAAGACAGTGGCGCGGAAGAACAAAACTTGTTCTTGAAAGTGAGGAAAAAACCCTGAGAGAAACCATTTCTTCTCTGGCCTAACTTTTTTGTGCAGAGCTGCAGTCTAGGAGCCAGGGGAACGCTGGATGTCCATGTCTTTAAAATATGGAAATATTATTTTTATATTATTATTTTACCACAGTATTTTCAATGGAGTTTCAATGGAGTGGGCAAGATTTTTACAGTATGATAACCTTGGATAAAAATATCATGGTTTCATGGTATTGTGATTACTGCTCCAAAATAAGTTCTTTTTAAATGTCTGGGTACAAAACAACAAAATCCCCCCCCCCCCCCCCCCCCCCCCCACACACACACACACAGTTTCATTGAACACAAAATATTTAATTTTAAGAAACATTTAAAATATTTTAGACCAGTAGCTTTTAATGCGGCGGTTACCTTTCTGCTGGAGATACCATTGCCTTAAAAACTAAATAAAATAGTTGTGAAAAGCATGTAAGAAAACAAACTTACATATACCTTAGGAACGATATAACAGAAAACAGTTTCAAAACCTTGACTTTTCTAAACCATGGTAAACCTTGAAACCGGTTATCTCATGCCTAGGTTCAGCACTCGCCTGCTTCTCCTGATGGTGCTTGCTCTTAAACAGCTTTTCATCTTGTTTTGTGCTTGAACAACTAAATTACTGCTTAAGTCTATTTAACTAATTATATTTTAATTACATTATAACATTAAAAAGAAATTGAATATAGTCACATTAACCTTTCATTGGTAGTTAATTAGTTGTTGTAAAACACTAGCCGCACATTTACCCCATTAATCTAAACACGGTGTGTTGAACATTGAAGCTACACACTTCCGATCTGTGCGTGCAAAGATATTCATATACTAAACAGGCCGCAGAACATTTCATCCACAAACTTTAAAAAGAATCAGATTTGGATGAATTCCCTCACGGCTCAGTTCGAACATGAAAACCAAGAGTTGAGAGAAGGCGAGAGAACACATGAAAAGTGAGTTGGGAGTTTTCCTCTCTCCCTGTTCCCTCCCCTCCCTCTCTTCCAAACAAAGGGAAGGTTATTTTTAGTGACGTTCATTTTTAATCATCCGAGTGTTTGGAGCTTGATGAGTCTTTTCATGTTGGGCTGAGGAGTCAGCAGCCTCTGGGCCCATCAGCTCCCCGCATGGAGCTCCTCGACCTGACCAGAACACAAGACCACCCAGTAGACCAGTTTTTCTGGTGCACAATATCTTACTGGCAGATCATAGTATTTGCTGCTAAGCTGGAGAATTGCATTATTATTTTCAGTATTGCACCATATTTGTTGTAATGTGCCTGTAATACCTTATCGGTCTCATGTGTCAGTGCAATGCAGTTTAGTTTTGACAAATGAGGTCTTGTGACCTCTGCGTACTATTTAGTCATACTCTGTTGAGCTATTTTTGATCACAAGGACCAATCCCAGATTTACAGGGGTGCTAAACACCTTCAAACAAAAGCTAAAGCAGTAAGAAGCTGTAATAATAGGATTTTGGTAAAATACAATTGGCAAACGCTCAATTGCGCATTGAGAGTTTTGTTTACAGCGTTGGGCAAAGCAGCCAATCACATACCTATCTGTTGAGCTCTTGAATGCATTGGCCAATCAGAGGGTTTTAAGGTAGGTAGAACTTCGGCATGTTCCCAAATCCTCTCATTATAACAAAGGACAGATAGATTTACTTTTTGCTGTTAAGAGAAGCATTGGCCACTTGCTGCAAAGTAGGGATTCACTTTCAAAATGGCAACTATTGGCATAGACATTATAATTAAATAAGTTAAAGGGATATTCACCCAAAACAGAAATATGTGTCATCATTTACTCATTATTCACTTGATACAAACCTGTTTTAGTTTATTTCTTCTGTTAAACAATAGAAAAATGTTGGAAACATGTAACCATTCAGTTCCATTGTGTTTGTTTTTGCCCACCATTGAAGTCATGGGTCACAAGTTTCTAACATTTTTAAAAATAATTTATTTTGTTTTGAACAGAAAAAGGAAACTCAAAGTTTAAACCATTTGAGGGTTAAAAAAGGTGAGCAAATTTTCATTTTTGGTTAAACTATCTCTTTAATGATATAAAAATATAATAGATTTTGTTCTCAAGCTTTATTTTGGTTTCTTGAGGTATTTCTAAAGGCATATTTGGTTTTTGATTAATGAGGTATTTCCATAGGCGTAATGTATTTTATACTTTAAAAAAATAGCTTATTATATGACTTTCCCTCAACCCTCACATGAAACCTGTGGCAAATTTCATATGAAAAAACCATTTATTTTTAAAAATGATAAAGACACTTAGGCCCAATCTCAATTCAATTTTTGTACTAAGTACCCCTTTCCCTTTCAGCGAAAGCTGGAAAACAAAACAACATTAACATTATACCAGACACTGTAAAAAGGTCATTCCCAGCCACTAGACTTTTCTGACAAGGTATTTCAGTCTCATTGAGGGACAGAATGTTGTGGGATTACTATACAGGAGTTATTAGTATGAATTATAGATTGCAAAATTTAGCGTTTTTTATTTAGCTTTTTTTTTTTAACATGACAGTAAACACAAATGTGTTATGAATGTATTAAATCATGTGCTTGTTTGTTGTAAAAATTTGTAATAATGACAAAAAAATACTAGTTTGTGCATCTCCTCCTTCTATGAGCAGTGTGTTGTAGCTGGTGTATTCTGGGAAGTTTTCTTACCCCTTGGTTTTGAGCGTGGTCTTGAAAAATCATTTCAAGGGGTATCTAGCCCCTCCCCTTTAGCCTTACGCCTTCAAGCTTAAGAGAGTTCTGACACCCCTACCCCTTCATGTGATTGCGCAAAATGAGGGGTAAGGGGAAGGGCTAAGGGGTAGAATTGGGATTGGGCCTTACATTAGTATCTCATTGTTGTATCCTTGTGTTAAAGGTATGGCAGAAAAAAAAAAAGCCAAATTAAATGTTTTTGTTATTTTTTTCTGCTGAACACAAAGTATATGTTTTGAAGGGTTGGTCATTAAACACTTGATGGCAACCACTTATTATTGAATTTGTGTTTAGTATATGAAAGAACCTAATACAAGTTTGGAAGAAGGTATTGAATGAGTAATTAAGACAGAATTTTCAGTTTTGGGTGAACTATCCCTTTAAGAAGCATCTTTCCCATTAGGATGATGCATAACTATCTATGTAATGTTTCTATTGATTCCTGTGATTATGATTATATTTAATATAGTATGAAAAATATCACCTGTTTATCATTAAATAACAGCATTTGACTAAAAGAGCTGAATCAGTTTCATTCACGCAGATCTGTTGCTTTCAAATGTCATTTGTTTTGTGTCTATGTAGTGGTTTTGTTCATGTAGCTCCTACAATTAACAGTTTTCAAATCTGAAAGTTACATATATTTATATATTTTTTTCTTTCAGCCACACTATTTCATTGATTTGCTTACCATTATTACATTCAGCAGCATTCACTGCTTAGTTTTAGGCTTTTGTGTTTGTGTTTGCGTATATGTGAGTCACTACAATTGTGGCATGCGGTTCTTCTCAGCCGCGTGGTTAGTGAGTTTCAGTCCGTCAGACTTCAGGAATGTGTAAGTTATCTCCAGCCCTTAGCTAATTAAATCGCACTGATAAGAACATGAAACAACACTCTCTGAGCCCTTAAGATAATCTGGGTGCACTCAAAAGGTCTTGACCATCATAAACTACACACACACACTTTAATGACCACATCCTTTCTGTTGTTTTTTTTTTACATTAGTTGCTGTTTACACGGAATCACGTTTCACTCCATTCATTCACAAATTCCATCCCACTGCGCGAAATGTTTTACTATATTAAGCTTCAGTTACTGATAGGGCTGTGTTGTAATCCATTTGGCAATACTGTTCTTATTTGTATGGTTTTGATTTGATTTATTTCACATCACAATTTTGTATTCTCTTTGTTTCTTTTATAAAGATGTGTGCTACAGGCCTCTTGACAAGATCACCAGGGATGCATGATATATCGGCAGCCATATCGATATCTGCTGAAAAATGCTATATTTTTAGTTATCGTCCGAAAACAAAATTATGATTATCTTAAAGTCGATTAATTAAGTAATTGTGCAGAACTGCCTGCTTTGCAAGAATCTTGCAGTAATATAAGTGTCAAATGACTAACAATTGTATATTAATGTAACACTTTTTATTCGAGAACATTTGAGCTGGTTTCTGTTCTTAGTTCTTTCATTTTCATTTTATTTAAAATATAACAGTCTAACAGTCAATTTTATCAAACGAAATAAGTGTAGTTAACTCAATATTTACTGAAAGTAATTTTACTTATTTGAAAAGAGTTTTGAACTCAGTTGAAGGTAATCAGTTAATTAAATACCTCATTATTTTAACTTAAATGGAGTAAGTACACAGTACTCATATAGGTTAGTTTTTTTAAATGGTTTGTAGCAGTTGGTTTACTCAGATGGTTTGAGTTGCCTAACTTGGTTTTACAATACTCAGTTGGTTTGAATTCTCTTCATTTATTGGGTTTTTCTGTGGTCAAATTGCTTTATTTTTTATTATCTGGTTAAATAAAGAAAGGTATATTGTTGATTAGTCTTCAATAGTTTCATTAGTTTTGTAGCCAATCCACATTTCAATGTTAATATATCATTAATATTAATTAAACTAATTTAGAAATTATAAAGTAGATATAGACATGCAGAATGCATAATAATGTTTAATTACTTTTTACTTTTAGTAACACTAACAAGAAATCATATACGTGTGTGTGTGTGTGTGTGTGTGTGTGTGTGTGTGTGTGTGTGTGTGTGTGTGTGTGTGTGTGTGTGTATGTGTATGTGTGTGTGTGTACAGAAAGCAATAAAAAAAATAGTTTAACGCAAGTTTTTCTTTTAAGGATGTTCTGGCTTTAACTTCAGGGTACACACACACACACACACACATAGAAAGTCAGTGGAAAGGAATGAAAGTACACCCAGTTTAGTGCAATTACAAAATTAAAATAAAATAGTCTCATTATATAAGCTCTAAATAGAGGCTATTTTCCACATTACAGCACTGAGGTGAAGTGCAGTGGTTCACTACTTAAAGGGACAGTTCAACAAAAAAATAATATTCTGTCATTATTTACTCACTTTCCACTGGTTTCAACTCTTTTTGAGTTTCTTACCACTTTTAAACACAAAAGAAGATATACCTTTAACTGCCCGCTCTACCAATGGTTGACCATATTTTTACTGTTTTAAATAATCACTGTTAAAGTCATTTAAAGAATGACTGTTTTAAAAAATGGTTTACACACTTTTTACTTTCTTTTTATTTTCTTGCAGCTCCGTGAGCAAAATGCAGGTCATTCGACCCCAAACAGCGGCACCTTAGTGAATATAAGAATTTGAATAATTAATACAAAAAATTATAATTAATAAAAATAAAGTCTTGCAGATGACAATACAGCGCCATTGTGGTCCAGTGGTCAGCATGTTGCATTACGCGGCCGCCGAGTAATTTTATTTTATTTTTATTTTTCATTTTTAGTGTTAAGACATATAATACTGTTTGGGTTACTTATGTAGGTGTAAATATTTATTTTTATATTTTCATGTGACCGCCATTACAAAGGACTGAATATCTATAAAGAATTTTGCACAGAATATATATTCAGATATTGCAGGAAAGGACATTGGGATGTTTTAAAGAATAGTGTTGGAGATTCAGCTACCCTTTAATGTTTTCATATTTCTAAAAAAAAAAACAACTAGAAACATTTGAAGCTCTAAAGGAGCTCTGTTCTTGAAAAAGACATGATAGTGTCATTAGAAACTGAATTGGAAATGACGTTATTTTAATATAGTCAGTCGTGACCTGTGGTGGGCCGGTCTAAGGCCCCGTTTACACTATTGCGTTTTAGTTTTAAAACGGCGTTGTAGAATGAAAACGATCCGCGTCCACACTCGCGTTTTACCCAGCGTTTCTGAACAGCTCTCCGTCCACACCAAAACGCTGAAAACGCACATCACGTGACCACACACACACTCTCGGGCAAGCGCTCCAGCATTTCTACCCAGATGAGAGCTCTGCTTGTCGGACTGCTCATCACGCATCTCCCGCTGGATCTAATCTCACTATATTTGCTAAACGTGATATTTCATTCATGTTGTTGTCTTTATCTAACGACATAGGCCAATTCCCTGACTTTGGTCATTGGAATCTATTAAGTTACTTGTTCACGGGTAACATGTTTTGGTTAAGTGCAAAGATAAGTTAATGATTAATCCAGGTACATTGACTGATCGCTTGCCTTTATTTCCTACAATGTATAAACTTATTGTATGTTATACTTTTATAATGGCCATTATCGATTATTAAAACTGATATTCAGCAAAAGAAAGGGTGTGTTTCGTATTTTCACTGAAATTGAAAGGAGGCAGTTGTTATTGGCTCCGTTTTGTTATAAATATCCACACAGTGAAGATGACGCTCATATATGCAGCACGACGCCTCAACATTTCTGCTGTCTGTTAAGTTGCTAATATTAAAAAGAAAATAGGCAGTTCCTTAAATCATGTTTACATTTTATTGTTGAGAAAGTGAAACAACGTAGCCAAGGTGATGTGAATGAAGTTATAAAGTACACTGTTCCCTTTGAAGATTTACGCGTGTCCTCGGTATGTTTTCCATATCAAACTGAGAAGGGGGAGACTGCAGCCTTGATCAAACTTGCGAAGTCTTAACTTACAAGAAGAGGATGCGAGACTGAACTGTGTGTGGGCTACTTAATATTGAGGAAAAGCCCCAATCAGATAGGCGAACGTTTGCAGCCCCGCCTCCGTTTTCAGATGTCTCCGTTTTTCCCCATCCACACTGAGACGGAGCAGCAGCGTTTTAGAATGAAAACGGCCTCTCCAGTGTTTTCAAAAAGCTCCGTTTTCGGCGCTCGAGAACTCCGGCGTAGTGTGGACGGATGGCGTAACCGTAGCAAAACTTATGCGTTTTCAAATTAAAACACACTAGTGTAAACGGGGCCTAAGGCTTGAAACTCCAGGGCTGAAAAGGAGTCCCACTCCGGCCCTGGTGCATAATATTTAGTATAGTGCTTTTTCCTTCTATGAAAGTGAATGGTCACGGGTTTCAGCTTTCTTCCGCATATCTTTGTGTTTGTCAGAAATTGGAAACTCATAAATGTTTGAACCCACTTAAGTGTGTGTGAATAGTTGATTAATTTTCATTTCTGGATGAACTATCCATGTAAGTTTATCTGAACTCCATCAGCCTTTTGTTGCTTTAATGTGCCATGAGAAAACTTTTATACCAGTGGCGAATTAATACTGAATATGAAGCTTGCAAATACTGGCCTGTCACGTTGACGGTATAGTCAATGATTTGTGAGGGTTAAGAATGCAGTTATTTTTCCCATGTAAAAATGCATTTCCTAATTTTCCATGTAAATAAGGATAAAACATCGGCAGTTCATGCCGCATATTTCATGCTTAAAAAGATCAGTTTCAGATGGCAGTGTATTAAAATCAGAGTTCATGGTTTGTTGCCAATACATAGACATTCCTTTCACTTGATTGCCTGTTTCAGTTTCACTGCAAAAGAAGGTTTGATTTCACTCAAATTTAGACAAAAAAAAATCTTATCCATGAATAAATATGTTTGCAAAATCCACCAACCCAAGGGAAAATTTAGCGTTGTCAGACCTGATAACCACTGCACAGAACGCACAATATTTGTGCATTCGCTTGAACTATAAACAGACAAAGACTGTCAGCTCCTTCGACAAGCAAAGCTGTTTTTTCCTGTAGAGGCAGGAGAAATGCATTCAGCTCGTCAACTAGTGATCACATCACAGAGAAATTTTGACATGCTCAAAAGCCTTTGAAAAATCAGCGTAGTGTATAGTCAGAAACAGATGCGTGTTACATTTGCCTCCATCAGTAAATGGTATTAAGCTGCGATTGGATTTTTGTCCTTTGTTATTCCGGGGTGGTCTTGGTAATGGTCGCCATGTCTCGTTTGCCTCAGCAGGGGTCTGACAGCTCTCTGATAGAAATGTCTTCCGTTCGGACTGAAGGAAAACAGTTGGGATCTGCAGGGTGGTGGGATTTGAGGTTAACAGATTCATTTGCTTGGCTGTATGAAAAACAGAAGTAAAATGAAATGTTCAGTTGTCCTTTGCTGTGAAATGAAAGAGGTCACACTCTTTTTAAATACATGCGACATTAGTCACAGTTTCATGCACAAAAACCATCATAATTTAGTGTTTTATGACCATTTTTTACCCTCTCTTTGACCCTTTTAACATTGACAGTGGTTTGCAGCAGGCAGAAATCATTCATTTACAATGAGGGTTGGTGATTTGAGGCAGCGTGAGCTTTTATAGATGGTCTGTCAAGTAAAAAGTACTTGAACTTTAAAAAGTGTGTCTAGAGATTCTTACTTTTTAACGCAGACACCAGTTCTGTGTCCAGGGCTACTTTAAGCTTGATTTTTCTCCTGGATTTGATTCATATTTGATTAAATCACAAAAACATTTATTTGTAAATATCAAATATGAATTTTCCAATCTATTTTGTTATTTAGCTTGTCTATAGCTGTACAAGTAACTTTTTTCTGTTTTTCTTAATATAATTATTTAAAAAATCATAAAAATCTTACACCCTTATAGAGAATATTATTAGAGTTGCATGCTATATTTTTATCATATAGGCTAGACAAGGGCTAGGTGAATTGCAAAAAAAAAATGATCACATTTTCATGTTTCATATCATTCAATATCGATCATTGTTGAATATTTTTACTGTACATTTAGGAATATTAGGATTGTTTTTATGTAACCACTATTAAAGGCAAATAGTTTTAATAGTCAAAACAAAAATATTTAAACAAATATCTCATCTCTTTATAACAAAATAAACACAAGTGTTAAAGAGACTCCTAAACTTGATAAATGAAATGTTAAAAAGGTGTGCAATGGTAAAATGTAAATGCTGAACAATCAAAGCAATCTTTAAGGTGGGATTTAATAATAATACAGTAAACCTTAAAGAGCCCATATTATACATGAAATAAGGTCATATCTTGGTTGTAAGGGTCTCCAACAACAGTCTAATATGCATGCAAGGTCAAAAAACACTTTCGTGGTCTTATAATCTGCATTTATTTTTACCTAATTATCCCAGCGACTCCTGTATGAATCGTCCAGTGATTCATTTGTTCCCAAACCCCTCCTTAGCGCGGAGCTAATCTGCGCTGATTGGACCGATGACAGTCTGTCGCGATTGGTCGACTGCCTTCGGTCAGAGAGGGAAATGGCCAATAGCTAATCAGCAATTTAAAAAGTAATCACAGTTCATACACGCTCGATAGTGTAGGCGTGGACTTTAGCTGCCACACTATGGCCAGTGGATAGTGCCACGGATAACCGAACGAAGGAGACAGTCGTGTACTCGCCATACCACACACACACAAAAACACACACACACCTCCGGATGACAACGCTCCCGCCCGCACCCGCCAGGTTTTAGCCTGAGAACCCGCTCCGTTTTCTGCCCGCCGCGCCCGGTCCCGCTAGAGCGGAGAACACAACCAAATATCACCCAGTATACAGTCCAGACAGCCAAGCTGTCTGTATAAAAACACACACACAGCACAAAGTACACAAAGCTCGTTCGTTCGTTCGCTCTCTCTCTCGCTCTCTCTCCCCGCGCCAGATTTCTGCGGCGCGGGAATACATTTCCGAATAAATCGCGGGAGCAGAACTCTAGCACGGAGCTCCATAAACAAACAGCACGCGTCGCGTTTTTAACGTGACTTTGCACGCGATAAGATAATATATCCAGTTAACCTGATACAGTACACGCGGTTACAAGTAACAAATCACAACTAAATACATTTGCAAGCTAGAGTAAACGAGGCAACAACTTTAACCGCACGTACTTACACTTGAGAAATGTAGGAAGAAACCCATCCTGACGTCCATCAGTTACTCTTTACTGATCCTTCCTTTAACAAACTCAGATGAAGTATTCTTTGTAGCATGTAGCTTCCAGAAGTTTCCAACTGCTTGGTTATAATGCTGATGTTTCATCTTTGGGTAGAGACTCAATATATCCATCTGCAGTGTGACTTCAATCGACCGGCATGTTTGTGTGCGTGTGTTTGTGGGTGTGTGTGTGTGTGTGTCTGGGTTACTGCGTCAGAGGGCGGGGCCTCAGGTTTGAAATCTCCCGGGTTTGCGCGTGCACGTGAATAACTTGGTTTCGTTCGTACGTCATGGCGAAACACCTAATGAATCCGTATCAAGGCGACTCGTTTGAAGCACTATGATTCGACTCTTTTATAGATGAATCAACAGTTTTAAACACTGTATTCTTACAGATTTAAGCCTTAGCTGGATACTTCACTTCACTTAGAGCTGTGTTACACACTACATGGAGGGGAATTTTCAAAAACCCATAATATGGGCTCTTTAAACTCTGTAAACAAAAAATTTATGTATATAAATTCTAATCTGTATATCAATATATAGCTTCATAGTGAAACTACATAACACTTTTTTTTAATCAATATTGACAATGGTGTTCTGTCAATAAATATTAATACCAATTTTATCATCCAAGAACTATGATTTCAATTTTATTAAATTCGGATTTCACAATATAGATTTTTGTGAAGGTCAAATGATCACTTAAAAGTTCATTTAGCTAATACTAATAACATAATGTATAGAATGAACTATTGTTATTCGCTTGACTGTAGTCTTAACTTTTCACATTAATAACAATAGTTTCTTCGATACATCATAATATTGTAATGACTATATTGTCTTTCAAACTTATCTAAATTTAAAACAAAATTACTAAAACTTTCATAGAAACAGAAAATAATGCATTTAAATGTTTCTTTTTTCATGTAATTTAAATTTTCATATTTTTACATGTATTCTTGTAATAAAAAAATAAAATAACTCCTTTCAATTCCGTTGCATTTTTTTTCTAAAAACAAACTTTGAGAAGCCCAGCATGGGTCTGAAGGGAAAATGTTGTGTTGGTGTAAGTGAAGTGAAGTGCAGTTTTTGTTGAGGAGAGACAGAGAAAAAAATCAAAGCATCTGATGGCCTCAGAAACTCAAGGGCGACCCAAAGTCACTCCATCTCAGCAGTGCAAGTGTAAAAGAGCCTTGGGATTCAAACACACCAATGAAAAACATCGAACCAACAACAGAAATAACAAAACACAGCGCTCTGAGAGCGACAGACAGTATGTAATCAGGTCAACCACCCTTAACCTTTATCTAAACAGCATGTGGTGATTTGACTAACCAATGGATATCCAGTTTAGCCAGTAAAGAATGCCAGATTGCCCTCCTGTGTCTTCAGTCAGACACAATTAGTTAAATATACCACAGAGACAAAAACTATTAAACAAGTGTCTATAAATAACTAAACACACAGACAGTCTGATAAACCCAGTCCATCGTATATGGTCAGATTGTGTGTGTGTGTGTGTGTGTGTGTGTGTGTGTGTGTGTGTGTGTGTGTGGTCATCATAATTCACTGCCTCGGGAAAATTGCTTGGTTCGATGAGCAGCGCCATGTAAACATCAAAGGCCATGTGTGTGTGTCTGTGTGTGTTTTGGACCAAACAGTGACAATCAAGAGTTTTCGTTTGATAATTTAAAGGGTTAGTTCATCCCAAAATGAAAATTCTGGAACCACTTACTCAATCCCCTGTGGCATTCAAAGACTTATGTTTAACTTCAGAACATAAATGAAAAATATTGTAATCAAATCTTTCATATTTATTAATCTGTGATGCTTCAAAGTTGCTTCCTAAAAGAAATCCATATGATTCAATTGATTTGATCAAAATCTTATTGACCGTAGTGTATGCCTGTGAATGAATGTGTATGGATGTTTCCCAGAGATGGGTTGCAGCTGCAAGGGCATCCGCTGTGTAAAACGTGTGCTGGATAAGTTGGCGGTTCATTCTGCTGTGGCGACCCCAGATTAATAAAGGGACTTAGCTTAATAAAATGAATGAATGAATACTGTTACACCATAAATATTATGGTATTAATATTGTCCTACATATATATTACTATAAAACTACATGCTATAAAAAGTTAAGTTTTAATTGCATGAGCTCTATTAATTTAATGTTGGTGGAGCATTTTTTGACCCCTTACCTTTAATTAGTGGAAAATTTTTGCAATTTATGTTGCATGTAAGCAACAAACACTGTCAATTTAAACTACATACTCTATCTATACTATATAATCTTATATAATCTATTCATCTTAAAAGCTGTCATGAAAAAAAGATGTGAATTTGAGGCATTGTAGCTTAGGGTGAGCAAACTAGCAATTTTCACAAGACTATGATTATGCATATTAATGGTTATCTTAATTCTTGAAAGGTTTTTAGCTGTATGTTCATTTATAAAGCTTCAACACTGCATCAAATTACAAAAGAATTATTACAATTTAAGCAAGGTATTGCAGCATCTATGGGAAAGTAAATATATTAGTAAATATTGCTCACTCTTCTGGCTGCTTTCCTTGTTTTGAAAGCAATGAAAATGCTGTTGTGGAGTTTTCGTTTATTATTTGAACAAATAAATTATTTTAGTTTTAGATTATTATTAAATACATTTTTGTGCACAAGTTTACCCAACTAAAACAACTTTCACTGCTGAGAAAAAAATGGCCTTTGGAGGGTTTGAAAATCTTTTCATCTATGTTTTAAATATGAACTTTCTATTCTAATTTGGATGATAACCACTTTCAAGGTATACTGTGGTTTGGAAAGGTCAAGGTTTTAAAACCTCCAAAATTTTGTACTATACCATTCCTACGGGATATGTAAGATTGTTTTTTTTTTTTTTTAATTATAGTTTTATTGTTAAGACATATAATACTGTTAGGGTTTTTGAACATTTAAAGTTCTAAAGCAGCTGTTTTCTCAAAAAAAAAAAAAAAAAAAAGACGTGATAGTGTAATTAGAAACTGAATTGGAAATGACCTTATTTTAATATAGTCAGTCGTGAACTGAGGTGGGCCGGTCTAAGGCTTGAAACTCCAGGGCTGAAAAAGAGTCCCACTCCGGCCCTGCGTCAGTCTGAACCCAAATTAATTGGCCAAAATCATATTGGCTTTCGCTGCATTTTGGTCTTGTGTTTGGTTTTACAGACGTCTGATTGATTCCTGGATTGACCGTGTTAATGGATGCCTGTTGATCCACAGATCAGGAGCATTTGTTCTCACATGATTTTAACTTTTCTGCCAGCTGTCTGGCCTACTAGGAGCGTTTTTGGATCTCGGTCTGCACGGTGGTGTCTTACAAACTGTGGTGTGGTTAATTGCAGTTTTGCTTGGATGTCTCGGCCTGATGGAAATGGCAAGCTTTATACACTTAGTGCAAGGGGAGAAGGGTCTACAAAATGTCTTTATCTACAGTAGGGTTATTTATGAGGTACATTTTCAACTTCAGAACAAGATTTTTTTTTCTCTGAATAGAGCTAAAATGTCAGTCTAGTAAATGCCACATTTCTTTTTTTACTTAGATGGAGGTATAAGAGCTTTTACTGCTGTGCCTCAGCTTTTGGCCTTGATTTGACTGAGAGTGTTGTATGAAGTACTGGATAATTGCTTGTTGTGCTCAAAGTTATGTTTTTTTTTTTCTTTATGTGAGTATTCATATATTTATATATCCACTAATATGCCATTTCAAGGTGAGAGTTCTCCTCGCCACATTCTTTTTTTGCTGATATTTTCTAAATAAAGCTAAAGTAAAGCAAAAGAAGTTGTCTGTTACCAAAAACAAATTTCCTAAGATTGTTGGTAAAACTTTAAAATAATGGTATATTTATTAATGGGTTTACTAATATGAATAAACAATTAAACATACATTAACTTCAGTAGTTAATGAAAGTAAAGTTGTTGATCATTAGTTCATTGACGCACTTCAGCAGTGTTTATTTGAAGGGCACCAGAATATCTACGCTTGAGCAGCGTATATTTGAGGGGGCGTGCAGAAGTTTTGTGCATGAGCAAAGGAAATCGACGCGCAAGCAAAGAGATTCGCATGCTGTAGGCTATTACACAAATGCGATCTCGATTTGTAATACTGCGCACATGACATTTGTCATTGAAATAATGACACAGGTAGTTGGTATTTCTGTGTAAAAAAAAGGCCTGTCCCCACAGCTAGAAAAAATCCTAGAGAAAACTCTGAATTATAATTTATGAAAGTAATAACTTGACTTAAATCCTCAAAAGTCAGATGCTTTAATTGTAAATTAATAGTGTTTAAAAAAAAAACTGTATCGCATGCCTATATAACACTAATACAAATTAGTTGTATGTGCGTAAGTTCCCTGAAGTGACTGCATTGATCAATAATGTAAACAATGTTCAGTCATGATTATGCATGATGTGTTGTTTTGCTAATTTCAGTAACAACTCTGGAGGGACCAGCTAGAGACCTTGTATTTAATTTTAGAATTAAGCGAGTAGTGCACAAACACAGGCTGATTTCTTTTCTCTCGAGACTGGCGCTTTAAAATAAGAATGTAAAACACACTGCTTATTAATAACACGATGCAGAGTGTTGCAACAAAAAAAGTGAGTGCTACAGATTCAACACTGACTATTTTGCTTTTTGATTGATGTGTTCCGAATATATAAAACTTAGTATTTTAATTAATTGCAAAAGCATTAAAGAAAAAGATTAATTGTTATCATTTATGAATACATTTTAAAATAATAAATACTGGGCGGCACAGTGTCTCAGTGGTTAGCACTGTCATCTCACAGCAAGAAGGTCGCTGGTTCAAGTCCCAGCTGGACGAGATCCGGGTTCCCTTACAGTCCAAAGACTTGCGCTATAGGTGAATTGGATTAATGGATTAGCCATAGTGTATGAGTGTGTGTGTGTGTGTGAATGTGAAAATGTAAAGGTGTTTCCCAGTACTGGGTTGCAGTTGGAAGGGCATTCGCTGCCTAAAATATATGCCGTTAATTTTGCTGTGGCGACCCCTGATAAATAAGAGAATAAGAAGACTCTATGACATAGTAGGATAGACAAAAATAGCTGTGAATGCTTATGATTATTACTTTAATATTTATCAGAATATAAACATGGGTTTGAGGTATTTTTTAAAGGGATATTTTACCCCAAAAATTATTTCTTAACTTTTGACACTATTAAGTGGTTCTAAATGTTTATGAATTTCTTTCTTTACCATGGAAGTCAAAGGCTGCTTTTTTTAACATTCTTCTGAATATCTTTTGTGTTCAAAAAAAAAAAGTAAAAATATTATTGAAAATTTATCTCATTTAGTTGAACTATCCCTTTTTATGTAGCCAATTAACAATAACTCCTGTTTGAACAAATTTGACAACACAAATATTTACACTGTGCAATCCAAACAAATACTCTACCTCTGCTTAAAAGTGGATAAGCTCGATACATTATAGACCCTGTTTAATCCCGTATTTAGTGCCATCCGCTTGTGATCGGATTGTCTAAAACTCTCATGCATCATCAGGTTTCCCTATTGTAGGCAAAATGTGACTTCCTCACATGCTCATTTTCATTACATTGGCACGCACAACCACACATATGCCCTCTCACACACTCTCCGGAACCAAAGGGCATGTATGTTTACATTTTGGGGTAAAAAAAGAAACGGTATGAACAAAAGGGCAGTTTCACCATCCGCTAGGCCTTACGCTTTCACATGCACATACGCGCGTGCAAATATCAAACTGTCAATCTCAGTTTTCACAGAGGCGATCATTACTCATTTGTCCATCATCTCTCTCCCTCTGATATTTTCAGGTTTGGAGATGAGCGAGGCTACATTCTCTACCCTCAGATAGGAGATCGCCTGGACCTTGTGTGTCCTGCCACGAGTCCCGCGGGACCAAACTCTCCTCCTGAGTATGAGTTTTATAAACTGTACCTGGTGTCCACACGAGAGCAGGCCGACAGGTGTGAGGTGATGGGGGCTCCGAATCTGCTGCTCACCTGCGACAAACCCAACAGCGATATGAGGTTTACCATCAAGTTCCAGGAGTATTCGCCCAATCTGTGGGGTCACGAGTTCAAGAACTTACGAGACTACTACATTATTGGTAAGTACTGGTGAACATACACAAGTACAAATAACAAACAACCGGAATTGCTGTCCATAATCATATAGGCTTCTGCAAATTTTCTTGTTGTGATTAACTGCTGAAGTTTTTATCATGGTTTACGGTATTATGACACAAAATATAATATAACAGGCATAATAACTCAAAGTATTATATTTCTTCATTGTATTTACACGTATATACAAATGAGCAAATTATATTGCTGAAGGATTATAAAGTACAACAGGTAACACTTCTCTTTGTTTTCTTTTGCAAACCAGTCGTTCTAACGTTAGCTTGAACTGTTAGCATAAAGATATGCATGGCAGGTATGTCGCATCATGTCACAATGATTGACTGGGCACTGAACCAGTGACTGTTTACAGAGAGTAATAAAACAACAATGTGTAAAATAGATGAATAAACGTCACCATATCGAATGAATCATGAAGCTGTTGGCTAAATTCTCCATCAATCAAACTGGAAAGTAAATTACTGGCTAAAAGTGACTGACAGATAGCATAATAATATTCGCAGGATGATGAAGATTTAACCACGGTGGACATTTCAGCAAGACAATGATCCAAAACACAGCCAAGGAAACACTCAAATACTTTCAGAGAAAGAAAATAAAGCTGTAGAATGGCCTGGCCAATCACCTGACTTGAATACAATAGAAAATCCAAAATAAAGATCAGATTTGGTAGACGTGACCCATAGAACCATCAAGACTTTTACACTCTGTTGAACTGAGCAATGCTTGTAATTTCTCCATATAAGAGGCATCCTTAAGCTGCTGTCACCAAAAAAGCCTTTTGATGAAGTATAAAATGTTTCAGTCGTTCACTATTTTCTCCTTGTGTCATTTCATTGTTATTACACATAACTAGTTTTTGTTTTATTTTTATATTTGCATTGTTTGGGTGTTTATCAAAATCTGGTTCATGATCTGGTCCAAAAAGGAAAAAAACATGACGTGTTCAATCATCATTTTCCCCACTGTACATTGTCTATATGTGTATAGTAATAATTTTTGCATACAGAATGGGAACCATTTGTTGGTATTATTTCTCCATTTTCTTTTCTTTTAGCCATTATTAATGTTGTGGCTATAATGCCATGCTTGGGTTTAATATCTTCCAGGCTGCTCTTACTCAAAGGCTCAAGCTTAGTCATGTTTAATAATCCCATAACCCCAATTTTTTTGTCACGCTCTGTTATAACTATTCTTAAGGCCCTGATATACCAAGCCAATAGCTGGTCATTGTTGAGCGTTGGACAGCTTAGTTTTTACGGTGTGTTTCACAGTGTCTGCACTATAGTCGGACCACATCAGGGGGGTTTTGACCCATTTAGCATGTTGAATAGGACTCTGTTGGAGATGGTGCCATTTGTTAGAGAAAGAACTCTAACTGGCTGTTTAACAAAAGTCACGTGGAATCAAGAAAGTTGCCATTAGTAAAGCATGTTTAATTAAGATATTTGGATAAATAAATGAAATGTATGCATAAAATCATAAACTCCTAATGTTTTTCCTGTCATTGACAGGATTTTCAGTCATTTATGATACAACTCTTGCTTGTCATTGCCTAAATCATCACACATATTGGTAAAGACAGCAGTTTTTATAGCACACAACCTTTCTCAGACTTTTACAGTGTATGTAAGTAAATCAATTTATTTACATCCATCAAGAAAGTTTAGATTGGTTGTGTGCTAAGGCTGTATAATAAGCCATTGTAGTTCTCTAGTTGACTGCCATTTAATATGAATTCGAGAGCTTTAATTTACAATGATTAATTATTTAAAAAGGCTCAAGCCCAAAAATATAATTTGAAATAAAGCGATCATTTCTTCTGTAGAATAATTGGAACGGACAAACATTTTAGGGAGCATTTGCTAATTACCCAAGTGCAATAATAACACACGTCAGCCGGAGGGGTTCAGTCCCGTCAAATTTACCTCACAGTCGCTCCACCAAGAGATAAATCCATCGATAAAACACAGAGTATGTGAGAGTGTTACTGTTTGTTCCCTAGGGAAATCACTTTTAATTAACCTGTGTTGGCAGTTGTTAATTTCTACAATATGCTCGTAATGAGAAAGAGAAAGACAGAGCACCGGGTGCTGTGCAGTTTTACACACGCTTGTGATTATGTGGGTCTTAATTGGCTGTAATGGGCCTGTGAGACTCAAGGGCATTTAAGAGCAGCTAGACACAACAGCCCTACCAATAGCAAACACACAATGTGTCTTTTCTTTTCCCAAATACAGTAGCGATCAAAATTAGAGGTCAATTTATAATTGTTTTTCTGAAATAATGTAACCTTTAGTGTTTCAAAATATTAGTGTGTTTTAGTTGAGGCTGTAGAAAGTTGTTTTACAAAATAACCAAGGCACTAAAATCCTATTTTTGTGCAAAACTGTTTTTTAACCATAGACTTAAAAGATATAACGTAGTATCAGTGGCATCAACATATAGGCGTGGCCAACCGTCAACATTTTGTTTGTACATCATCACGCCGACTTGGCGTTACCAAAAAAAGGGGCAAAGAGGGGGAACATGATCGGAGCTACAGACGCCTGCTAGCATTTTGCTCAGACAGGCTTTTCTTTGGGAGAAACGCTTAATACATGATTACCTACGACTTCGTTGTGTTCTGACCACATGTGCTTGGTTGTACACTAAATTAGTAAAGTGTTTAGTCTTTTAAAAACACCATTGTAATACACTGAGCCACTAAGCATGGTTCTTATGGCATTTTTCTACAAGAGCATAACGCAAATTACTTCCAAATATTTCAGCAGTCTGTATTTGTAAATGTAAGGCTATTTATGAAATCCAGGCATAACACTGTATGACAACGGTTCAGATGACTGTTTTATTGCCTACAGCTAATCAATCTGTCAGATTCTGGAGTGCATTTAAAGTTCTAAAAAAATTACAAATGATAAATAATCTTAAATAAAACAAATGCATTTATAGATATGGTATACAAGTACATAATTTCACTCACCTGGGAAATAGAGGCCACTTGAGTGGTGTGTGAACACAATTAAGTGCACAACATGCCATATTATCTGATAATTGTAGGAAGTAATTCCTAAAGGCAATTGACTGTGTAAAGCCACATAAAACAAAACAAAAAAACTATGTATATGCCAAGTTCAGTGGCTAACCAGCCAGAATCAGCTGAGGTGAAGTGACAGCGATCTGCGTGACCTAGCTGTCACTTAAGTGGCCACACCATTAATTATGCAGACTTAGCATAACTTAATATAATCGAAACGGATGAGTTATAAAAAAAACACCCTCTCACAATTGTCATGAAGTGCAATAATAACTATATACACCAAAATTGTTTTTTGTACCAGGCTGTAAACACCTTTTTTTCTGCTGTAAAGTTGGCCATTTTTACATTGGGGTCAATAAAAATGTGCTCTACTATAAAGCTAGGCCTAGCAGAATTTTGATGAATTGCAGTTTCTGTTACTTCTGTTAGCTACACAAGGAAGAGCGGGATGTTGCCAGTTTGTGTTCAACTTAGCGAACAGCATTGATTGTAGGACAAAGAATGATCATTTTAAGAAATCATTAATCTCTCACAGGACATCATTAGTTTCTTAAAATTCATCACTAGGATACCAATAACGGATTTCTTAGCCATAGTGTTTTTAATCAGGTTTAAATCAGAACTCCGTTCTGCCATTTCATTTTTCTATGTTTTTAGTTTCAAGGAGCTGCTCTAGCTGTGTGCAGGGGCTCATAGCCATGCTGATTGGGTGATAACTGCAAGAAAGAAACCACATATTGCCAAAGAAGCTTATGTTATGTTTATAGGAGCTTATGTTTCCCATCGGAACCAAATAAATTAAACTTACTTTCATCACTCAAATAACACAACATCTGTCCACACAACACATTCTTCAACAAAGGTTTTTGATTCTTTCTGCTGATCAGAGGTTTTTCACTGTGGGTTTTCAGTCCAGTTTCTCTCTGTAGCACTAAACTGAAAAGCGATTCTAGCTAACACACCATCCATTGAGATTATCTGCGTTATTTTGTCTTCTTTTACATTTGACAACCAGTCATTTTGAAAGATTTGATTGAGTTACAATGAAATACTGCAAAATTGAAATCACAGATTTGGAATGACCAACTTCTCTTAGTATGGGTGAAAGGATCATCGCTTTTGCCTTCAACTGAACAACCTGCTGTCAGCAGATTTGAGGCACTTGAGAATGCTCACAATCTTTACAGCGCTTCAGAATGTATGTAACTCATTAAAAATAAATGGGGGCTTTATAAAACTACCCTTTTACTCCATCAATTCATCATATAGGACTAAGCAGTGACCTCGAAAGATAAGAAATCGAAGGATGCTCTCCAATTTTGATTTCTACCATATCTATACTCTCATCTATGCTGTTTTAGATCACAGCTGTGAACTATTTATGTGTTTTAATACAGCATAAAAGCACAGATGATGAGTGTGGGTTTTAGCGCTTTGGTCCTGGTGTGTGTGGATTGGAGTGATGCTTTTAGCTGCTGGTTGTTTCCCCTGTGATCTGCACTGTTTGAAGCCGAGATCTTCTCCCTACTGAGTGTGTATCAGAGTGTATCAAATGCTCCGAGCTCTTTTGTCAAAACTTTGATCACTGGGCGCTAACTGAGTTCCCAGGGGAGCACTTTACCCTAAAAAGCGTTCGAAAAAACCTACTGCATTAGAAATCCCTCTCCAAAAACCTCCCTTTCGCATTCACGTTCGGCGAAGCGCAGTCAATAATTCACAGTAGCTGCATCGCTGGAAGATTAAAAGTGTTTTACCTTGGCCTTACATGAACGTCTTTGTTTGTCCGTCCTACAGCTACTCGTCAGTTTGTTTGTGCATGTTTATGTGTGTGTGTGTTTGTGTCACATTGGTTTAGAGTTGTGGTGAGAGCTTGTTAATTATTGAAAAGGTCTCGTTGGTTTATTTATCAAGGTTAAGCTGAAATATTAGAGATGAACTCTGCTCCCACCCTACCCAGGGTGTGTGCATGTGTGCATTATATATAAGCCCCCTAGCTTGACGTCAGAGTGGGATACTGCAAGCGAGTTACATGACTAGGCATGGTATGATAACCATTTTTAAATTTGACAGCGGTTTGGAAAAGTCAAAGTTTTAAAATTGCCTAAATTTTCTGTTTTGTTTTTTTTTGTTTGTTTTTTAGGACGTCAGTATCTCCAGCTGAAAAGATATCCAAAGATGCTGTTTTAAATAGTAAAGAAGCAGATGATGACAGCAATCAATCATTCGTTTTAATTATTCAGCTTGACATGTTTTCTCTTCCAAAATATATTAAATGTTTTTTAAGATAAAATATATTGTCTGCGTCCGAAATCGCCTGCTGATCAGTAGGTACTGCTTAATTTAAATTTGAATGTACTACTCGACCATTAGAAAAGTACGTTCTATACAGTAAAAAGACACAAGCTGCATCCCAAATGGCACACTATACACTATGCACTCATGCACTATGTACTTATGCACTTACACACTCAACAGGAAAGTATATATGTAGTGTTGTCCCAAATGGCACACTAATGTTTTTTTACTAAGCGGAAATTCAAACCGTTTCCCTGATGACGTTTGACGGTTGCCAAATCATTGAAATAAACGACCAAACTATCAAATAAAACCTGCCGTAAGTATTGCCGCATTCACCATCGGGAGGCGCTATAATCACTCTCGTAGGAGAATTTTGCTTTCACCATCCAAAATAAATAAAGTTATCCAACATGTGCGTCCGATAGCTCCGCCCCTTCCGCTACGTAAGCAAACCTGCGGTCGTTGAGTGCGTGAAGTGTCCATCATTACACACTTCATTTCAGCAGCTGAATGAGTGCATCATCCGGGTAA
Source organism: Danio rerio (assembly GCF_052040795.2). Taxonomy (NCBI): domain Eukaryota; kingdom Metazoa; phylum Chordata; class Actinopteri; order Cypriniformes; family Danionidae; genus Danio; species Danio rerio. Next base: position 26,099,095 of record NC_141030.1, read on the forward strand.
TTGAAGTGCTCTTATTATTTTTAGTGTTTTCAGTGTGAACGCACTACTTACACTATTTATACTACAAAATGGCGTAGAATAGTGCATAAGTATGCGATTTGGGACGCAGCTATAGATTTGCTCTTGACATTGGTGGGGACATACATCCTTAAAGCTGCATTCAACAGCACAAATTCTGTTTTGGGCTTTTAGGAATATGAATAAAGTGCTTAATAATATAAAATAAACTCCCTATAATATAAATAACAATCCCGTCCCATGTGGCAAAAGATGATTTTACTGCAGTCGGGCTTTGAGGAGGTTTGATTGTAGAGAAATTTAGAGGGGTGTGTGATGCAATTCAACTCTTATCTCGATTATAGTTTGTCAAAATCATGGATGCCAAAATCCAAAGCGAATTTTGATTAATTGCACATCCTTGGCTAATAGTCTTACAGTAAACTCGTAGCAAATTTAACTTTATGCACGTGTAGGTTACTAAGGGTCGATTAAATTATTGGTGGGGATATTACAGTAATTGGTGGGGACACGTCCCCTCTGTTCATGCCAATTCTACACGCTTGATGCAATATGAATGTGAGTAGTAAGAAGGGACCTCAGACGTACTACGGATGCTATTTGTCGTCATCACGTGGCCTACCTGTTTCACTCCCATTCATGAATGTTCTCGTGGTGCATGATGGGATAGCATAGCGTCCATCGAATGCGCACTTCAGAATCTTACCGGAAGTAGTAGATCATTTTGGGTACTTCTCGCATACTGTTTTTAAAATTCGATGAATTCGGACATACTACTCGGCTTGCATACTGTTTTTAGCGTACTATACTGTATGTGCGATTTTTGGATGCAGCCACTGTGTTCAAAGTAGAAATAAGTTCTTGTTGTTTTAACTGAAATTGACTGAAAGCAACATTTTTGATGAATTAATTTTTATATTCAGATTATTTTATGTATATCATTTATTTAGATTGAAGTGTTTGTATTTAAATCATTAGAAATTTGAACTAACGTAATAGGTTTAGACTTTTTTTAAGACTTAAGGCTCATACACACCGGGATGCTTCGTTTGCGTTTATTGTCAGCATTTTTGAGACGTTTTTCTGGATTCAAACCCAGGCGATTTTTCACTGGCGTTGAGCAGAAGAGTATGCAAAATCACTCCTTGACGTTAGATGGTGCTACACAACTTTAATATTCTGACACCCGCTTGGAACACCGAAGAAGAAGACAGAGAGTTGACACGGTTGTTGTTATAGATGGTTCAAGAAGCAGCTCCAGCTCTAGCGATGAAAAAATTATTATTGTTCACCAGTGCAATAAGCAGCTCCACGTTCATATGGAATCTGGATATCTTATTCGATGTGCGCTCGCATTGACAGTTTTGCGCTTGAGCGCCTCCTTATGCTGTTTACTTCAGCAGCTCTGTGCATGGGAACAAAAGCGCTAATCTGATTGGTGGAGAAAATTTTGATGTGGTGCGTCAAAACAAAAAAACAAGCATGAGGCGTTTCTTTAAAAATTACGCTTTTACGTTTGGCGTTTTGTGTGTTAGTGTGCACAACCACTTTGGCTCCCTTTATTTAGTCACGAGGCCTTAAACGCCGACTAAAAACGCGAAAAAAAAGCATCCCGGTGTGCATGGGCCTTTAGATTTTAAAATTGTTTATAGATTTGACTTATTTTCAAGATCTAAGTTACATTTCAGTTTAGAATTTAGATTTAATATTTTCTATTTAGGTTTATCATTTCTGATTTATTAATTAATTAATTAATTTATTTATTTATTTATTTATTTGAAGATACAGATTCATTTTGCGGTTAGATTTATTTTCAAGATGTAGGTTACATTTAGCTTTGTATTGACATAATAAATTTAATATTTAGGTTTAGATTTCTTTTTAAGATTTAGATTACATTTAGGTTTCATGAATTAGATTTAATATGTACCATTTTGATTTAACATTTAATATTTTGATCTAAGATTCATATTTTAAAATTAGTTTAATATTAAAACAGATTAGGATTTAGATTTAATTCTTCACATTAATATTAATCATTTAAAATGTAGATTTAGAATTCAGTTCAGTTGCAAAAGAATTGAAATGTTTTTGATTGCATTCAGGCTTAATCTTGATGTCAATTTTAGATTTAACACTTATAAAATAAAAATACTAAAATTTAAAAATACATAAACAAATGGTATTAGGCAGCTTTTATTGTTAAACCTGGGCCTTTTTTGCCACACACTTCACACTTTTTTGTTGCCCTGTTCTGACTTGCCATGTAGAAATGTGAGAGGTTTCTTGATTCTTTCCACACACACACACACACAAACAGACACATACTGTACACACACACACACACATAATCGCATCCCATTACACATACATATTTTTAGCTGTAACGTTTAGCATACCTTGCTGCCTAGTTTGAAGCCATGTCCAAATTAAAACCGTACGGTTTAATTTCACACAGATGTCGAGTTCCAGAGTTCAACGCTGGTGCTCTTGTGTTTGTGTGCATGTTTGTGTGCGTCTGCCATGCTGAGCCAGTGAGTTTGAGTCTGATGCCTATGAGTAGTGACAGGTCCCTCCCGAACTAGGTCAGCAATCAGAGCCCCACGACACACTATGCTATGTGTGTGTCTGTGTGTGTGTGTATGTGTGAGTCTGTGTTTATCCCTATGAATGCGTCCAATTGAATTTCCAGCTCCATTTCGATTGCTGCATGTGTCGGCCTGATCTTTGCGATCTGTATGTGAGAGAGGGTGTGTGTTTGTGTGTGTGCTGATAAAATCGTGCTGCAGGTTTCAGGTTAATGGGATATAGAAGCTTTAACACTGTGATTCATTAACCTTGTGGCATCTGCAGCTGCGCTTAAAGTCATTAAGTCCACAAACACACACGCTCACACACACACACACACACACACACACACACACACACACACACACACACACACACACACACACACACACACACACACACACACACAAAGGATACATAAAGAGAATTTTAGTTTATTAAATGTATAATTGCAAAGAGTAAATATATAATTAAAAATAAAACTAAATACATTTGATCTTTTGATGCAGTAAGATTTTTTTCCATCTCTATAACAGACCTAAATGTCTATTATATTGAAATAGAAAAAGTAAGGTAAACATCAAATTGGGATAAAATCTAGGTATATGTCTAATCAAAATCTCATTGACAATTAATATTCATTTTACCTGTAGCAACCATTACTCAAGCCACTTACTCCTGCTCATGAAACATTTCTGTTTCTAATTAACATTAAAACATTTGTGCTGCTGTTGCACAAAGCCAGTTTGTGTTTTTAACCCAGAAAAGTTTGCGTTTCGTTCAAACAAATCTAAGGTTTTGGTGTTTTATAGCCATGGCAACTTAAGCCCCGGTCACATCACTGGATTGTCGGTTACAAGGGTCACTATGTCAAATTATACGATTTTTATCTTGAAAAAAATTTTACTTGTCGTGGGTAACAAATGTGCCCGACTACACCTTCCTTCATGATCAATCATCTGGTGACATCTACGATGAGTGTTATTTCCCAAAGCAGTCACAGATGTTGCTATGACAATATTTTTTAACTTAATTTCAATATTTTTTTAAATCTTTTTTTGTCAATCTTAACAAACACTGATGCTTGCTGACAAGTGGGCTACATTATTTAAGGGCATTCATTATGGCATTGAATAGGATCATATGTATATTTCTACTTTTAATATTAAAATATTTTCTTTTAATCTAAACGTATATTTCTCAGCCATGGGTTGCTTATTAAACACTACTTCACCTGAACTTGCCATGAGTGAGACAGGGAAAATGAAAGCATATCAGCAGCATGAAAAAATCAAATGCTCAAGACATAATCTTTAAAATACAATGACATGTAAAAAAAATTGCAAATTTATGACAGAGGTTTGTGATACAACAATTACAGTGAAGCAATTATTAAGTCCTTATTTTTCATGGAGTGAAACAAATCATTCACCGTAGTGGACGGGCACAAACAAAAATATAATTTGTATATTTTTTTTGGAAAAAATATCTTTTTGAACTGAAATTCATTTGGTATCATTTTAATCTTAAATTAAAATGTATTTTTGTTGGTCAGAAAACAACAATAATAAATTCATCTGAGGTGAAGTGCTTCAAAACAAGTCCGCTATAAATGCTTCATAGCCAAAGCAAAAAATGGCTTTGTTAAATAAAATAAAATCTAGCCTGAATACAATTTAAATTAAATATTCACAGTTTCAGAGAAACTTATATTAAACTTTGCATTTTTAATGACAAAATTATCCATTGGCGGTGAGATTCAATTTAATTAGTTTAATCAAGTAATTTTAATACGCAAGACAGGCTTTACAATGTATTAGTAGTACTGAAGTGTTACCAGACTATCTTGGAAGATTGAACTCAATTGGAAGGCTGAGAGAACTCAGAAACTCATTGTTAGAATGAAGATGTCTGCATATTTGTGCCAGTCTATCAAATTCCTTTAACTGCTTACTCTAATATATTAAAGTGTTTTTAGTTTGCATAACCAGTGATTTATCTTATCCACCAGAGGCCCACCCATAAGTAAATCTGTAGCCTATTTTTTTGATTACCTCACCCATGTATTACCGGCAGCACCTGCGTATATAACAGATAAACTATGTGCTCCTATTGTCCACTGTTACTCATGTGGCGGAACTTGTGGTGAAGATCAAGGAAAAAATTAAACATGCTAGACTTTCTGCAATAGTGTTATGAAGCTTCGCAGAGATGGTATTGGTTGTTGTGAAATATGTCTCATTACACAAATAGAAATGATTGAATCTTTTATTGAATGATGACCATTTGTCATTTACGACCCCTACTCTTTTTCGAAGGACGTCCTGGTATTTTTACTACAACACAGAGTCAGGACCACCTCTCATCCAAAAGATGGCGCTCACTGAGCAGTATAGAGTCCCCATCAATATACTGGGGTGTTAGGACCCACACAGACTGCTGGTTGAGCATCCCCTGTTGGCCTCACTAACAAAACTTTCAGCAGCAACCCAGATTTCCCATTTGGTCTCTCATCCAGGTACTGACCTTGTGCAGCCCTGCTTAGTTTCAGTTGGACCTACAAACTATAGGTCCTCCCTTGTTTAAAAAAACAGTCAATAGTGTTTTGTTTCATCACAGCTCTCCCAGTGAGAGTGGTTGAGCTCAAGTGCATTAAAAGTAAAGCAAATGAGAAGAGTCTTGAAGGGGGTGGGGCATGTCAGATACTAGAGAGCATTTGATTGGTTATGATGTAATGAGAAACTATAGTGTGAAGTAATGTGAATAAAAATAAAATCCATTTGGGTGAAAGTGACACACTACAAGCTTTAGATGTATATAAGGATTTTATATCTTTTAATGCGAGTTTTGGAGCACACTAGCATATGAATATCTTAAAAAACAAATAATACTGATACTGACTAATACATTTCAATTGCATTCTCAAACTTCTGCTACATCAACAGTGTTTATTTTGCCTTATAAATGTATTTAAATGTATTTCTGATGATGAGATCTTTTAGTCTTTAACAAAGAAGTGATATACGCTGTCTCTCTCACAATAAATGATTAATAAGTTTATCTCTGGAAGGGGCTAAAAGTGGACAAGCATACATTTACACTTCTATTTACCATCATCAACTTGATGAACAAATATACTCTCACCTCGTGAACCATTCAAAACAACTCAAATAAACATGTGAGCTTCATAAAACTGTGGCCAGGATGTTTATTTCATCAAATGAAGATTTGATTTGATCGTACATTTCTAAACTTTCCACATGGCTAACTTTAATGCTCACAATGACACACACACGCAGTAGGATGAATAAAGACTCTTTTGATGGATGGACGTATGAGCAGAGGGAGGGAGATTACGGTGTGAGGGATTGTGGGAATTCTCTTCACCAGCTGTTCACGGGAGACGGAGAGAGGAAAGATGAAGGGATTGAGCGATGGATAGGGAGAGAGAAGGGCACGGGGGAAAGAGAAAGGAGGATTCGGGCTGTTTTGTGGGTGAAGGCTCGGAGGAGAAGAAATGGAAATATTATTGAACAAACTCAAAACACAACTAGAGAATCAGGCCTGTATTAAATAAATTGATGCTCAAAATCACAATTAGAGTTGAAATTTAATGTGTTGAAGGCTATTATGCATGTCAAGACCAAGGTTATAGTTTTGTATTTTTTATTAGTCTTAGTTTCTATTTCGTTTTGACTTTTTGTTTTCAAATTCAGTTAGTTTTCGTAAGTTTTTAGAGGGAGATATACTAGTTTTTATTAGTTTCTATATTTTAAAATTATTTAGTTTTAGTTTAGTTTTTATTAGTTTCAGTATTAGTTTTAGTTTTTTTTCCTTTTTTTAGGTGCAAGATTAAAAATCAACAAAATAAATATTGTATAATAAAAACTCAGTCATACATTTTTTAGAAACATGTATTCAGAGAACACATGAACACTATCATCTACCACTACCATCAACCCATCCTCAAACTCAAATACAACAGCCCACAAGATAACAGCCTTAAGTACAATATGTGTGCAAGGCTGCTTCCGAGGTTAGGTACACAGTAGTGATGGGAAGTTCAGATCTTTAACGCAGATGTTAGGACTCAACATTATGTAGTTAGCAATATTAATTTCAGTCTGTTAAAACATCATGATCTGAAAAATGTATTACAGTAAAGTTTTGCAGGCCAACTGAATCATGATTCACTTATTTAAATTCCATTATGATTTTCTGTTATGAAATAAACTTGTGTTTTTAACTAGATCCTCTCATTTCAGCCCTCGGTTTAGCCACACTGCAGTTGTTCAAGTTTAGTTTACTCAGAGCAGGCTGTCATGTACTGTTTGTGTTTGACTCATTAAGTCACGCATGCACATCTCATCTCAAATTTGATCTCAGTTGCTGTTCTAATAACTGAATAAGAGTATTGAATTATTTAGAGTCAGAGGTGGGTATTAGGCTTGTTAAAAAGTAAGTAGTTTGTGTATACGTGCTTACTGGAGAAGCGAATCGTTTCAAATGATCCAGTTCAATTTGGTGAACTCAACCGGTTCATTTAGAAGATCCGGTTTAAACGATTAGTTCGCGATACAGAAATAAAACCCATTATTGGGCACAAATGTGTAAAAGTAATAGTTTTAAGTGTCTGTATTTAATGCTGTCTCCGCAGCGCAAAGTAGATTTACTTCTAAAAGACTTACAGTGAGATTATGTATTAAATACATTTACAAAGACTAAAATGAAGGAGGTTTTTGTATAATTTTAGTTTCAGTTAATTTTGTATGTACACAATACAGTTTCAGTTAGTTCTTTTTTTTTCAGTAAACAACAATTATTTTCCATTTTAGTTTTCGTTTTTTCGTTAGTTTTTGTTAACTATAATAACCTTGGTCAAGACATGACTTTGATCAGAAGTAAAGTAAAAATTGTACATGATTAAAAACATTCATTCACATATGAAACGGGATTCCATCTGATTCACATTTCCTGAATGTGAGTTAATACTATAATAACTACAGTATGCTACATAAATTTTCATTCAATCATTCATTTATTTTCCTTTGGCTTAGTCCCTGATTATCAGGGGTCACCACAGCGAATTGAACCACCTTAATTATTTTATTAGAATAAAAAAGATAAGAGGCTACTATAATCTAGTTTTTATTTAACCATACTAAAATAAATTGTATTGAACTGTATATTATGTATTTACAATTCATAACTGATAAACTGTAATAAATATTAAGGTATACTTATGTTTTTGCTACAGTAATCTGTGGTGTGTAGGAGTATAATATAACTAGTTGTAGAAAACATAGAGTATTGTGTAATTTGCTATTATTGTATATGATTTCATCTGATTCAGGTCGATTCTCAAATTTCAAATATTCATTTCCTGAATGTGTGTTAATATTATAATAGCTATGCTACGTGACTGTATTGGAATAAAAAAGATGGCATGTGGCTAGAGCAGCCATAGAACTAATAAACAAGATCACAGAATCTAGTTATAAAAACAGAATTTGGCAATTTTTGGTATTAAAATTTTATCAAATCACTTAATTAAATCATCATATGAATAATATTTGTGAATATTAAACTACTAGAGAATATTTAAAAAAGAGATCTGCATGCTCTGTATCTGTGTTAAATGAAAAGCATATAATAATGATTGTACTAAAACCAAATATATATAAATGGCTATCTATAAGCTTAATCGTAGTCAAATAGAAGGGTAATAATACTAAATGGCAAACTTGAAAATCCATTTTTAATCAAACACTGATTTTAGGTATTGATTTGAATCAAACGTGACCCACATGAAAAAATATTATAGTAATCTATAGTAAATCTACACTGTAAAATGTAATAAGTTGACTTTAAGATTGCCTTAAAATTTCTAAATAGTGTATTAATTTTAAGTGAGCATAACTTAAAACAGTTTGTATTTACAACTTCTTAATGAAGTAAACATTAGGATTGTTTTATAATCAGTTGTGTTATCTTCATTATTAGTGTTCACATTACCAGGAAAATATTAGGAAACCGATTGCCTTAAAATAATCAAGTAAGCTGAACTAAAACATTTAAGTTCAAAATCAAAAACCATACTTACTCACTCCTAGGGCCATTTATTAAACAAAGTTAATATTAAGCTGCACCATGTTTGGGTTTCGTAACATCTAATATTTACGAGGTGGGTCGTTAGCCCAACGCTCAACCCCCAACCAGGAAAACCAGGACATACACACATACACTACGGATAATTTAGCTTACCCAATTCACCTATAGCGCATGTCTGGACTGTGGGGGAAAACGGAGCACCAGGAGGAAGCACACAAGAACACAGGGAGAACATGCAAACTCCACACAGAAATGTCAACTGACCCAGCCGGGGCTCGAACCAGCGACCTTCTTGCTGTGAGTGCTGCCTCTAATTTTTGTTATTGTAATTATTACAATAAGTTGTCGAATTATCACAGCAACTACAGAATGACCACAACTGAGTAATTTATTTACTATACGTTGCTATAGTACTTTTTCATGTGGGGAGCTACCAAAAGATTCCCACCCCTATAACTATGTAATAAAAAAAATCAGTTGGAAGATATTTTCATATTAAATTTATTCTTGTGATGGCAAAGCAGCCTTTACTCCAGCCTTGAGTGTTACATTAAATGCTCAAAACCTTTTTTCAGATGAATTAAATCCTTAATACCTGGTGTAAACAGAGCCTGTGTTATTGTGTGACCGGGTTATTTCAGAGTCACACCTGTTTGTTAATGTATTCAATCCCAAACCCTGACAAAAATATGTAATAAAGTATGAAAGCAACCATTCACATATTCTGCTAGGAATGACTGCGTAATGAGATTAAGCTTGTTTTCTCGTAAAAATACCAAAAAATGTAGACCTAAAATAAGACAAATTTACTTCACAAGCAACACTGTGTAATTTAATTGAGACTTGTTTTCATATAAAATGTACTGCCCTGGCAGATGTTTTTCAGTTGTTTATGCTTATGCTAGTTTCTACAAAGCTTGAAACTCAGATTTTTCATACCTCCTTACTTCAAAATAATGACCGGAACATTTATTTAAAAGCCATCATATCCAGACTTCGTGCAATACTCGTTTTGCAAGCATTTTGAACTTATTCAGACTGTTCTGTTGTGTTGGGTTGAAATAGAGGTTTGCAGTGCTCTGTCTGTGTGTTGTCAGGTTCTATTTCCACATCTCATCCACCTCATTCCTTCCAGACCATTGACACACTTCTGAGAGGTGCTATTAGTCAACCTATTAAGATCGTTATCTCAGAGGAAATGAGACGGCTCTTCTCTAAAATTCAGTGCCTTTGTGTTTGTATTTGTGGATCCAATTCATTTGAATTTCCTTCTTTATTGATCGTGATGGGATGGGATTTTCAAATAAATCAGCTAAATTAGTTCCTGGTCTTGACCATAGTCCATATCACTGCTGAATGATTTCAGTGATTTCACAGCTTACGAGTCAAGAGTCAAGCTTAAGAGACAAAAGTCAAATCAAAACCAAAAACAGGCTCTAGATGAGATGAAACTAGTCCTGCAAACAGAAACTCTTTGAGCTTGACAAATATTTAAAAAATACAAAATATGAATTACTTTTGGTGCATTAACCATTATACAGCAATTATAGATTTTGGTTGTATGATTATAGGCTGAGAATATGGTCATGGTTTCATGGTTATCACAATTATTATACATTTGTTAATTTAAAAACACTACTAGTTTAGAAAATCACATGAAAACTCCTTATATTTTAAAGTGTTATTTATTGCTGCTCAGTAACCAAATTATACAGCACAAAATAATAATAAAAAACAAACAATAGTCCATTTTTCTTTAGACTTAAAAATAAGTGAAAAAAGTTTTTGGCATTTAAACATAAGTAATAATTTTATATAATAATAATAAATAATAATAATAAATGACAGAACAGTGAATAAATACATTTTAAAAATTAGAATAAAAGAAGTATTTGTCTAATGAGGCGGCGCAGTGGCGCAGTAGGTAGTGCTGTTGGCTCAAAGCAAGAAGGTCGCTGGTTCGAGCCTCGGCTGTGTCAGTTGATGTTTCTGTGTGGAGTTTGCATGTTCTCCCCGCGTTCGTGTGGGTTTCGTCCAGGTGCTCCGGTTTCCCCCACAGTGAATTGGGTAGGCTAAATTGTCTGTAGTGTACGAGTGTAAATGAGTGTGTGTGGATGTTTCGCAGAGATGGGTTGAGGCTGGAAGGGCATCCGCTGCGTAATAAGCCGAAAAGAAAATTAATAAATGAAGGAATTTGTCTAATGTAAATCTAAGCATCATATTATGTATTAAGTCTACATATTTCCCTTTTAAAGAGAACAATGTAGTCAAAGGCTGCTGAACCTCTGTCTGAAAGACACTTTTGGTCAACAATATTATGAACTTATTTTCATTTTGTATTTTTTTTTCTACTGAGTAGAAATGTGTATAGTCACTCCCAATATGTGCAAAAGAAAAGAAATAACAAACTTGCACACGCAAAAGACGCAACATGTGAACGGCCCTTAGTTAATAGCCTCAGTCATAGTTAAACCATAGTGTGGGTATTAGCCTCGGTGTACAAGCTTGAAACTTAAGCTAGCGCACAGTTGGGATCACTTTGTTTAGTTTCAGCAGTTTGTTCCATGCAGAAACGCAGTGTTGAGAAGCCTTTACGATTGATTAATAGTGATGAATTAAAATGCAGTAAATAGTGAAATCGGTCATCGCTGCATCCCTAGTTACCATAATATAAGCTCAATAATTGACTAAATTCTATTGAAACATAAGAAATCAAATCACACCAGGGGTGGTTTGGGTGTGCATTATTTGCTAATCATTTTATGTAATCTGAAATACGGGACATTCTGTTGTGAAGTAAACTCAATCTGAAATAAAATAAAATGAAGTGTTCAATATATTCTTTCAGGATTTTATAATAACTGGTGAATCAAAGTAGTTAATCGATTCCAACTGAGCGCTTGTGCAATAAAATCTTATCAGATCTTCATTGATATTTAATCAAGAGTTTTGATATGTTTAATCAATCAGCTACTACTATAACTCATTTTATATCCAAGAACACTTAAATTATGTTCATGGAGCCACCAATCAGACTGAAATCCAAAACTGAATGCTTTTTCTAAAAGTTTATATTTTTCTGAAGAAATATGTTGGCTTGCAAGGTTTCGGAAGACCAGCTATAAAGTGCGCAAGTCGAATGAACAATTGCTATTTTACCTAATTTTTGATTTACAAATCATAAACAAACATTTTAAATTCCCAGCAGGCTTAGTTTGATCAATTATTACAGAGTACAAGCTACATTAGACCAACCAGACGCAGAGCAGGCCAAACCTCAAAAGAAGCAGACTTGCGAAAGGCCAAAAGTGGCTTTGAAGAATCCACAGAGTTCAGTAACTGAGAATAAAACATAAAGTCAATCATATCAAGAGTTCTGGCCTACACGGGGTGGTGGTGGTACAAAAGAAGCCATTACTCAGAAAGAACCATGTGGGGAGAAAAAGAAAGCATAATGCAGACCTAGAAAAGATTTTATGGTGAGATGAGACCAAGGTTGAGCTTTTGAACAGAATTCAAAGGTGCAGATCTCACGCTGCCCACACCTTAAAAACACCATACCTGCAGTGAAGTGCGATTGTGTAGCTTCATGCTGTGGGCCATTTTTGACCAGCAGGGACTGGGCATCTTGTTAAAATGGACTGAAGACTGTATTGTGCCAGAAAACAGCGAAACACTGCGGGTGAACCTGAGTCGGTGCTGAAAAACTGGAGCTTGCATGCGATCTTTGGATGGAGAGCAGATGCAAATAAAGATCTCCCTGTTGTTTCCTTTTAAAATGATTTTGGAATGGACAATGTAGCATTAAAATAACTAGATTTGCATTTTCAGTCAAAAAAAAAAAGAGATTTGAACAGCATAAATCTAGATTTACATCCGAGCCTTGGCACAATGATATTTAGCTTGCTTATTTCTAAATGCATCTTAGATCAATAAAACAGATGTGTGGCAGTGCTCTCAACATCAAGATGGTAAATGCAGAATTTGGGCTTGCATCACTACAAATTATTTTATATATGTCACTACAAAGAATTTGTTTTGTTCATTAATTCACAATAGCAACTTTTAAAAACACAGATGCTGTTATCATCTCTGTAAACTTAGTCTGATTCAGACTTTTTTACAAAGTAACATTGCCGACTACTGGCCTGGCGTGCATAATACAGTTTACCCTTCGCATTCGCATTAGTCATACCGCAAGATATGCAATGTTGACCCTGAATTATAGTTGACCATGAGCTACAGAATTGTATTAAAATATACATATGTATATTGTGGTTGTATAATGTCCATATATTGCACATTAAGTTGATGCTTTATCATCACAAAAACACTAACTACTTAAATTTGCAAGAGATTTGCATAAAGGTTACATAAAAATAAATCCCAAGTAGCAAATTAAAGATTTGCACAAATGTAGACAGCACCCTCTAGTGGACTTGTCATCTGAAATGTGCAACAAAACGTACCCAGAGCAACTCATTTTACTTGTTTTCATGCTGTATTTAGATGGCATTTATATAATATATGCAACAACAAAATTGTTATTCTTACGTAGAATAGTTGAAAACTCCTTACTCCACTTACCCCACTGGCAGATTGATGTACTTGTTTTAAGGAAAACCTCTTCATTTTGGCATATTTCTTCTGAAGTTAAAAGCAAAACTTAAATTTGCTTTAATGCACTGCGGTTATTCAATTTCTGTACCTACTGTTAGATTCCCCAGAAAAGCATCATAAAGAGCTATTCAAACCATTGTGTGAAACTTTATTCACATCACAATATTTATTGCAGAAAATAAAATAATGCAATAAATAGTTTTCCAATATCATGCAGCTCTATTACTTAGAGTATGTTTTCTACATTAATATACCCAATGAGTACTGTGGAGTTTGGTTAAACCCAATCGTTAGTGTTTTCAAATGCAAACGTAATAGTAAAGTATACTGCAGCCATGTTGTTTTATCTTGATTTTACATTGATGTTAACTGTTTTGAGAAATCTTGCTTTACCAGTCTCAAACCCAAGCACTCTGTATCATGAGTCCAACACTGTACAAGCATACAAAGAAAAGTTGTCCATACGGAGAAAGATAGACACAAACAAAGTCCCTTTAAGCCAAGTTATTTTACTCAGCGGCCATTTTTGAAACGCCACTTGGGCAATATGCTCGGGCATTCTATCTGAATGGGATAACGTCAAATACTCCAAAACTGTTTGCCAAGCTTATGATCACATTACAGATTTGGAATCACCAGTAAAATTAAACATAATCTGTCTCATAGGTTTCGTTTCTAAACTTTAAAATCAAACAAAATCTGCATTTATTCAGGTTGCCTGAGCTAATGCGCATGCACACTCAAAATGAATAAGGTCACGACACCAACCTCCTTTATGGCTGTGTTACACATTATCATCCTTTGAATAATGATCATCTGATCACACTGGTCTTCTAAAGTAATTCACAACTTGGTCTTGATGGTAAATCTCCTCCTGAAATGACAGCGACTTTTTGTTTGTGTCTGTGGGTGTTTGGGTAATTGCTGTCATGTGATGTTTGTTTGATAGGATGAAATGTACCGGACCCCGGATTAATAAAGGGACTAAGTCAAAAAGAAGGAAGTTTGCATATTGCAGATTTACTTTAAAATAATCTCAGAGGCTTGTGAGGATGCACGTTATTCAGAGCTGAAGTGCTTAATGTACATGTTCAAAATGTAAACACACACAAACACAGTCACAGGTCAATTTATCATGCACATAGAAAAGGTTTCAAGGTTTGTCCTTGAAAAGCTTCATATTTCTCACTTTATGCTGCTCAAATTAACTTGGATGACTTAAAAAAAACAGAATAAATTATCAGCATAATAACTTTTCTCCTAATGACATTACAGGCTTTCCTCCAGTTTATAATGTTTAAATAAATCTACACAAATCATCAAGTTCTAAAGGAAACATCAACCTTGAAAAAAGGTTTCGCCATAGGGATGATGCTTTCATTAATTATGAATACACTCTCAGAAGCACGTTTTCTGACAGTTGCTGATGAATGAGGATTACTGCTGTCTAAAATATGCATATTTCATGAGGTTAATGTATAGCACTTTAGCGCACATCAAGCTGTGGGCAGATCCATGGAGATCCGCTGCGGTTCCTCATTTCAGCACCGAGTTCATAGAGTTTCTCTGTGGTCTTTAACTGTTCCCCTGCGTCTCCACCTCCACGCTGCAGGCTGCGGGCTGACTCAGATGTCAGAGCGCGTTATTTCAGCAGGCTGATTCTCAATAATGTGTCTTTATCTGGCCTCTTTGTGGCACAGGGGTTTGGTGGTGGGGCCACACTGGGATTCGGATGAAGGAGGAGGCATTTTGGGGCAATAATGAGCTCTAGTTTTGTTAATGTAGGACCCTATGATTTCTGCCATGCATAAAACCCGGATGGAATCCAGTTGTAAAAATGGGATTTACTGGATGATTGAATCGAAAGTAGGACTGTACGCCTGATTAAATTGGGATGTGGACCAGTGTGTTATGGAGGACTAAACCTGCAAAAATATAAAGGCTACTTTAGGCTAGTTTAAGCTATAAAATTTTGCGATTTGTCACCATCGTCTATCACTCAGAGGAGCTGATTTTTCTATTCTTTGGCTCTCAACCAATATTGAGTTGAATCTACGTAACAGCTGCCTTCATTTTCATGTTTCAGACTGAAAAATAAAAACAAGTCCAAGCAAAATTAAATGAGTATAGAAATAATTAAATAAATGCAGTTAACTCATTAATTTGATTGTATTTATTATTTGAATTTAATTTTACTGCAATGACTGTTTTATTAAGGCACAAATTACTTTAGTTTTCTTTTCTTTTTTTATAAATATTTATTATTTATTTTTTCAGGGTTGGTCCTCAATTGTGTATGGGCAACTTACACTGCAAAAGAGGTTATTTAAATATGAACAGTGAGATATGCTGTAGTTTAATCAACATACACATATATATGGAGAGTAGCTGTTGCCAAACGTTTTAAAACAAAAGTATGCAATTGGATTGTGTCATACAGTT
Organism: Danio rerio; assembly: GCF_052040795.2. Lineage (NCBI taxonomy): Eukaryota > Metazoa > Chordata > Actinopteri > Cypriniformes > Danionidae > Danio > Danio rerio. Next base: position 26,114,854 of record NC_141030.1, read on the forward strand.
TCACCACAATGAGATGATATTATGGATCTGATATTGACTGCTGTGCTTGTTAATTGGCTGAAATGGTCAATCTGTGTGGTTTAATTAATCAGAGTTCACTTTTGTTTAAAGAGTTTTGGCTACAATCATTTTCCATACAAGCATACGCCAAGCTTATGTTGTTTTTTTAATGTCGCTTTTGTCCTGCTAAACATGGACATTACGATATGAATTTAACCGTCGTTGGAAATATAAAACTGAATTCTAAAATAAAATACATGCATTCAGAATTGGAAAATCAAGTGAAACATTAAAAAAATATATCAGATTTATCTGAAATATGTAGTTTGCTATTAAATTTTTAGCAATACCTCATTTGAATTTTAATGTATTATCTATTACTAAAGTGCTTTGGTGACAAAACTCTTATTTTAAGGAATATAACTGTTTAATGAAACCAATTTGTTAAAAAAACAATCACTTTAGGACACTTTTAGTCTCTCTCCACACCACATATTCTCATCTCCAACATCACATATTTAACACTGCTGAATGTGCAGTTTGTATGTGCTGTGTGGTTTTGTCTCAGAGTGTGTGTTTGTGTAAATGTAATATTCATGTAAGGTATGTGGTGTGTGTGTTTTTTTTTTTTTTTTGCAGGGGTTATCTGATTGACAGGTGTGCTTGCTCTTAAAAGTAGCTTAAAAAATTGCGGCAGTAGGTCTGTTTCCCTGCTTCCTCTCCTTGTCCTCGTCTCTCCATCTTCTCCAAACATTACTGACATGAACATGGCCTAGAAAAACCTTTAGCATCTCACTCTTGTTTAGCTTAGATTGTTCCTCGGAGTCATTCCTTGCTCTCGCTCCACTTCTCTCTACCTCAGTGAATCTTACGAAACCTGTCAAAAGCATGTCCAGGTCGTGTGCGGCCACCCTAGAATAACAACGATAGAAATACTAAATTATGTTTTTGCATTAAGAATGAATGCAGAATCTTTTTTTTAAATACATACATTAATTAACTTTTATTGCTTTTTTTTTAATTGTTGATGCTTTAAAATGTATTATTGTCAAAGAACATATTCACTAACTGGCCACTTTATTAGGTACAGCTGTCCAACTGCTCGTTAACGCAAATGTCTAATCAGCCAATCACATGGCAGCAACTTAATGCATTTAGGCATGTAGACATGGTCAGGTTCAAACCCGAGCACCAGAAGGGGAAGTGAATTTGCTACTAGCAAGTTGTACCTAATAAAATGGCCGGTAAGTGTATTTGAACAATCCTTTGGTAAAAAGCTAAAATAATTCAATATGGAGAATTTTTTTTAAATATATATTTTTATTTTTGATAGACATATCCTACTTGTTATTAGAGTGAAATGTGACCTAGACTGTCTCTCTTTCTGTCTGTCTTTTTTTTTTTTTTTTTTATACATTCGTCTCTCCTAAATGAGTCTGTGGCCCTTCACCTTCCTCATCCTCTGTCCTTCACTCCCTCATGCTGCTCTATTTTTTACTCCTCATCTTTCTCCATCTATTATCTGTGCCCGTTTTACATCATTAAATCTTAATGTTGCCCTTGTGGAAATGTCCATTAAAAGCAGCACCAAAAGTACAAAACACAGGGATTCACTTGAATATTTGACTAGTTCCTGCAGTTATTAAACCATACTTACATGACCCTTATAAGAGTCCGCTGGGCAGTTAAAATGGCTAAAATGGCATCGGATAAAGCGATAATTCACCCAAAAATGAAAATCTACTTGACAATTACTCGACCTCAAGTGGGTCCAAACCTGTATGAGTTTCTTTGTTTTACTGTTAAACACAAAAGAAGAAATTTTGAAGAATGTTTAAAACTGATAGCCATTTACTTCTGTAGTAGGGTTGGAAAGAAATACCAGGGAAGTCAATGGCTACAAGTTTCCCACATTCTAAAAAATATCTTGTTTAGTATTCAGAAAAAGAAAGAAAGGCAAATAGCTTCAGGGGTGAGTAAATAATGACAGACTGTTCTATTTTGGGTGAACTACCACTGTAACTAGGAAGGAGTTATGTCTTTTTTCATTAGTTGTGACTGGATTTATGACTCTAGCTGTGAATTTACGACCTTGTTAAAGTAGTAGTTTGGTATTTTTGTGATTTGTAGAAGAGTCTGAGTTATGTCTCTGTCACTGTTTCGGTCTTGTGCACCACAGGAGTCACGTTTTTGTGTGTGTGTGTATGTTTCTACCCTGAGCTGCTAGAGTGGTTAATCATTACAGTAAGCGAACTCAGTGTGCGTGTGTGTGCGCGTGTGTGTGTGTCTGGAGATGTCAGGCAGGATTAGCTGTTAATACCTGTCAATTGCTCACCAAAGATGACATTTAAGATTACAGCAGTGCGATTTCTGCCCTGCTTCTATAAGGATTGGTCCTCCTGTCACTCACTGTGTGTGTCAGCCAGTCACATGCAGCCTTCAAGACCAGTCGAAATTATTGTATTTGAGAGTTGGACGTCATCACAATGTCTTGAAGACCAGTGAATATGCTTGGAATTTTCTTTAAGCATTGAATTTCAGACTTAATTAAATAATCAGATAAAAATTGGTATTGGTCAAAATCAAACACCCCATGGAATTTGCTTGACTAGTGTGCTTTCTTTTTTTAAGAAGGTATGAAGGACTTAAATAGCAAATACAGATTTATCAGATGTATATTTTATTATATAGTAATATATTAATGTTATATTCTAATACTATACAATAATATATATATATATATATATATATATATATATATATATATATATATGCTATATTATTATTTATATTAGTGTTGCCACTGATAAAAAAAAAGTTCAACCATGACCTTCTATAATATACCAATATATACCAAGTATAAATTAACAAAATATGAATGCAAAACTCTTTTATTTATTCATCACAATGAGTAAAGCTGGGATTTAACCTATATGTGCTGTTGGGGATGTTTTATCCACTCTGGGGTGATTTTGAGTCTTAATTTGGCCTCAACCTTCTCTGTGTTTCAGCAAATGGATCGAATTTTGGTTACAAATCTTATTTTGACACATATTTTGAGAAAATGCTTTGAAAATCTTCACTCTGGGCAAATTTACTACTATTCCGTTGTTTTGGTGGCTGTTTTTGCCCCATTGACTTCCATTATATTGACATTTTTTATGCAAAGCCATCACACTATAATATGATGCAGTCTTCATTGTTGCTGGTTTTCTCTGGTTTTATTGTTGATCATTAGTTGCAGTGCAAAAAAACTTTTAATATAAATGGAGTATAGTGTGTTGACGTTTGTGAGAGGGTGAGAGACTTCTGCTGCACTTACCTTGATATGTTTGAGAAACTAAAAAATAATTAGCTCAGCTCTCAGAACATAGTAAACATAGTAAGTGGATTTATGCACGCACTCTATAATTTGCTGTTTTACTCCATAGAACTCCATATATGTTAGACATTTTTTTGCACTGGCTTACCTAAAGTGTTAATGCTGCAAACTGATGATCAACAGTAAAAATAAAAGGTTTTACCTCTTCCCAACAGGGAAAAACACCAACAATCAAGAATGCATGATTATTTGATGTCATTGCTTTGCAATAAAAACATGTGATTATAATGGAAGTCAATGGGGCAAAAACAGCCACGAACATAACAAAAGGGTAGTCAGTTTGAACAGTACACAAGGGTTAAGTAAATTTGAGAAAATGAGCTATAAGCTATAGTGCCTATAAGAAAATAGCAAAAACACAGAACATGCCCATTTTCATTATCAGCCATCATCACAATATCCACCATCAAATTCCAGTGAACTGGAAGTATTATTATTTGCCTGGGTAAGGTTGTGCAGCACGGAAAGGACTTTAGTATAAACAGCCAAAAAGTGTTAGTGCTTTTAGTGTATGTATGGTTTAACCCGTTCTTGTTTTTTTTTTTTTTTTAATAAATTTTGACTAAATTGTAGTATGAAAGAGTGGTGAATCATGATTTGTTCATAAGAAAATGTTAATTGCAGATTTCACACTCAAATTTGTACACACGCATACTTTAGTAAAACATCCCAGTGTTGTTTTGGAGCCTGTCGACTTACATTGAAGAATTATAAGCTGCTTTTTCCACATAAATCATCTGCTTTTGTGTTCCGCAGAGGAAGGGAAGGTTTGGAACAACATGAGGGTGCACAAATGATGACAGAATCTGAACAATCCCTTTAAGCCATCCGTCCAATCGCTACACAGCTCATTGGAGCAAAAGACCAACTGTTCCTCATAAACACGCTCACTTAGTGCATCACATCTGTGTAGCGGCAGATGAAAGAGACATGTTTAACCACAATCCACTGCTTGACAAGACTTTATGTGTTACAGATCACAGCAACAAGCCTGAAAACCAGAACATCTGAACTCTTTTGCAAAGTTCATTGCCTTCCCACAGTCAAAAGGATTTGCTTTACGTCCAATGAGGTTTCAATTTCTCAAAGAAAATAGTTTGTTCATATTTTCCAGCTTCGGTACATGCTTAAGAAAGCTGATTGATGAACAAGTAGTGTCTTATTGTACTTGCCTTTCATTTTGGAATATAGTCGAATATATTACATCACTTAATTAATATTCATAAGCCAAGCTAATAAGGTTCATAATGAGATTCCTTTACTTTTCAGATCATTTCCTATGCCCTTGTGTTCCATCAAGGTACACTGAGTTGCATTTAGAGTGTGTTCACACTTCGCATGCTTTATTGGATTAAAAATCACCCCTGGTATGATTGCTCTGTTCATGAAAACCTTTTTACATGAAATCTTGTGTTGTTTGGCAGAAATATGAACGTAGCACAGACCAAAGACGTCATATCATCTTATAACTAATCTTTTATTTTTGTGTGTTGATACTTGGCCCTCTCTGAGTGGCTTTCTGACATAAACACAACCTCTCGTGTCAGTCACTGTTGTGCCCCTGTAGACCAGTGGAGTGAGCTTTACTCTCATAGCTTGTAATAGCTGGCCTGTTACATGCATTCTCATCCGGGTCAAGGCACCATTATAACCCCTATAGTTCTACTTGCCTTATTCTGTGCAGTTTTTGCACAGCTGGATGTGTTTTTAACAAGGACACTTAAGACAACAGCTCCAACGCCAGTTACTAGTCTAACTCTGGAAGCCAGATTAGTGAGGTTTATTTACATCCTTCTGTTGGCACGTGGCAAATAAATCATGCCATCTGCGCACAAATAGACGTGTGAACGTTTTAAGTTTACTTGCTTCATTTGCACCTCAAATTTTCTTCATTCTCACGTCAAATTCACTTCACAATAGATGTAGATCCGCGTCATGGGCTTGGCTTCTGTTTTCCGGTGACTCTAACTTCATTGCTAAATGGCTAGCATGAATTCTATTGAAAGAATAGCTGTGTTTATGTGCTTTAGGAAGGCTGAAGACCAGCATTTATTTATTCGAAGCCGTGTCTAGTCCACTAGAGTGTTTCAGAGGAGCACCCAGCTCTGTGAGTTCATCAAATCCCCCGAAACTATACCTACATGATGGAGGCTTTCATACCTACATCAGTGAGCCGAGCCTAGTTTGTGGAGCTGTTGTCTGGTGTCAGCAGGAGGATTTGCCCTCGGAACATTAACAACAGGCGCTACGTCATAATCATGCCCCTACAAAAAGCAAGCTCCTGTTTAACATGGCGCCAATATCCGCAAAAATTCAAATTTTCCAACTCAAGCGATTCAGCATTGTGCGACAGGATGTCTATTCGCATCTTTGCATTGACTTAACATTTAAATCACTCGCAATTGACACTTCATCCACGCTTTATTTGCGTGTATCGCGCCACAGGATGTCTATTCGCTTCTTTGCATTGACTTAACATGTAAATCACTCACGCTTGACGCTTCATCCGTGCTTTATTTGCGTGTATTGTGCCACGGGATGTCTATTCGTGTCTTTGCATTGACTTAACATGTAAATCACTCGTGATTGATGCTTTATCGCGCTTCATTTGTGTTTTGCGATACATTATGTCTATTTACGTTTTTGCATTTACTTAGCATGTAAATTACTTGAGCTTGATGCTTGATTCATCCCCGTCTGGAGTGAACGCAGCATTATACTCGCACTACTTAACCTCATTCCCATCAGGGTCACGGCACCAACACAACCTTTTAAGTTCTGCTTGCTCTGATCTGAGCTGGGTTTGAATAAACTCTTCCAGCATGGAAGAGGTGGGCATGCTAACAAGAAGCCTGAAGACTGCAACATCTGCTAACTGCTAGTCTGCCTCTTAATGCATGGACAGTAAGGTTTATTCACTCCCAGTTCCTTGATTTGACTACCCATTTCATAAGCTCGTTGTGTAGTCACAGCTGGTACAGATGCATAAAAACACATAGCTTGTACAATTTGTCCAGTACAGAGCATTGTTTTGGGTGTTTAGTAAAAGCTGTCCAAGCTTTTATATTTATTTGTAATAGTGATAATGTTAAAACTGAATGCCTAAACGTTATGCATCCATGATTAAATGAATCAGAACTGCACTGTAAACGCATCCTTGAAGACATTTCTCATGGTGTCCTTGGACAAGCTGACCCTGGCATGGTTTTATCGGAGATATTTGCTTTTAATGAAAGGCCTTTTCTGTAGGTTGGAATGTATTCACAGATAATCTCTCACACACGCAAAATGTGTCTCATATTGCGTGCTGCCCCCTTTAGGCCTGCCCTGGCACAGCTGCCAGATAATGAGGTCATGGAGGCCCTCTTGCCAGCAGGAACTTGAGCTTACTTAGGGAAAATTACTCTGGGTTTGTGCAGCCCAAACAGATTGTGCTAATTCCTAGTGGGCTGAAAAGGTTGACTTGGTCGCTGGCCTGATTTGTCGGGGGTTAAAACCATCTTTTCGAGCTGTTGTTGCTCCCATCATTGGTCATCATGGGTCAATCCCCCTTTCACAGGTGGGGGTTGTGTAGGGAGCAGGGGAATTTTGGGAGAGAGGCATAGCGGGTCAGCATGTGAGGTTTTTTTTTCGGAATGTTCTTTGACTGTTTTCTTTTTTCATGTCTACTCCAGACATGCTTTTCTCTACATCATCGCAGATCATCATCTCAATTACTGAAGTCATCCGTTGTGCTCTCTCGTCTGTGATTTTTCGACTGCCGGGAGAACATGTAGACTGTAAAGTCTGAACTGCAGTGTGTGTCATGTCTGCTTTTCATCTTCTTTGTTAAACCCACGGCCTCTTGTCTTCCACAACCATCATCAGCACCTTCCAGACTACTGTTTTTCCACGCCTACACACCTCTCCGCTTATCCTCTTCCTCTTTTCTTGCTTAGCTGTTTGTAGGGATGTCAAAAGTAAGGGTTCTTCACTAACAAGTCAATGATAAACTGCAGACTCAATGTTTTATTGACTCAGTGTGGCAGACAGCAGCTTTCAAATGCTTACACATATTTGTGTGTAATAAAAATAGGCTAAATAAAATAACAAATGTGTATAAATGACTGTATATATGCAGTTGAAGTCAGAATTATTAGCTCTCCTGAATATTAGCAATCCTTTTCCTGCCCAATTTCTGTTTAATTGAAATAAGTCTTCTTTTTTACTTATTTATGAACATAATAGTTTTGATATCTAATTTCTAATTACTGATTTCCTTTATCTTTGCTATGATGACAGCACATAATATTTTACTAGATATTTTTCAAAATACAAGCATTCAGATTAAAGTGCAATTCAAAGGCTTAATTTGAGTAATTATTCAAGTCATTGTATAACAGTGTTTCTTCTGCAGACAATCAAAAATATATTGCTTAAAGAGCCCCTATTGTGAGTTTTCGAAAATGAGCTTCCATGTTGTGTGTAACACAGATTAAAGTGAAGTGAAATATCCAGCTAAGGCTTAAATCTGAAAGTGGAGAGTTTTTAAAACTATTGATTCATCTAAAAAAAGAGTCGACTTATAGTGGTTAGAATGAATCTTCATAACGAGTCTTTCGGCGTGACCTGACTACGAAACAGAATTGTTGTGGGCGCAAACCCGGGAAAATTTAAACTTGCGCCCCGCCTACTAACACAGCCGCGAAGACAAACAGATCCTGAAGTCATGAGTCATGAAGAGGCTGTGCTTACCTGGATATTATTGGAAGTGTGAGGGGAAATAATTGATTCAGCAGTCTACACGCTTACAGTTGGCGATTCATTCGTTTGTTAAAGGAAGGATCAGAAAAGACTGGTGTATGAGACTTGTGAGAATGGGCAGACAATACACCAGGGGTGCGTACAAAATAAGGCCAGTTTATTAGGCACAAAGGCAGCCTGCTTCACGGTGGTAAGCACTACAACCACCTGGCTGGGGATGGGATCTTTGGGCAAAGCAGAGTACAGGTAAGCCCTGAGAACATATAACAGTTCACGCAAGAGGTGCCACAGCAAAAACTGCAAATAGAAATGATCTAAGTTACAGCTGAGAAGGGAGAAAAGCTCGGTTATGGAAATCACGTTCAGTAAATGATGTGCACGCTATTGGTTTCATTTTCTCTGCTAAGTGCGGTTCATACTACCCGTGCGGGGGGTTTTGACTGTCACGGGGTTATGGCGCGGGCCCGTCCGCCGGGGGCTTGACAAACTGTGCTGGGCATTTGTCTCACGCTGGGCATTTGTCTAGTGCTGAACGCTGTCGACCAATCGCAACAGGCTGTCATCGGTCCAATCAGCGCAGATTAGCTTTGCGCTAAGAAGGGGTTTAGGAACAGATGAATCGCTGAACGATTCATATGGGAGTCGCTGGGATAATTGGGTAAAAATAAATACATATTATAAGACCATGAAAGTGTTTTTTGACCTTGCATGCATATTAGACTGTTGTTGAAGATCCATATAACCGAAATATGACCCTTTTTCATGTATATTATGGGCTCTTTAAGGGGGCTAATAATATTGACCTAAAATGAGTTTCAAAATATTTAAACCTGCTTTTATTCTAGCTAAAATAAAACAAATAAGCCTAGAAGAAAAATATTACAAGAAACACTGTTAAAATTCCTTGCTCTGTTAAACATCATTTGGGAAATATTTATTGTTAAAAAATTCTCACGAGCGCTAATAATTTTGACTTCAATTGATAATCGTTTTGAATAATCGTGATTACAATTATGACCAAAATATTCGTGATTATGATTTTTCCCAAACTCGAGCAGCCCTAACTTGAATGCAGAAACAAAGCAGAGCACACGCAAAATGATCCAGACCGTGATGGATATGGAGAGACTGCTCCTTCGCATGCACACGCAAGCAGAGCAGCAGCAGTGTCTGCGCAGTGCGTAGGGACAGCAGAAGCAGTGCGCAGGTGTGTGCAGAGTGTACCAATCATTCAAGTGTTTTCAGGTGCACTCGGTCAGAGGACAATTACCTGCGATATCATGTAATTTTGTTTTTGATTGCCAGCATGATGTAGGCCTATAGGCTAGTTATAATAATACAATGTAATTATAATGATATGTATAAATAATAGCAAAACTGATACTAAAATTGTTTTGAATTTGGTTTTGTAGTTCACACCCTAACAAATATTTGTTACGTTTTTAATCATTTAAGTTTAATTGACTATATAAAAATCTGTCAAACTTATTGGTGGATTTTTGGGTTAAATAGCTACTTTTTACTGTAATAAGTGCCCATCCCCAGAAGTGGTAACCCATTGGTGCAATGTGCTATAAATAAATCTTTTCATAATTTGTAATTTATTTATTTATTTTTTTTTCATTTTAATATTAATTTATCCAATTGATATGCCTTGATTTTAGTACAGTCATAGCCATACATGCAATAGTACTAATAATTGTAATAATATATTCGCTGTTGCAGTTTTGCTCTATATCTGTTTTCGGTTTCGGTCAAGAATTTTCATTTCAGTGCACCCCTACTATCTATAAAGATTTTGGTGTTATGACAACCATGTTCACTCGGTTCCTCTTTCTGCTGATCCAGAACAGCTTTTACACCTTTACTGAATCTCTCCAGGGGCGAAAGAGAGAGTGAGGAAGGTGAAGTGCACAATGAGAGCCATTAGGTGATGGATCTTTTTTTGTTCTACACTTCCAGTGTGTTCACTAATGACTGCCGTGAGCAGTAAAAAGGTCATGGTTTTTGAGTCACTCTATGAGTGTGTGTTAGTAGTGCGTGTTTACATGTGACGAGGGGTGAATATGCGTTACATTTTGCATAATCTCTAAAGATTATTCTTTATTTAAGCCAGTTTGGTGAATGTAATATTTAGCTAAAAGGCGCTCTGGATGATATCCAAAGGTTGTTAATGTTTGCTCACATTCTTTTTCAATACATTAATGCTTTAATTGCAGTTGAGCTCTATGGACAGCACCGGTTACATGTTGTTGATAACATCAGAAAAATGTCACAAAATAGTTCGCCTAAAGCAAATAATAAATGTGTTTATGTATGTAGATGTAGATGTATGTATATGCATAGTAATGTGATGATATTCGAAGAGCATGCATGAAGATGAAGATGCAAAAGGCTCTAAATCCTATCTGAAATTGTTTTTCTGTTTTGCTTTTGCAAGCTCCTGTGTTTATGATCAGTTATCATAGATGTCATAATAGATTATTTTTCGTTGACTTTAAAGTGAAAAAATGCTAATTAAAAAAACAAACTTCTAAAACTGACAGCACTTGAACTCTATATATGTGTATGTGAATGTAAAAGTGTACCTACATTTGTTTTAATTTAATGTTGCATTAATTAAATAGAATACATAAAAAAAAGAATTTTCTTTATTATTGTAGCAGTTTTTAATGTAGTAGTAAAACTTTGACATATGACTAACATTACTATCTAATAGGAATGCCACCGAAAAGTGCCATTTTTGGCCAAAAGAAGATTATCACCAAAACAACACGACCAAAACAGTATGTTGTGATGACACAAAATGAAACAGCAGACGTGTTGTCTGAAGCAGTGCGCAGACAAAATAGTTTATCTAAAAAAATGTGTATTTAATTAACTGACCCTAGGGCTAGGCAATATGGCAAAAATGCAATCTCGATTTTTATTTTCCATATTGAATGATAACAATATATATTTCGATATAAGTTTAGATTTCAAAGAGTACCCCTAACAATGACTGAAGCCACAAACATGCTTTACATTTCGGGCGATAAATTTCCAGAGGCTGAAAAATCGGTACCTCCTACTTTTAGATTCACATTGTTGCACATTTCTGCAGTGTGATTGGCTCTTAGGTGAACATAGAGTAAAAGAAAGTTTAGAGCTTATCATTGTTATTAACATAAATTTTATCGCAATTCAATATAATATCATTTAGAGCAGCCCTAACTCACCCTCAGGCCATGAAAAATGTAGGTGACTTTTTTTTTTTCTTCAAGGGACAATAAAGAATATTTTTAGCTGAAACTACAGTTATTGGTGATTCTAAAAATGCCAGTCAAAAACTACTAGCACTTTTGAAAGTTTAAGCTTAACGTTAACGATCCACAGATTACAAGGTAATGATAATGTGTTATTATAAGTGTTATTTTCTTGCACAGAGAGATTGTTTAGCTTCATAACAATTCAATTCAGGTTTATTTATATAGCACTTTTTACAATGTAGATTGTGTCAAAGCAGCTTAACAAAGTCCTAGTAAAGTCAACAATTTAGAGTTAAAGTTCAATTTAGTTTAGTTCAATATGGTTTCAATTTCACTGCTGAAAGCTTAAACACTGAAGAGCACACCTATTGATGAGCAGCTCCACAAGTTGGATCCGAGCAAGCAAGTGGTGACAGTGGCGAGAAAAAAAACATCCCCAATTGACGAAGTGAAGGGAAAAAAACCTGAAGAGAAACCAGGCTCTGTTGGGCACGACCATTATTCTTCTGGCCAAACTTCCTGTGTGGAGCTGCAGTCGAGGCGCCAGAGGCTTGAGAAGCTGGACGTCTATCGTGGAGAACTGCAGGTGTGAGTAGGGCACTGGCAGGTGATCAGGCTGGCACACAGGATCAGTGCGGTCACTTGTTTATCATTGTGGTCTTTTTAGGAATCAGTCTCATGCAGCACTCTATTTTTCCATGACCACCACAGCATCAGCTTGGGGTACGGATTGGTCCAGGGTTATGGATACCTTGATAACACTTCAATGTACCATCCGAAGCCACAGGTTTTCATTTTGTTTTGCCTGTATGGGTTTCTTCATTCTCTCAATGAACCGTTAGCAAATGCCTTGCATTTTACTAATCACCAATGACCTCGTTTTCAGCTAAACATCTTGGTTAATGTTCTTCTTAAAAGAAAATGTTACATATTGTATGACAAAATAAAATTGTGGGTGAGTTATACCATAAATATATAGATTTAAATAAATCGATCCAAAGTGACACTAAAGAGTTTTAAAAGAGTATAAATAATGTCTATGTAAAATAAATGCTGTAGCTTATTATCAGCTAATTTAAAATAATACGATTAATGTTTCTTAAGCACTAGATAAAGATTATGTGACCCTGAAAATTTAGCTTTTCCATCAAATGAACAGTTTGCATTTAAAAGTGTATTAACATAGAAAACTGTTGTTTTAAATTGCATAATATTTCACAATAGTTCACTGGATTATTCAAACTTTTCAATAAAGTATGTCAGTACACAACTCACATAGACAACAAGAATTTATATAAGCATTGTAACATCAAAATGAGCTTGACATTTCTGCTATTAAACCTTTCAAGTGCTTTAGACTTCCACTGTAAATGCATTGTTGTTAACATTTTTTTTTCGCACAGGAAGACTCTAAAGGACTTTCTATGACAGAAGGCATGTCACAGATGTTGTCGATAGAGTTTAATTTGTCCCAAATCCAAACCATCCCTCACAAATCCTAAATCTGTGGGAAAACATCATTGCCTGGCTAAATTAATCTTCAAATTCATTAGCCAAGCGGCAAATTCATAGCCCACCTCAGCCTTGGTTCCTTTTTATCATAAAATACAACAGTTTCCCTCAAGCAGAAAAGCTATTGAATGTTTACTGGCACCACGGTTGGCATGTGCTTTTCAGCCGCCTGCCGTAATGTTTTCCTTAGAACGTAATAATCAGAAGATATTTCGGAAGGGAAGAGTCTTTGTACACAAGCGCCGCTGCAGATTAGCCACGGCGTGTCATTCAGACGTTTAATAAAATATTGAATGGTTCGAATGCAAAGTGTTTCAGCGATGGAGAATTCAATATCGCCTCATGAGTGGGCTTTATATTTGCCAAGGAAAATAAGTTTGAAGATGAAGCTCTTTGTACAGTTTGATTGTTTGAATGCAGTATTCAGTGCGTGGATGCTGAGTTATTCAGACTTACATGGATGAAGTACTGAGTTTTTCAGAGAGGCGCCTGACCTATGAAATATTTAGTAATGTGAAGGCTGGAAGATGCGATGGCGGAGTGTTTCAGAGACTGCGTGTGTGCGTGTGCGTGTGTGTGTATGTGTGTGTTTGTGTTTTGAGGGATGATTGTATACATGGTTAAAAGGCAACATAGTTGAGTCTCTGTTATTCCTGAGAGACAGTTTCCTATATACAAAGCAGCCTGGAGACAAGCAAGTACTAAATAGACAAGAAGCAATGCTAGAAAGAACCCAAGCAAGCTGGCATACAGCATTACTTTAGTCAGAATGGAAAACTCCAAAAACTAGGACTTAGAAAAAAAACACACACATACTGATACATATTTTTACATTTAAAAACAATATTTAATTTCATAAATACTCTTTCCTTTTTCTAAGAATTGTTTATTTGATTTATTAGCATTTCATGCTATGAATTCAGTTAACATTTTTAAATAACTGACTGCAATATTTTTTACATATATTTTGTGTGGCAAAACCAACTAAATTAAAGTGTTATTAATTTGAACTTCATTAACCTGAATGTAAACAGTTCTGTACAAAAGATGCTACGACATTTATTACATGGGCATTTCTTTTTTGAATGGATGCTGAGTGAAAGCAGCGCTCAACCTTCAGAAATTGTCTACCTCAGAAGGTCAGAGTAAATATTACATGAGCTGTTTGTTTTCTGTTCAGTTTATCAGGTTTGTGGATTTTGCAACCCTTTCAGAAAAATAATCAGATTTCATTTCATAAATACAGACATCAAGTAAATATCTAATCTAGAAATGTTTAGAAAGGTTGAGATCGATGAATGCACCAAACCCCCCCCCCCCCCCAATATATTGCAATGTGTCCTATTTATTTTATTTTGTAAAAATTATGCAAATTTAGTATGATCATTTAGTACTTTATATTAGGAATGCATCAAAATGTAAATTCTGGGCTGAAACCAAAAATGCTTTGTATTAAATGATGAATTATACTGATTTTAAAATACAGAAACCCAGGGGCACCGCTGGGGGGAGAAAGTTAAGAAAATTCTAAGGGCCCATGCACTTTTGAGGCCCCCAGAGTTACTATTATGGGGCCCAAAGTATCCTAAAGGGACCCAACAAAAACATTTTGTCATAGCGCCCATAGCAGCCATTGGTTTCATTATGACCATTTTATTGACAGTAAAATTTTATTGAGAAAGAATGTGTGGAGAGACATTTGTTTTACTAGCGTTGCCATGACAGCATAGTAGTGCTGTTGCAAGCATTAGGAACTACACAGAACCAAACATTATAGAAAGCATTTTATTCTCTTGAAGGGATTTTGATATAAAGGTCTTGTTATTATCAAACAGTTATTTGAGCTGTCTTTTGTTTTCTGGTGAGCATGTGTGATTCATGTAAAAATTTGTATCTGTACATGAGTATCCCCAGAGCAGAATGTTGAGATATATTGAGCTTTAACTGTTGTGCGTCTGTTTACTTCACCCTATGCAAGATATAGAAGTAGACATTTATTAAGAATGTGTACATTTAATTTAATTTAATGATATAGTACATATGATATAACAATGCTTTTCAATCTGTTTAAATTAAAATTGTCTTCTTGTAATAGTTAAGACAGAGAAAAATTTCAGTTTTAAAGAAAGAAATTTGATTTATAACCTGCTTATCTTCATGATAGGTTATGTTTTGTTGGTTTATTCAGAAAATCTTATAGTTATCACAAAAGGAAAACATGGATTTTTTGCCTCTGATGATTAATAAAACAGTAATGGGACTCCCGATGTGCTCTGCATTCGTGTAAAGTGCCAGTTATGCAGTTATACCTGATAGTTGAGCGAGTGGCTGCACATCCCCTGAAGTAATGGAGAGTCATAAAGCACTGTTTTATTGCAGAGTTCCAGTCAGTCGTCATTAAAACATCATCGGAAATGCTAAAAGAAAAAACCTTGACATTAATGTTGTTATTTTTTTTCTGCCTCTTTCTCAAAGCTACCTCTGATGGAACCAAAGAAGGTATCGACAGCATGAGAGGAGGCGTTTGTGTGACGCGAGGGATGAAGCTGGTTCTCAAAGTGGGACAGAGTGAGTATCTACACCTCCAAATGCATATCAGTAAATATATTAAGAAAGATTTCAAGTCAAAAATCAATAAATCTTATGTCAATCATTACTTGCACACCTGTTCACTGAAAAACAGCTTCTTGAAACATTACTGTTGTACTCAGCAATGCAAGCAAACCATGTTTCCAGGACTTTATCAATAAATCTTTAATAAATATTTCCCAGTAGTGATGTCAAAATAAAATAATCTGTGTAACTCAGAGTGCATCACTTGTGTCAGTTGTTATGTCAAATAAATAATTAAAAACAATCTCAGAGGGAAATTTACAGCTAATATATTCCCCTAGTCGCTGTTGATAAAATTTGACTGTGGCAATCTCTGCTTCTGCTGCATGTGATGAAAACACACATTTATAAAATAGCTAGAAATTGCGAAGAGTGTGCAGTATATTTTATCTCTTAGAGCAAAACAAAATGTGCGCTAAGCTAATTTAATGTTGATGTGTGAATTAGAAATCACCAACATAAACATGCCCATAACCTATAATAACCTGCCCCTTTTTAATATATTTGTTAATATTTCTAGATACACCCTTTACTGCTGATTGGCTGCATGTTTTGGGACTCAATCTAACACTGTGATCGAAAGCATTTTTGAAATCTTCTTTAATGCACACTTAAACAACATAGGATCATTCTGAAAACGTAGCCCTATTTACGTTTCTTGCGATCCAGAATTATGTAGCCAGAGCTACTTATGGCTGCATATCATCTTTAAAACGAACGCTACAGGATGCCGTTCCTTTAACGCTAGACAACTGACCGCTTACCTGCATGTGGACTGCTTTTCGCTGTTACCAGTTTGTCCGGTAGCATGACCCGTATGTCTGTGGACTTGAGATGCAGAGCAGAGTTGCCTGCGGTGACAGCATTTGAGTCTTGTGTAAAACGGTTCCTGAAAGCAGGAAAAACAAAAACAGAAGGCAAAAAATTAAATAAACAAGTAAATAACCGGGTGAGAATGTGGTAAAATCTGAAAAGGTAATAAAAATCAGGTAAGACCTTTTCGTTTTCTGGATTGCTTTTTAAAAAGGTGTGGTTAGGTTTAGGGAAGGGGGTGGGCGGGTCAATCGGTGCTTTTCAAAATACTACTGATTGGGTTTAGGGAAGGGGGATGGTGTGGGGATCGGTCAGTTGGTCAGTCAGTCAGTGAGCTAGTCGACAGCAGCCTCTGGATTTATGTGAGAAGAGCAGGCGCAAATGGCACTCGCGGAAGATATTTGAGATCTCAAATAGTTGTACACAGCGGCCTCCTGTGAATTTGCAAAAACAAAAAAGTAGCTCCTGGGACATATTTTGCTCTCTCCAGAAATGTATATAGGGGTATTTAAATGTACAGTTTAAATATACACACTTGTGTCACATTTCACGCATTTCAAAAAACTGACAGAACGTAGGTTAACTCATTAAAATTAGTGTAAGGGCCAAAAATCTAGCTGTGACGATCAATTTATGCCTGAGCCAAAGCCAATTATGACCTTTCTACAATAAGGAAAAACAGGTGAACATGTACACACTCAATATCAGCACATTTTCACTGCTGTTCATAATCAAAATCACTCAACCATGCATCAAAATATGCTTGATATTTTTCATGATGCAATCTTTTTTTTTTCTAGCTGCATATGGCCTTCCCCCGAAGCCCAAGCCTGATCCAGGGCGACCTAACAGCAAAATCCCAGGTAACAACTAGAAATAGTGCGAGATACCACTTTAAAATGGTGTAATAATAAATTAACATTTACTGATGATTTATTCATACTAAAGCGGGTCACACACTGGATGCACCATGCTGTGCTGTGCTGACCCATTTTTAAAATTGTTTTGTATATGTTGCTAACCAGCATGAACTGATGCCGAATTGCAGTGCCGCTATGCGAAACCTCATAGAAAATAATTCTAAAAGACGTGGCATGGTGCAGCTGATGTATGACTTTCTTAAGTTTTATTCCGTAAAGCATGAAAATACAAAGTTTTGCCATATATCTCTGTTATCCAAACTACTTCCGACCCCATCATCAACTTCAGGTGATTGGTCACCAGCCAATGAGATCGCTCCTCAACATTTAATTGCCTCAGTGTTGTGTACTTTAGCAATCTGCAGCATGTTTTCAGATACCCTCCTCAACCCCAACTCCACCTGTGTATAGATCTGCACTGCATCAATAATAAAAGCAGCAGCAGTGAAGCAGATCTATGCCAAACAAATCAACATTGACAAAGAGTTAGGTCCATAAATATTTGAACATCGACACAATTCCAATATTTTTGGTTCTGTACATCAACCCAATCGATTTGCAATGAAACAAACAAGATGTGCTTTACCTGCAGGCTGACAGCTTTAATTTGAGGGTATATACATCCAAATCAGGTGAACGCTGTAAGAATTACAACCGTTTGCATATGTGCCTCCCACTTGTTAAGGGTCCAAACGTAATTAGACAATTGGCTTCTAAGATGTTCCATGGCTGGGTGTGTGTTATTCCCTCATTATCCCAATTAAAATGAGCCAATAAAAGGTCAAACATTCAGTTAGGTCCAAATATTAATGGACCTAACTGTATGCATATTCATTACCATCTCTCCGAGTTGTCATGTAAGAACTGTGATTGATTCATTAATCAGTCAGTAACAACAGGCATTTTGAGTCACAAAATATGTACAGACAGGTGTAAATTAATACATTTGGCACCTGATAATACATTGAGCTGTTATAAAGCAAAACAATCAGTCTGTGTAAGAATCAAATCCTTTATTTATGTAAAGGATATGACTCTGGTCAACCTCAAACTTACTTCTCGTAAGCACAGTAGTTCTTTATGTCATAAACATCAGATTCATTAAATATTCAACCACTTTGTGGACTTCCAGATATGTTTGCACTGTTTTGTTATGGTGTTTGACAGAACCGCTGCGTGATGCCAAATGCTCCTCTGCATTATTCTTGTCATCTTTTAGCATTTTAGAATTTTAGAAGACATCATATAACAGCTACACTAGATATATATGTGGTGGAGTTGGTTTTTATGTGGTCTATTGATTTTTAAATTTAATAAATATGTTAATTGGAACACCGTTTTTACTGTTACTAAAGCAATTTTTTTTATTAAAGTATAAATTAAAAAAAACAGTAAGTTTTAATCAAACATGTAAAATAAATGCTGATTAAAACTAAGTGTTTTTGAAATGAAATGTAAGCAAAATAAAACAGAAAATAAAAGTTGAAATAAAGGATAATTAAAATGTTATTAATTCTATATAAAAGATAAAATAACCGTTAATAATTTAATATGTTAACTTGTCTTTAAAAATGTACGATTCTGTTTCCATGTGCTCAGAAAGACAACAAGTACCATATTATATTTTGTATAATATAATCATTAGGATTTATTATAATATAGTATGCTACTCATGGCTATAAATAAAACAAAATGTTTACAAACATTTTAGACATGATTTATAAATATAAGTATATAAAAAAGTTATAGTGGCATTCACTATTAACAAAATGTATTGTAAATGTCAAATTTATTGTAAATATGCATGATACAAATACTATGATTCAGCATAAATCCAAATGTGTGTGTGCACTTTACTACACTTTACTCATATTTTGCTGGCTTGATGGTAATTTTAGTATATAATCACTCTGGAATTTAAATCAAAGCAAGCTTCAGATTATAAAAGATGTGGCTTATATTTTAGAAAATATGATACACGTTTTTAACAGTCAAAATCCCTATGAGGTCTGTTTTTAAATATCTTTATGTATTAAACTTGATTCCACGCGTATGTATATGCATCTGTTGTCATATTAATGCACCATCTAGTGTACTTAGAACTGCATTATTTTCATTTTTCAAAGGCTTAGACCGCACTGTTGATCTCCATAAGGCAAACATTTGACTAACCAGCAAACATGAGGCATTTTGGAATACAAGCTGGCTGAAATCAAAGCTAGTTAAGGATTAAAATCGAACATTATCTAAATATTACCAGGATGTTTGTTTTAGGAGATAATTCCAGAAAGAAAGCGAGTACGTCTGGTCCGTGCGAGCACATATTTATCTGCTGTTTTCCATTTCAGATACTGAAAGTGGCTCTAAAGGGGGTGAAACCAGTGAAAGTGGCGCCGTGTCTGCGTCTAACATTGCCCTGATCTCCGGCGGTGCAGGGGGAGCCTTTATCCTACTGATCGCCATTGTGATTGCTGTGGTTTGCTACCGACGTCGGAAAGCCAAGCACTCCGAAACGCACCATCCTGCCCTCACGCTCTCCTCTCTTACTCCAAAGAGGGGCAGCTCTGGTGGGACGGCGACAGGGAGCAGTGGGGGCAACAATAATGGCTCAGAACCCAGTGACATCATCATTCCCTTGCGGACCTCTGACTCGGCCTACTGCCCCCATTATGAAAAAGTCAGTGGCGATTATGGACATCCTGTCTACATCGTTCAAGAGATGCCCCCTCAGAGCCCTGCCAATATTTACTATAAAGTATGAGATCAACAAACACAGAAAACACATGCTGACTCTATAGTACCTCACACACACTCTGTGTGTCCGAGCGACTCTATATGTTAGAGCCTGTTACTAGAACTTGAACCCGAAGTTGAGTTGATGGTACTTTCTAGAAAAGCGGTGAATTCTGCTTTTTATGTCATAGCAGCGTGTGTGCGTTTATTTACACGTGTGTCTTTGTGTTCGACCTGAGGCGGAGTTTGGATTAACGACTTCACATGTGCTGTGGCACAAGTGAATGGACGTCACACACCTGTTCGAGACGAGTTTATACGTCCATTCTGATGGTTGGATTTATTGTGCTTAACCTCAGAACCAAAACAGTAGAGAATGAGACTTTTACGTGAAAAATAATAACTATAAATAATATAAGTACTTCATACATTTTATACTTTAGGGGGAAATTCACTAAAGGCGCGTTTACATGAAATAAAAACTGAAAACATCATGAGTACTTGATAGCCATAACAGCTATGGTGGATTACAGGACCATATTTATGCAGACATATAGTGTTTCTTTACCAAGTTGCCACCTACTGGCCTGGCTGATGTAGTGCAACTTTGATTTAGTCATTTTCCCAGATCTGAAAATGAGGATCATTTGACTCCTCTTCAGTGCAAAAGAAAAACAAATCCGTTTTCAGTACATTGTTGTCATGTAAACGAACTCTAATTGTGCTAGCTGTTTGCGTTGTTTATTTGCACTGTGCGGGTTATTTTACCACCACTACATTCACTACAGGAAATCTGGCAACAATAAAAGTACATTCAGAACAACCCCATTTTAGGCTGCATTGTGACCTAGCACGATCTGTTAAAGTAAAGGACTGTACTGTAAAGCAGTGGTCCCCAACCTTTTTTTTATCATCGTGGACCGGTTAACGCATGACAGTTTTACTGCAGACTGTGAGTTTGTAGGTTGCTAGGTGACCATCAACAGTTTTCTCAGAGGATGACAAGTTGACATTGCTGTCACTCTGACACAAGTTTTATTTATGGAGAAAAATTACAAAGCACTGCTGTGTTTGGGTGTTCTGTATTTTCTTATATTCCATACAAAGTAGAAAGCTAATTGGTCAGATCTTGTCACGTGACTCTCTGTGCGCTCACGAGATTCATTCAGCTTGTGTGCTTCTGGAAGGTGAAAGTGCGTCACGCCGCTTGTACGCACAAGCTGCACATCTCCATTGGAAATAACAAACTTGCATAAACTCTAGAAAAGACGCGATATGCCAAACATTATTTGCAAATTTTCAGCAGTTGATCTTCTTGCACAGACATGCTAGATTCACCTGATTTGTTGACACCTGGGTTGCGGATCCATTCCTTGGCAGTTGTTTGGGTCTTTTACTGGGCCTTTTTTCTCAACAAAACTACAATGACATCTGTTTTTTGCTCATTTTGCTACTTGTGGGTTAAAGACGTAAGCAAGAGAATACGGTCATTTTTCAAAATAAAAGATCATTCAGACTCGGATTATAAATTAAACGGAAGTGCTAATGATTTCTTGTGCAGCCCGGTACCAAATGAGCACCGTGGCCTGGGGATTGAGGACCACTGCTCTAAAGAATCGCTTAGAACTATAATAGAGTATCCAAACGGTTGAAAAGGCTTTTGAAACCCATTGTATCTACAAATCATCCAGTTTCTCCATCCTTTGATCTTTATTTCACAAATTTAAATTTAAATTCACAGTCATTATTGCAAATTTTTTAATCGGTTTGGTTAGTGTCTTCTAATACTCTATTCACACCAAACCTGATGAAAAGTCGCCTTTGTTTGCACATTTGCATTGACTTTGTATGTAATCTACTCATGTGAATGCTTCGTTTCACTTTTAGTGTGAACTAGGCATAATGCGGTCCAGGGAAAACCATGGAATTAACACTTCCTGCCCCGATCCAATGATGAATGATCCAACATTTTTAGCATCATCAGCTGGATCCAGTAGAATGTTTCATGTTTTTCTGTAATACGGCAGATTTGCTTTAAAATAAGATTTGCACTGCAATGTACGTTTTTAAAAACATTTTAGCTTAAATTGTGCATTTGTTAAGCTGGATTGTTTGTGGTTTGTGAATGAGGCACAGAGAGTACCACACGCAAAACTAGCTGAAGCGTTTAGTGAATTCTCCCCTCTATGTTTTGTTTTTCTCATTTCACCCGACTGTAAATGTTTGTCTTTTCTGCACTCAGACCTCCATCTGATTTATTTATTGTGCATCAAAGAAACAGTTTTTCATTCCTTCCACTTCATCAGCTTCCTATCCCAACTCCTCAGTACCAGCTTGTTTGTTTTTGAGGATTGTTTTTTTAAACATTTTTATGCGAGCTGCAGGAATCGCATGTGGAGGAGATGTAGACAAATGATGGACTGTTTCAGTTCGAGACTCTTCCAAGAGGTCGCTGGTCAAAGTTAAGCGCTCCCAGAAAAACCCCTCTGCGTCGTGCTGAAGTCCTTCATCGTGATGATTTGAGGGCTTCTTCATCTCTTCCTGGGCTTTTGAAGTACTGCGTACGCCATGATAAACTGCTTACTTGCTGTAGACACACAATCCCAAACTTATACACACTTAACACGCACATGCACATTACAGCGGTTTGTGTTTTTATCTTTTAACCCCGGCAGATGGACTCCAGCTGTGTGCCTGTATGTGTTTCAAAGCTTCGTGATTGTGATTCAGGCTGAAGACAGCAGGACTAAGAACCGAGAACTCGACTCACAAACTCTTGAGTGTTACACATCTCCGTTGCTTGGTTACGATTTTGTCTCGACTCTCATTATCACATTTCGGGTGATGTCTCTAGAAAAACATCACTGACATTCTCACCCCGTGCCAGCTTGAGGCTTCAGGTCCACCTGAGTTATATTACTGGAAGAGACGTGACATCATCACCTGATGTAAGAGGAGACTGTATGTTACTGGCTGGAGTGACCTGACCTTCATGGTTCAGACTTTCCATGTTGAGTTATTGTCTGACATAATTTCGACAAATGGGTCAATTCCAGAAATTGCACCTTTGTCATTTTTTGTTCTTCGCATTTCGTTCCTTTTGACAGTGTTGATTCGTTTGTATATTGAGTAAATGAGAATATTTTGAATGGAGAAAAAGCTAATCGTTTTATCCAACCTACCCTTCTTGTGGCCATGGTAACCCTCGATGATTACTGGCGATGGGAGCATTAGGGAATTTAACGATTGTGGTTTTGATTTCCCTTAACGGTTCCATTGATAATTCCTATAGTACTTCTGAGGAAGACATATTTGAGAGAAAGAAAATAAATGCAATTTTTATTGCATCGCTGTCCTCGTCAATCTGTTGCCAAAGGAAGTTTAATAAAAAATGTTCAGAGCCTTTTTTTAATGGCGAAATAAATGAAATCCAATAATTTGAGCTAACCATGTATTAAAAAGACTAAATGTCACAAATGTGGTGAGATTTCCTATTTTCATATTTTTTAACAGTTTTTATAAAACATGACCGATTACACATAAAGAATCTCCATCCGCACATTGTCCCTTAAATCAAGAGCTGTCTCACAAAATAGTGGTTTATTATTATTATTATTATACTATTTATAGAATCAGACTGTTTACATGTTTGAAGAACTAAATAGATATTTAATTATACCCTTTAACTGTCCCATTAAATTGGGTTTTTTAAATCTTAATGTCGCTGATTAACACTCACATCCCATAATTTCTAAAATATCAGCCTCTACCAAATGGTAGACGTCGGTTTATGGTAAAAGTACCGAATTATTACAAATACTATGAAAATCATAAAAATATGAAGTGTAGGATTAATAAAAAAAATCTAAATCAAACATTTTTGAATACTAATGCATCTTGATTTTTTTAAGTATGCCATAAAAGATTCTCCTTTAACACTTTTTTTTTAACAATAAAACCAAAATCAATTGTAGAAGTGCAACAGGATTATGTTTGGTTGATTTTTTGGTAAACTATCAATGCTGTGTGTGTAAACCTATTTAAAACAGTCATTATTGAAATGACTTTAACACTCATTATTTAAAACAGTCAAAATATGGTCTATTAGTTCCAGCCTGCTCTACCAAATATAACTATTTGGTAGAGCAGCCAGTTAAAGGGTTAAATAGGTCATGACTTGACAAATCAAAATGTTTCTTGATCTTAAGTGGTCATTATACTATTACTTACTTTTTTTGTTGCCTTGGTGTGGCCCCATTTACACCTGATATTAAATGTGGCTGGTTGTCTATCCACTTGAGCAATACAAAAACATCTAGTTAAATATGTTTTCATCTACAGTTGAATTCAAAATGATTAGCCCCCTGTTTATTTTTTAGCACATTTTTAAACATAAGAGTTTTAATAACTGATTTATTTTTGCCATGATGACAGTAAATAATATTCATTCATTAATTCATTTTCTTTTCGGCTTAGTCCCTTTATTAATCTGCAGTCCCCACAGTGGAATGAACTGCCAACTTATCCAGCACATGCTTTTTACACAGCGGATGCCCTTTTAGCTGCAACCCATCACTGGGAAACACCCATACCCACACATAAACTACGGACAATTTAGCCTACCCAATTCACCTGTAGGGCATGTATTTGGACTTGTGGGGGAAATCGGAAACCCACGCAAATGCAGGGAGAATATGCCAAACACACATAAATGCCAACTGACCCAGCCAAGCCGACCAAGCTGAGGCTCGAACTAGTGAGCTTCTTGCTGTGAGGCGACAGCACTACTTACTGCGTCCCCACTTCGCCCCAGTAAATAATATTTGACTAGATATTTTTCTAACACTTCTATACAGCTTAAAGTAACATTTAAAAACTTAACTAGGTTAATTAGGTTAACAGGTTAGGGTAATTAGGCAAGTTATAGTATAACGATGGTTTGTTCTGTAGACTATCGAAAAAAATATATAGCTTAAAGGGGCTTATAATGTTCACCTTAAAATGTTTTTTTTTTTTTTTTTTTATAAAAAAAACTGCTTTTATTGTAGCCGAATTAAAACAAATACGATTTTCTCCAGAAGAAAAAATATTATCAGACATACTGTGAAAATGTCCTTGCTCTGTTAAACATCATTTGGGAAATATTTAAAAAGAAACAAAAATTCAAAGGGGGGCTAATTATTCTGATTGCAACTGTACATGTTTGAAGAACTAAATAGATGTTTAATTTAAATTTCTTACTGCCCAACCAGGAAAAACAGTTCTTGTTTGTTTGTTTTTTACAATAAAACCAAAATCAAGTGTACTAGTTTGTTTGATTATTTATTTTTTGTTTTTGTTTTTGTAAACCAACAATGCTGTGTAGTGTAAACCATTATTTAAAACAGTCATTATTTAAATGACTTTAACAGTGATTATTTAAAACAGTCAAAATATGGTCAACTATTTGGTAAAGCAGGCAGTTAAAGGGATAAAGAGGTCAGGAATTGACAAATCAGTTTTTTTCTTAAGAGGACATTATATTACTATTATTATTATTATTTTTGTCTCAGTTTGGCCAAATTTAAACCTGATATTAATTTTTTTTTGGTTGTCTATCCACATAAGCAGTACAAAAACCATCTGGTTGAATGTTTTTATCATCTACCTCTGTAAGTGGTCAACCTCAAAGCATTTCCCAGTTTGCATCATGCAAAAATGCATCTTAATATCAGGTGTAAAAAGTAAGTACAGAAAGACATTTTTTGGTTTATTTAGTTTATTTAGCAAAATGATTTGTTTGACTTCAAAAGAAAAGAGAATGCAGTGCAGGCATGTGTGCTGGACAACAGTAATGTCGCAGCAGATGACTGCACATTTGCATTAATTTTGTATTAATATTGCTTTGTTGCATATTATCTGGTGTGATTTAATATGTTTTTTAACCAAAATTACCCCCATTGTTTTCATCATACATCACATATGTGTTCATTTATTATTTAATATACAAAATACTAATGCATATAAAGCAGTAACTGGTTAATTTCAAGTCTTAAATGCGGTTCAGGAATCAACAAAAGTGTCAAAAACAGAAATATCCTGTTAATTCTAAATGATGACATATTTTAATGTAAAATTCTAGCATTATTCGTGGACCTCAGAGAACATTTAACATTTAAAAAAATACAGAAAAAAGACCACTTTAAGAGATTTATTAGGAGGTGAATTAGATATCTATGTGCAGATTTCGTTTTGTTTTTGACTTCATCTGTGAAATGATCTGTACTTTTAAGGTGAATAATTTCAGTGTTTTACACAGTCCTTATCTGCCTTTAGTTTACATCACTACAATAAGAAGGATGCATTTTCAAACTACTGCCCCTTACAGGCCTGGAGGAACCAATACCTGGCCTATACTTGCGCTTTCTTTAGCATTTTTTTATCAATCTATACGTTCTCCTTCACACCAGCGTTATGTGATATACTCTACTGCCTGAATTGACACTTTGCTAAGTCCGGCCCTCCTTAGTTACTGTTGCTATGCCTGTTAAGTTTTCGTGCCCGGCACGTCTATTAATATGTATGCACCAGTGTCAGACATTGCCAGGGATATAATTAGTCATTTTTGGTGAACAGGTGAGATATCTGAATAAGCCAGACAAAAAAGGACTGCAGTATGCATTATGGGGTATTTTCACTACATAATAGGCAACGATTAGGAAATAATTTAATCCAAATTGAAGCTAGCTTAGCCTAGCTGCCTCATACGCTGACCATTCAGCAGCTTAGTTCATGCGCAGCAGGAGGTGAAATTAAAAAATAATCTAATAATAATTAATTAAACCGTGATTTCTCTATTTTTAACCAAAAAGCCTGAAAGACTAATTGTTGTGCAATGAAATCTAGCGTTACTAACCGACGAGGAAACACGCATGGACAGTGCTTCTACATAATTCATTCATAAAAAGAACAGTCAGAAAGGGGAAATTGATGGATTTGTGCCAAATATTAGCATCATTGACCCATAACAATGTATAGTACCTATATCTGTCAGAATGTTTGTGTGCTTTTTAAACAATTTCTATTCTAATTTGCAGTTAAGTGGAAGAAATAAATAAATTGGAATGCAAATCAAAGTATAAATAGCAGAGGTGAACAAATAGATTTTCCCTACCAGCAAATATTAATCAGGCACCAAATATAAAAGCAGACACTAAGCTACAACAATGACGAAATCTCCAAAAGACGGACGAAAACATCAGAGAATTGTAGCTCTGACATGGGCACAACAGTTATACATGACTGAAAAACAGCTGTGGGTGAAGTATATTGATAGCAAGTGCTCAGATTGTGATCACATCTCTGTTTTGTTCTGTTGTATGTAATTTCAAATATTCGTAGCTTGAAACAGATGGAAATTTGATCACTATTAGTATGACTACTATGGCGAGGGATTAAATGGAGCAGTGCTTATAATATCAAGCAAAAAAAAGAAAAGAAAAACAGCTGTGAAACATTACCTGTTTTGTATTTTTGTAGGAAACACGGTTAAGATCTTTTTAGGGTAAGATGTGTGTGAGTACTGTCGTCGGTCTATCACTGAATGTGTCAGGAATATCAAAACAAAACCAACTTAACTCTGCTCCTTTAGCGCTCCTCACAGAGCTTGATCCACGCTGGCATTTCTCTCCTTGGATTTTAGAAAGGGAAAAAATTCCATTGCCCCGTCCAAACTTTTAGGATACCGGGTGTCAGATTTGCACAATCCATATACACAGCGCTTTGGCTTGTTTCTCTTCTTCGAAAGCTTGACAGACCTCCTGCGCGTAGCTACGGTTGCTAAGCCACGATTGGTGTATGGCGGTTTTTGGGTGTGGCTTAGCGAAGGGTCAATTCTAAGACATAAAGCACTTCCTCAACTAGCCAGGCCACGAGTTAGCCAGGAATTTCCCTCTTTGTCCAGCTTCACTTTTGAGCAACTGTAAGCCATCTGACCTGATTAGTGTTGACCTAAGCCACCTAAAGCTTTTCCAAAAAATTCAATAGTGACCACACAAGGATACTAAACCCTGTTTCAGCGTTTTGCATAGTCATTTATTACTTTGTTTACATCTAAACATTTTCAACTTACTTAATGCCTTGAAACTGATGTGTGATAAAGACTGTTTAACAAACTCTCGACAGTGTATCTGTAATCAGTGCTGATTTTATAAAGCAATGGAACTGTTTGCTTTTGCTTCCTTTTTGGTTTGGGATGATGTTGAGATGTTATATTTTGAGGCAATGTTTAATAAATGTTTAAAAAGACGTTAAGATGTTAAGGGAAAATGTTTGGTGCACCTGTTGCTTTACCAACCCTCTCTCTTTTTCTTTCTTTCCTCTTTCAACACACTCTGTCAAATAAAGATTACATTCCATGCAGTAAAACCCACTGATAAAACTGAAAAGTTGCCTGTGAGGTGTTTTATCATGGCTATCATTCACTTTTATTAAAGAAATTCCCAAACCTCTCACGGGGTGTGTATCTTTCATCACATTTTCTTGATTAACGCTGGTTTTGACATTATTTGTTAAATCTGACTCTTTCCCTTGTCCCACATTCCACCTCTGCTGTAACTCTGTTTGACCAATGACTCGATGCGGTTCGCTGCTGGTTCATAATAAGTGCCGGATGACATCACTGGCATTTTAATGACACAATCACTCCCTTTTCCCCTCCCGGATTCATTCCCTATGTCTTCCTTCTTGGTTCATCCCTCTATATCACTGTTTGATGTGTTGCCCCCTTCAAGTCCGAGCTCTAAATCAAACGGGCACTTTGACAGGAGTCGTAAAAACCCCTCACTACCAAAACCCCACATCACCCTTCTGTACAGTCGTAAGAACCGACGGCTGCCATGTTCGAGCGTCTGTTTGTGCTTGAAACAGTCTCTGGCAGAGTGTGATAGACTTGTTTTTCAGCCCAATAATATCCACATTGCCGGCAGGCTATCAGAAGACAGAAGCGCACACATGCTTTGATTCAAGATATTGTTCTGTTTTATCAGTTTCATGATCATTCAGGGTTTTTTCGCTTCATTCAGCCGGAGATTAAACGGGTGCCAGTCGAATTCAAACATTTATTCAAAAACTGCACCCAACAGATTCTTTAGTCTGAGGCCTTATTAAAGGCACTATATGCCATTATAGCTGAAGTTGAATACAGATTTTTTTTTTTTGCTTTTCGTCTATACACACTGAATACCTTTTCATTTTTACATTACTGGGATTGTTTATTTTGTCACAAACCTCAGCATCTTATCACATTATTGGCATTTTTTAAGTGCCACTCCAGCCTGATCTCACGAGGAAACATAAGTATTTTATGTTTTGTTAGTTTAGTGGCTAATTCGTACGAATTCGTACGTGTTCAGTCAAACTAAAATGTACGATTTTAAAAAGGAGGCGTGGCACCCAACCCCGCCCCTAACCCCAACCGTCATTGGGAGATGAGCAAATCATACATAAATTGTACGAATTAGATTGTATGAATTCATATGAATTAGCCACTAAATTAAAAAGTTACGAATTACCGTGAGATTGCGTTGGCCACTCCCATTAACTACATTAGCATTTATTCATGTTCTTTTCGGCTTAGTCCCTTTATTAATCTGGGATCGCCACAGCAGAATGAACTTATCCAGCATATGTTTTATGCAGCGGATGCCCTTTTAGCTGCAATCCATCTCTGGGAAACATCCATACACACTCATTTACACTCATACTAATTTAGCCTAATCAATTTACCTGTGCCGCATGTTTTTGGACTGTGGAAGAAACCGGAGCACCCGGAGGAAACCCAAGCAAATGCAGGAAAAACATGCAAACTCCACACAGAAACACCAATTGACCCAGCCGAGGCTTGAACTAGCGACCTTCTTGCTGTTCACTACCTACTGCGTCACTGTATCGCCCCAATAACATTTATTTATTTTTTAAAAATTGGCCTATGCTAAGTTGTTGATTAGAAATTACTTACATGACACACATATTCCAATCTAGTGTGTTTTCTTGTTGTCTGCACATACACCAACGCTACACCTACCCCTTACAGCACATGTGTGTTCCTGGAGGGCCATAGCTCTGCACAATTTCGTTCCAACACTAATTAAACACACCTGATCAAACTAACTGAGTGCTTTAGGCTTATTTTTAAACCTACAGATAAGTTTTGAAGCAGGGCTGGAACTAAATTCTGCTGGGCTGAGTTTGATACCCCTGTCCTATAGTAACCTATAGTGCTTTTTAACATCTACACCAGGGGTGCCCAAACCATTTTCCTATGAAGGGCCAAAATCCATACTTGGATTAGGGTGGTGGGGCAAAATCTATTATGTTAAAGTTGTCATGGGTAATTTCCTAATTTATTTATGTGATATTTAAAAACAAAAACTAATGCTGTATATTTGTTTATATTTTATAATAAACTTATTATATTGAAACAATCCCATTTATAACAGCATGGAGTTCAGTGGAGCACCTGTTTTTGTCTTGATATGCTCAGTGATGTTTTCTGCATTGTCTTCTGTCCGTCTGTCAGTATATACATTTTATAAAATCAGATTAATTTACAGATACCTTTAATTAAAACATTTAATTTGAGTTGGATTTTTGTAGCTGAACAATAAAACAAACAAACAAACAAGGTTATGTTACATTAAAAATAACGACTTCTTCTTAGATGGGATGGTGGGCCAAATCAAAGGTTACCATGGGCCAACTTTGGCCTGCGGGCCCTAGTTTGGGCATCTCTGATCTACACCTACCCCAATCCTAAACCTACAGTAATGCAAATAAAATTATATTTTATTGTACTGCATCAGAGATATGGTGCTATATTGCTATGCACATTCTCAGTACTGACAGCTGTAACCTTTTTAGGCTTAACCCAACCTACATGCGGCAAGGCCCTCCTACTTGGAGGTGTCTGATGTGATGCAGGAATATATTTACCACTTACTCCCAGGGCCATTTATATCGAAGTTGATATTTAGCTGCACAATATTGGTGTTTTGTAACATCTAGTTTTTATGAGGTGAATTGTTAGCCCAGCACTCAACCCCCAACCTGGAGGACCAGGACATACACTACGGACAGTTTAGCTTACCCAATTTTCCTTCAACACACGTCTTTGGACTGTGGGGGAAACCGGAGCACCTGGAGTAAACAAACACAGGGAGAACTGCAGCAAAGAAACTTGCAAATAATGGCCATAGCAATGCCCTTTTTTTTCCAAATAACAGAATGTTTTTATTATTATGATTCTTACTTAATTTTATACCTTCTCAATCACTGGATGTATAATTGAAATTTCTGAAAATTAAATAAAATTATGTAAGCAGAAATCCATAATTTTTATTTGTCTAAAGTGTCCAAAGTGAACAATACATCCTGAAAAGTTAATCCACTAAAAAACAAAATGTGTTGTCTGGAATGAAAGTCATTCTCTGATGATGTCAGTTTGAAGAATACAGAAATGTGATTATCCACACCACTACAACCGATAGTTATCTGCTAATGGAACACGAGAGGAGAAAAACATTCCAATATTCTGTTTTTAGTTTTAAAACGTATTATTATACTGAAATAAAAATAAAGAAAAATACATCAACTTCTGTTTCACACAGACTTTAAAAGGTACCAATGATGAAAATCATTTTTATAACCTATTTGGACAGAACTGTGTGCAGGTATAGTGTGTCCACAGTCATACTGGAGGGATATAAAGACAATAAGTCTATTTTTTTTAAAATCTCCTGACGTTAAAATAGGATCTAAACCCCTCCCATTTTGAGGCTCACTGCAACGTTTCTCCGCCCATGGAATTGATTGACAGCCACATATTAACATGTCTGCATAGTAACGCGAAATCATAATCATATCCACAAGAGTGGACGTTCACATAGCAGCTGGGATTAAAAGATCTGTTCAGCTCTCTGTGATCATCAATCATCATCAAATGTAATCAAGAATAAGTTTTACAAGTTTAAAATGTTTTTAAAACAGTGCATGTTTGTAATGAATTACAGCGATTTTTCCGTCTTTATCACCACAGCCATATGTCGGTATGTTTATAAAAGAAGACTCTCCAATCCCAGTTTTTGGATGTTAAATCAGATTTATTTTGTTCATTAACATAACGAATATCCCTACAGCAGAGGATATTAACCTGCATCCTGTCACATTCTGTGCAAAACAGGGCAAATTTAAACGCGGGCTCTGTGTGTGCGTGTCCTTTGTGTGTATGTGCGTGAATTTTGTAACAACATTGCGTGTAACTCATCGTTGCAGAAAGGCTTTAATTATCTCCACATCAAATAAATCAAATAATCAATGGGAAAGTTCTTACTGTAGTATTTCTCACAAACGTTATGTGAGATCTGCTTCCTTCATGTCTGTCACTGTGCTGTTTATCTGACGCAGCCGAGGCGGATATTGAGGCACACTGTGAGAGGCACGTGGGAACAGTGGGCGGAAAGAACTAGCATTAAAGGCACAGGCAACAAAAACAGTATGTTCAAAGCAGAAAATACCAATGTTCTGAAAGGTATAATAAATGAAGTGTATTTATAAACTAAATTTGAGGGGATCACATGCTTATGATCGCTTGCAGGCTGGTCCTGCATGATCCAATGTATTAATCACCAATCAAACGATTCCTAACCCACTATGAATACCCTAAGCTCCATATACCAGCCATCTTCGTTTTGAAGAATCCCTTGCTCCACCCCTACTTTCCTTTCCTAGATGGGTGGCACGGTGGCCCAGTGGTTAGCACTGTTGCCTTACAGCAAGAACGTCACTGGTTCTAGTCCTTACCAAGCCAGCCGACATTTCTGTGTGGAGTTTATATGTTCTCCCCATGCTCACATGGGTTTCCCCCGGGTTTCCACGTTTCCTTCCACCATCCAAAAACATGCAACTTAAGATAATTGACTAATCCAAATCGACACCATAGACAAGCTCCTAGTAAGTAGTTATCTCTTAAGGCAATCACTATCTGTTCATTAGCTACTACAGCAGGGGAGTTGTTGAGATCTACCTGGGCTCAAACTCCCATCTCACCTTGCAAACAGGAGGGAGCCCCAGGCTCGAGGATCTTATGAGCTCAGGGCTCTCTCCCATTACAGCATGCCAAACAAGCGTTATAATCAATCATTAGCTAAGTGTGAACTCCTGAAATAATCTGATGGGTGTTTTGAGCTGAAACAGACAGATTCTGGAGACACGGAAGACATCTTAAATCTTAAAAATGGGTGAAATAGGTGCCCTTTAATGTTGTTAAGCTACTATCACAATATTAAACGGCATAGAATTAGTCTGTATGCACAGATGATTGGCAAAAATAATAAATTTTTACTCAGCAAGTGCTTTATCATGGTTTGCATTTAATTATTTGTGTGATAGAGTTGTCGACACCATGGC
The DNA here is from genome assembly GCF_052040795.2 of Danio rerio. NCBI lineage: Eukaryota > Metazoa > Chordata > Actinopteri > Cypriniformes > Danionidae > Danio > Danio rerio. Next base: position 26,148,261 of record NC_141030.1, read on the forward strand.
TGTCAGAAGCTCAAACATGTTTTGATTCAAGATATTATTATTTTTTTTATCAGTTTCATGATCATTGGTTTTCTTTTGCTTCATTCAGTCGGAGATTAAACGGGTCCCTTTCGAATTCAAATATTTATTCAAAGCTGCAGCCGACAGACACTTCAGACCGAGGCCTTATTAAAGCGACGGCCGCACCATATGCCATTATAGTTGAATTTAAATGCAGAATTTCCCCAATTCTCTTCTTAAGGCTGTTCGGGTGATTGACAGGTAGTATCATATGGTGTGTGCTCCTCTTCTTCTGAAACTCACCTTCACTCTGCTAATGTCCGCCTGAGGGAAGAGACTCCGTCTGGGCCTCATAGATAGCAGAAGTGTGTGTGTGTGTGTGTGCCCGTGTTTGTTTTGGTTTGGCTGTTTGTGTGCGTGAAGAGCTCGCCAGTGAATTAAAGGGGGTTGACTGGAGGCTAGAGGTTAGCATTGAATCTTTTTGCTTGTCGTGTGTGGTGTGCACCCTTCAAATTCTTCTGTTTATTGACCTGTACGTGCACTGGAGCTGGTCAGACATTAACCGCTAACTTGAAATGTTACACACTATAGGTACTTTTCAGTTTCTACATTACTGTCACACACACACACACACACACACCCTGGTGTGAAGTTGATATTGATATTCTGACACACTAGGAGTATTTTTTGCTTTTATAAACCACATGAACAGATTTCAAACCATCTGTGTACGTCACACACACTTTGCTGGCATTATAAGGTAGTAGCATTTTTCAACACAAATGCACAGAGACAATACACATATAAACACATACACACACAGAAGTTCTTATGTGCCTCCTCGCAGTTTACAGCCTACATATACAACATTTAACTGTGATGTAATTTAATTATCATGTATCATTTTTAATGATTACATTACGCAGCAACTTTGTACGCTACACAAATAGCCAACATTGGCTATTTATTTAGCATTTAGCATTTGACATGTGGCTAAGCTAATAGCCTAATACTTGTAAGCAAATACAAATAATGGATTTTATTAAGCATTCTGTTCAAGTTATGTTATTGTTTTTTGGGGATCCAATAGTTAACATTCTTAAACACTGAATATGACAGTGGTTGAATGAAGAGCTTGTTAATGTTGGTTGCACTATGACTGCAACCGACATACTCTCTTGAGCAGGGACTTGGGGAATGAATAAATAAATTATTTTTAATGTTCTTTTACAGAAAAAAGAAATTATTGTTATTGTTAATGGCTCCATACTTATAAGCTTTGAAAAGAGTAGTCCACTACGATATGATATTTTGAACTTTAGTTGATGTGTAATGCAGTTGTGTGAATTTAAACAACTTCTCTGAATGTAATATTCAATTTTCAAGGCAAAGGGAGACATTGGCTTTTACAGAGTTAGTTTAGCAAAGCCGACAGCGAACAAAGTTTGGGGACTGCAGAAAAATACATCCGGTTTAATGAGATCATTAGCCCTTCAGGTTACACACATTCATCATGCACATACACTTCGCACATCGAAGGCGCATGGCCAAAGGCGCTGTAATGTTATAGCAGAGAAAGCTGAAATGCCGTCCAAATGCTACTATTTCCACAGAGCTTGTCCTGTTACTGTATTTAGGCTTTCAAATGACACAACACAAAAAGAGAAGTGCTTACAATTTAATTTAATTATGTTCCAGGGAAATATAAAAAATATAGCTAGCATTTGACAAAAGAAAGCTTCCAGATTCTTCCAGTTCAGTGCTGGATTTAGCTAAAAACTCCTCAATGAAGGAGCAGCTCTAACCATGATAGACGAAGCTGTGGAGACTATAGCCAATTTAGTTCATCCGCATGTCTTTGGACTGTGGGGGAAATCAGAGCACCTGGAGGAAACTCCACACATGGAGAACATGCAAACTCTGGACTTTTCTGGATTTGAACATTCTTCAAAACATTTAGCATAATGTAATTACGCAAGTCACCAAAATAAATACCACTAGAGTCTTTGTATAGATTATTGAAAAAAAAAAGTTATAAATCGTCTCAGCAAGCATTTTATTGTTTTTTTTTTTAAATATGTCAAATGTCTAATAGACATCTAAACATAGTCATCTTGGCTAAAACAAGGCTAAATTTGGACCGTCAGTGAAAATCTAATAGATGCCCAAGAATAGGCCAAAGCTAGACTAGTAATCAAATAAACAGAAATTAATGACTGCACATAGAAAGTCTGTCTAATCTGTTTATTTGATGACTAGTTTTGGCCTCTTCTTAGAAATCTATTAATTATCACTGCATCACAGCCCAAGTTTAGCCTTGGTTAAACCAAGCTGTCTATGTTTAGATGCCGATCAGACGTCTATTAAACACAAAGTTGTTTGCTGGGGTGCCTTAAAAAGAAATAATAAAAAAACCTGAAGTAAATTATATATTTATTTTTGTTAATCACCTGTTCCCTTGGATCATAAGCCATCTTGTGGAATTTATTTTACACTGACCCTATCGCAATGCCTTCCAGGATTGCATTTATTGCAAGAATTCCTGCAGTGCTGCTTTAGGGAGATTTTAAAAGGCAATACAAGATACCTACGTTTTGGTAAAGCATTCCATTCGAGAGTGCAACTACGATGCTTTAAATATCCTGTCTCCATGCACAGCTCACTGGAATTTGGAGCAATAAAATCTAATTTTCATTATCATCCCACACAACTGAAAATACACTCACACACATCATCCGATTGGTGACAGAATGAGATTTGTGATCTTGTCAGGATTATCCATGCTCCGGTTTCTAGGTCAGCATTCCATCAGAACAGACATCCTCCCTGAGAGACACAGGTCACACACACACACACACACACACACACACACACACACACACACACACACACACACACACACACACACATACACGTATAGATTAGCATCTTCCTCTAGAGACACGCTCTGTGCAGAGACCACAACAGCTTTTAATTATCTTGCTTTCTCCCACACACTCATTTCAACAAGTACACACTGTCTCTCACACAAGTGCCCTCACGATTGTGCCCTCACTCACAATACAGACAAAAGAGCACAACAGACTGCTTCCGCAAGGAAAAATCCTATTTAACGTCTCCATAGAGAAATTGATTTAACGTTAAAACTTTTTCAGGACAAACCTACAGTGAGCAGCACTGAGTGGATTTTAAGACGATAATATATGCTTCTATAAAGCCACCAGTCAGTGAAAGTTCAGCTTGGTGCTGAATTCCCAGTGAAGTACTTCATTACGCACAATGCTGAAGACAGATCTACAAGTCTCTTAAGAGATGTTTGTTTTGCTTGAGAACTGTAGCAAGAAGAATTTTGGTGAGGTAAGTAATGTTAACTAATATTAGCCCTGCTGCTGTTGACTTATGGGTCTTGAGTGACCTGGGCACCATTTTAACAACAGGAAAAAACCCTAAACTTGGTTTTTATTTTTATTTTAAAGTTTGGTGACTTTTTCTAAAATGACCCTTAAACATTAGGAAAAATTATAATAATTTTCTATTTTATTAGGGCTGTATGCATTGGGTCAATTTTGAACTGTAAAAACATTTTTAGACCTCAAAAACTACCAGCACACACTTACACACTTCCTGTGCATTTCATTTTTTTGCACAAAAATTATTTGGCCAATCTTTAATAAATGAGCTTTCTTCACTTCTGGTCTCATGGAATGCCTTTAGGGCAGTGCTATCAGGGCCTGTTGGGCAGTATAATTAGTAACTGTAATTCAACAATATTATTAACCATTAATACCTGTCAATTTTGTGATGGATGTCAAGTAGTTAAATGCAAGTTATATTTCTGACAGTACCAATCAATACTAGATTTAGAAATGTTACCATTTGGAATCATCTAGGTGCCCTCGAGAACGAACTTGACCATCAGCCACCTCATCTCAGTCTCCATCTATTAATGGGAAGCAGTAGTTCAAACAAATAAGGTATGATTTCATTTTTAAAATGTAGCTCCTTGTTTTCGTCATTCTCAGATATCTTAAAATAATCTTCACTAGAGGGTGCTGACGGTGATTTAGTTGGACACTGATTTTACACAACTGATTGCAAACTGCCATTAAAATCTTCCTTCTTTTTGTTGGCAACTTTTATCTTCTAATGATCTAATCGATTCCAATATGTTTATTTCTTATTTCAGATACCATTTAAATTAGATATACTGCACATCATCATATGGGAAAAGGGACAATCTTAACTTCTATTTCATGTCGATTTTAAGTTGGTTTGTATTGACTTTATTCTTGGTGTAAGAGCGGGCGCAGCCATTTAAATCTTCTTGTCTCGAGACTTCCGGTCTAATTCACTATCATTCCTTTTTAGATGTTTAAAACAGCTCGTTATGCTGCTTGATGTTGCAAACTGACATTTTCTTATTATATTATTCTGCTTTGTCTGTATATTCATGAACACACTTGTTTGTAGAGCAAGTAGATTGACTATTTTCTGCCGTTTATTAGTCCTAGTCATTTCTCCCATACGCAAGTAAATCAGAATAAGGTCGATACAGCACTCTAGCTTTATGTCTTCTTCTTCATTTATATACAGCACCACATACTGATCTGGCATCTATACTACATCGAGTGGATAGCCTTAGCGATGGCTGATTCACTTCAAGGCTTTCTAAATACTGAAAATACTGGTGGAAATGTTCTACATCTACATTGTAAAATCATCTGTTAATCAAGTTTTGGGATTCAGAAGTGTTTTTTGTTTATTTACGGTTGTAAATTGCATTATGGGACCTGAGCATAGGCAATAGCCAAAATCCCAGGAATACCTTCCTTGCGTAATTCCTGCCTTTCCTTTCTTAATTCACATGTGACAACTTGCCCCAAAGTCAATGAGACAACTTGCCCCAAACTGACATTTGTGCTAATGTTGGCTAAATGTCAGAGTTAGCCCAATGTAGCATGTCAGCAAATGTAAAGACATGTTAATGTCTCATCTGTTTTGTGCAAAATAATAATTTTTCACAAGTATGCCTAACAATGTTTTACTGAATAAAATGTAAAGTGATTTTTTTAAGGCCAAAAAATAAGAAAAGTGTGCTAACCTCATATTAGAGCAATCTTGAACACATGTGAACAGGAGGTTGACTGTAGAAGAATAGTTACACAAAGTGGCTATTTGATTTTAAGAGTGTTGGAGTTATGAACAGTGTGACAATTCACCCCACTCTCCCTAAATATTTAAAAATATTAATATTTAAATACTGTGTTACTTTACTTGTTACTTTGGAAAAGTAATATTATTACATAACATGCGTTACTCATAATGCGTTACACCTAACTCTGCTTAAAACTAATAAAAATGTTCATAAAAGTTACTTTTATTATAACTTTTTGAGGTTAAAAGTTGTTGGAAGAAAGATCAAGGTCCCATAATGCAATTCAAAAGCAGAAGGAAAAAATAAAAGATGAATCATTTACTGATTTTCTTCAGTGTAGTCTACTAAACTCTTAGCCTCACACAAGCTGTGTTAATGTATTTTCTTTAGATCTCCAAAGGTTGTCTGAATTCTCCTCAGACACACGTGATTAGTATCCCCCAGTTCGTTTAGACAAAGAATACAGTCGCAAAAGTGCATCCCCCCCAACCAAACTCCCTCTTTCTCTCTATATCCCTCTTCCTCTGCCGAGCTGGATTTAAGATGTGAATGAACTTCACCCGGTCTGTCCCGTTCCTTTCTAACTGGTTATTGTGCTTGGCGTGGCCTTTGACCCGGGCAGTGTGTGGAATGTGTGTGAGGGGTTTAGAGCGGTGCGGGTCAGGGAATAGGGGCTCACTTTTTGTTATTTCTCTTCACTAAACAAAACCTGGCAGCCCTCAGACAAAAAGATACAGGGACGGCTGTGCACAGAGCCAGTGAACCATGGCCATGTGTGTGTGCGACAGAGAGAGAACATTTGTTTTTGAAAGGGGGAGTTTGTAGCAGAAAGAGCAGGGATTTATGAAGGTAATAGTTCTGCGTGTTTGGATTTGAAGGAGCATCGAGGCTTTCAGAGGTGAAGAAACTGGTAATGGCTGATGAACTTGCATAACACTCTCCTCGCCCTCATAAAAGCACAGACTCAGACTTCCGTAGTGTCTCACGCCCTGTGTTTTCTGAAGTCTGAGTAGTAACGTAAACTTAGGATTAAAAAATGTCACTGAGGGCAGTTGAAGTTAAAGAGTGGATTAGGTTTTAAGTGTAGATCTGATTAAAGGGGTTAGTTCACCCCCAAAATGAAAACATCACTCTTCATTCCATTACATATGAGTTTTTCTTTTATAGAACACAAAGAAAATTTAGGACTACATTCGGGATTTTAGGATTAATGTTCATGTTGCTTTCCATTTACTAATTATTATTATTTTATTTATTCATTTTTTGAATGAAACACTAACTGAAACGAAAAAAATGTTCTACATTTTCTAAATGAAGTTTCAGTCAATAGTTAACTATAAATTGTAGACAAGAAACTTACAATTTACAAAATAAAAACACAAATAATATTTTGTTTTGCAACTTACTCATTTAAAGTTTGGTGAATAACACACACACACACACAAACACACACACACACACACACACACACACACACACACACACACACACACACACACACACACACACACACACACACACACACACACACAGAAGTTCTTATGTGCTTCCTTGTAATTTACAGGATGCTCATTTTACACTTGAACAACTAAATGAATGCTTAAGTCTATTTAACTATGAATTTAATGTAAAAAGAAGAGATAAGTAAAAGAAGAAATAAGTTTTGTTTAAGTAATAGACGAATGATGTATGTGGTAATGGGGTGGGAAAATAATAAGCTTGTGCTTCATCCCACTCCATTTTCGACCATGTTGAAATGTATTTTTTGTTAATGATATCTTATATATGATATTTCTGTTCGAAAATAAATAAATAAAATCAAATAAATAAAAAATCAACTATTGTACTTATGCTTTAACATCGATGCTGTAAAAACAACCTTGTAATATTGAAAATAGTCACATTAAGCTTTCAGCGGATGTTTATTGTTGGCTTTAAAAGTCTAGCTGTGCATAGAGCCCATTGTGTTTCTGTTTTATTCATTTAATTATACATTTTCCTTAGTCCCTTATTTATCAGGGGTTGCCACAGCGGAAAGAACCACCAACTATTTCTGCATTTGTTTTATGCAGATGCAAACTCCACAGTCCACACAGAAATTCCAACTGGCTCAGCCAGGACTCGGACCAGCAACCTTGCTGTGAGGCAACAATGCAAACCACTGAGCCACCATGCAGCCTGTCTGTTTATTTATTTTATTTTATTTTATTATATTTTGTTTTATTTTATTTTATTTTATTTTATTTATCTGTTTGTTTGTTATAGTTGTTGTTAGAAGTACATTATACTTAACTTTGGATTAATAATGAATGAATTCTGGCATAATTCCATAAGTCAATCACAACTTTTATTTTGACGTGTTGTCGCAAAGACGTTTGCGCTCGTTGAGCTTCTAGTTTTTCCCGGATGAATCGGTAAAAACAGTGACGCGACTCTCAGAGCAGCACTGGAAATGAAGTTCACGTCTTAACACCATCAGTAAGCAGCAGACACTGAAAGCAGGACCAGCGTTTAGTGGTGAGTAAATGTTGACAGAAATCTGTAGCGCACTGACATACAGGCATCAGCTGCCAAGACCATAGATAATAGGCCTACACAACGTTGGACTTTTTGCTTTATTTAAGAAATGTTGGTTCTTTAGAATATAAGGAACTCTGTTTCTTTTCAATTATGGTCGCTGTTTTCAAATACATTAACTTATGACACTGTAGCCTACCATTTACATCCAGTCAGTCATTCAAATATCAGTTTGCAGCCATGTCATATAATGTAAGCCAGGGGAGTCAAACTCAATTCCTGGAGGGCCGAAGCCCTGCACAGTTTAGTTCCAACCCTGCTCCAACACACTTACCTGTAGGTTTCAAACAAGCCTGAAGGATACAATTAGTTTGATCAGGTGTGTTTAATTAGGGTTGGAACTAAACTGTGCAGAGCTGCGGCCCTTTTGGAACTGAGTTTGACACCTGTGTTCTAAGCGATGATCAGTGTTGAGGAAAGTTACTTTTGAAAGTAATTACAATACTGAGTTACTCCACAAAAAAGTTGCGTTACTTAGTTAATTTTTATGGAAAGTTTTTTGTTGCGTTACTTTTGAGCTACTTTTTCATACCTGTCTGAGGCTTGATCTCTTTCAGAACTTGCAGGGTACTTTCTTCTTCTTCTTCTTCTTCTTTTAAAAAAATAGAGGAGCTCTACATTTAATGACACACTGTATTACCAACACACTTTATTCATATTTTTGTAATAATTTTACCTTCTGAGAACTTCCTGATGCAATACATGTCGTACACAGATTAAGGAAAGAAGAAAGCAATGTGTTTGCTACCTTTGTATTTTTGTCTTATAGACCCTTTTCATATTTCTGGGTTTCTCTGTAGCTGAAGGCATTATAGTTGGGTAAACCTAAAGCGCAGTGAATCAATATTTTTTTTATAACCCTATTTGCTAAAATGATAATAAAAAAACTTAATGATGGTGTTATTAAGATTTCAAGATAAAGAGGGAAAATAGTGTTGTAAGGACAACAGCCGAAGGAGAGAAAAACGTCAAATTTACTCTCAGCCCCATAGACGCTGTATTTGAAACTCCTTGCATAAGTGGTAATTCGCAAAGATGATATATGCATGTAAGTGTTCATAGTCTTAAAAAAATCTAAATTTAAAACGCATCATACCAGTCTTGTAAAAAAGGTCCATCAGTTCAATAAAATCACTGTGCAATGAGACTATCCTCTTTTCTTCCATGTGTTTAAAATAACGAGAGTATTTCCATTACAGAAATGTAAGCCTCTGCCTTCTTGGTTTTTGTCTGTTTCTGCTGGGGGCTCATTTTCTCATTGAGTGTGATTCAATGTGATTACACTCATTTCAGTTTAGCAAACTATTTTTAAAAACATATTAATTAATTTCAAAAGTAATTCGAGTAACATTTTTTAAAAAGCAACACGTTACTTTACTTATTACTTATTAAAGTAATATTATTACATAACTCGTATGGAACAAAATCAATCCCAAAAGTATTGAAATAAAAAGCTTGTCGAAAAGCACTAACTGAAAAAAAAATTACCGAAAAAATAATACACTCAATTAACAACAGCTTGAGTTTTTAGTGACTTAAGTTTGTAATTTACGTTCTAAAATTGAACACAGCTGTTTATTAAAGCTGTAAATATTTCAATTCAAAACACAAATTTATGCTTCAGTTCAATACTTCACATTCAACCTCCAGATTTCACTTCCAAAATATTCAGTTCTGTTTAAAAATACAAAGTATAATATTCACAAGGCAATTTTAAAATTAACTTTAAACTCAGTGGCTCAAATTTAGCTGTTAAAATTCAACGTTACATCTGGGAACTGCAGGAAAAGCAATAGATTGGAGACAGAAATTCGATAGATTGCAGATTGGTTTTTCACCAGCAGGTGAAGATGGACCAATTTAACTTTTTAAACCAGTAAATAGGTGATGGAAAAAAAAGCTAATAATGGCACAAAAGTAGCACTTAATATTAATATCAATGTACTGAATATAATAAAAATATTATGAGGCTAATAAAAGGATAATGAGTAGGCCTAAAATGGGTAAATGATGTTTTGGACATGTATATTTGCCCTAAAGTAATGAAAGCCAGCTGGGGGTCGTGTAAACTTGGGTTAAGTCGATAGATGATGCCATCGTCCATCGCCGATGGCAGGTAGACATCACGATGCTGAGGCATGATGAAGCATCGCAATCCTCCGCCCCGCCCCCGTTGCAGTAGCAACCTGCTTGCGAAAAACACACACTTAGGCCCCGTTTATACTAATATCTCTTACTTTTAAAATGACATTTTAGAATAAAAACGATCTACGTCTACACTGTGTTTAACCTCACATTTCTGAATGGCTCTTCTTCCACACTATACCGATGAAAACGCAAATCATGTTAAATTCAATTCAGCTTTATTTGTATAGCGCTTTTACAATGTAGATTGTGTCAAAGCAGCTTCACATAGAAGGTCATAGTAAATTGGAACAGTGTCAGTCCAGTTTTCAGTGTTTAAGTTCAGTTCAGTTTAGCTCAGTTCAGTGTGGTTTAAAAATCACTACTGAGAGTCCAAACACTGAAGAGCAAATTTATTGATGCGTAGCTCTACCGATCCCAAACCATGCAAGCTAGAGGCGACAGCGGAGAGGGGAAAAAAATCACCAATTGGCGAAAGTGAAGAAAAAAAACCTTGAGAGAAACCAGACGCAGTTGGGCACGGCCATTTTAGTTTCTCCGCTGGCCAAACATCTTGTGCAGAGCTGCAGTCTTAGCAGCGGAGGCTTAAAGCTGGCCTCAGCGAAGACTCGTCTGTCCCTGTAGTGTCACAGGAATCAGTCTCATGCTCTCCACTCCTCTATGACCACCACAGCAGCTGCTCAGGATACGGCCTGGTCCAGGATATGGAAACCTTGGGATCAACTCGTCGCTGGTCTTGGATCCAATCAGTGACTCTGCATAGTCTGAGGTCCTCTGGAAGAGTATCCCCAGGTGAAAATGGAGAATAAAGAGAATAATTAGTGTAGCTGCTGTTCATAGTGTATATAAACAAGATGCAGAAACATGTGTGGAAACCCGCTAAATGATGCACTGAGTGTATGCTTTACTAAATAGATAGGTCTTTAATCTAGTTTTGAATTGTGAGAGTGTGTCTGAGCCTCGGACATTATCAGGAAGGCTATTCCAGACTTTAGGAGCCATAAATGAGAAGGCTCTACCCCCTTTATTCTACTTTGCTACTCTAGGTACTACCAGAAGCCCTAAGTTTTGAGATCTTAAAGAGCAGGTTGGATTGATACGAGACAATCCATGATGGTTGGTTAGATAAACAGGAGCTAGATTTTTTAAAGCTTTATAAATAAGAAGCAATATTTTAAATTCAAATTTAAATACAAATACAAAACTTAACAGGCAGCCAGTGTAAGGAGGATAAAATTGGGGTAATGTGATCACATTTACTAGACCTGGTAAGAACTCTGGCAGCTGCATTTTGTACTAATAGAAGTTTGGTAATAGAGTATGCTAGGCAGCCAGTAAACAGAGCATTACAGTAATCCAGCCTAGAAGTCATAAAAGCATGGACTAGCTTTTCTGCATCTGTGAGGGATAGCATACTTCGTAACTTAGCGATATTTCTCAGATGAAAGAAGACAGTTTTTGTGAAATGGGATATATGGTTTTCAAAAGTTAAATTGCTGTCTAATATGACACCCAGATGTTTTATAGTAGAGCTAACGTTAACTTTATATCCCTCTAATTTTAGATTGAGTTGCGAGATCTTCTGTGTGCAGGATTTTAGGCCCAATAAGTAATTATTCTGTTTAGTTTAAGAGAAGAAAATTGTTGGTCATCCAGTGTTTAACGTCTTTAATACACTCAGTTAGCTTAGACAGTTTAGACATTTCATCAGGTTTAGATGAAATATATAATTATCATTTGCGTAGCAATGAAAGCTGACACCATGTCTTCTAATAATGTCTCCCAGAGGTAGCATGTAAATTGTAAACAGCAAAGGGCCTAAAACTGATCTTTGAGGCACCCCATACTTTACTGGGGTGACTTGTGAAGGCTGTCCATTAATATTCACAAACTGGTAACGGTCAGTTAAGTATGACTTAAACCATTTAGAGCCTGTCCCTGGACACCTGTAGACATTAAGCGATTTATGAGGATACTGTAGTCAATGTTGTCGAATGCCGCACTAAGATCAAGTAAAACTAATAGCGAGATGCACCCTTGTTCAGCAGCTAGGAGTAGATTATTGGTTATTTTCACTTATGCGGTTTCTGTACTGTGATGAGCCCTGAAACCTGACTGAAACACTTCAAAAACATTTTTTAGTCAAAAACATCAAAACTTTTTCTAGTATTTTAGACATAAATTGAAGATTTAAAATAGGTCTATAATTAGCTAAGTTGCTGGGGTCCAGTTGCTGTTTCTTAATAATAGGCTTTAATAAGAGCTAGGTTGTAAGAATTTGGAACATGGCCTAAAGATAAAGAAGAGTTGATAACATTAAGAAGAGGTTCTCCTATAGCAGGTAACAATTCTTTCAGTAATTTTGTTGGAATGGAGTCCAACATACATGTAGCTGGTTTAGAGCTATTTATAATTTTATCTAGCTCTTCCTGTTCTATGATTTTAAAGCACTGTAGGTTATTTTGATTCAGTAAAATGTTAACTGAATCTGGAGTTTAAGGCGGTGGAGAAAGCATGTGACCACAAACACACACTCTGGCATGCGCGTCAGCAGTATATGCGCATGTCTGAGCTCTGGGGAGTCAGTATAGGATGTTTGAACACAAAACCCCAGAGAGCAGTGCACTTCGGACAGTTTATTAAGGATGTACAGCAGGATCGTATCTCTCTGTAGTTTTTAAATATGAGATTTAATTAATCTTGTCTCTATCTAATGACTCTTTGGTCATGTAAATTCATCAGGTAACGTGTCACAGCATCAATGCCTACAATGACGATACCATCGTCCATCACGATGTTTCACATTAGGCATCGTACAATGCCAAATTGGTCGACATCGCCCATCCCTAGCATAAACCTCACTCCTCGAATCTCATGAGGTGATCCAGCGATCTTTCACCTCATCGGTAATTATTTCCCATTCTGGTATTGCAGCTTCTCCCCTCCTCAGACCGGTAGGGTTACATGCATGTAAAAGTGGTGAAAAAGCAATCTGCAATCTATTGAATCTGCTGTCTCCAATCTATTGCTTTTCCTGCAGTTCCGGGTTGTAATGTCGAATTTTAACAGCCGAATTTGACCCACTTTTTATGAAAGCGAATTCTTGAACTTAAATAAAATTAACTTTTGAATATTATACTTTGTACTTTAAACAGAACTAAGTATTTTGGAAGTGAAATCTGGAAGTTGAATTTAAAGTATTGAATAACACTTAAAATATGAATACTTAAAGTGAAGTATTAAAGTATGAATTTGTGTTTTGAATTAAGATATTTACAACTTTAAAAAACAGCTGTGTTTAATTTTAGGACCTAAATTACAAACTTAAATCACTAAAACTCAAGCTGTTAGTAAATCAGTGTATTATTTTTTCAGTTAGTGCTTTTCCACAAGCTTTTTATTTCAATACTTTTGGCATTGATTTTGTTCCATAAACTCACGCTACTTGTAATGTGTTACCCACAAAACTGGTGATGATCATAATTAGATGTAAACAGACATATGAGGTGACATTATTTTATAAAGTTCACTTTTTATTATTGTTGTTATTATTATTATTATTGTAATTTATTAATCATTACACCCTGTAATTAATTGTATTTTGTTATAAACATTTACCTTTATGATTCCTTTATTGTACAGTTCCCTTTCCAATCTCATTCTGTTCAAAAGTTATTGAAGATTAGTGGATAGAATGGATTTTACTTTTTTCTGTTTTGCCCATCCAAGTGTTTTCAACAGAACATGTTGCGGACTCATTTATTGTTAGTAGATTGATGTAGTCGGCAAATTGATGATAATGAATAATCAAATAATATTTGGTTTGTTTTTGGCCTTGGTTTTTTAGCTTCAGTTATATATTTTTCTTGAGAGAGTTGTTAACGCGCACACACACACAGACACACAGCAGAAGATGTGGTGTAACTCAAGCCGCTAGACATACATTGGACACAGAGACTCGCATATTTGCTGACTCTTGAATCCGAGCTGTTCAAAGGAACTCCAGCTGTCATTGACTGACTTTACAGCTCCACATACACACACACACACACACACACACACACACACACACACACACACACACACACACACACACACACTCTGGGTCTTTTACTTTCCCTCATTCCCTCTAAAAGGTCAGTGTTTGCCATAAGCGCAGTCATGGCCTGTGTGTCATGAACTCTGTGTGTGTGTCTCTCTGGTCCAGGAGGCTGAATGTCCCTCTGGACGTCCGTCTCTGGCGTCTCTGTTTCTACTGTCTCTCCACATGCCCTGCGTCTCTTTTCACAGTGTTTTTTTGAAGTCCTTGCCTCTCTGCAGTGTGTTCATCACCTCTACACACACACATTGCAGCTATTTCTTATTTAAGGTATGAGAGGTGTTATATTGTGAAGTCTGGATTCGTGACTATATTCAGAATGAGCCTCGCTTCGCTATATCGCTCTCAGAGATTACACTTATGAACCTGTGAACTGATGGGTATAAAAAGAGAATGATTTAGAGGTTTTTCAATTTTACAACTGAAGGAGTGAATTGTCTCTATCAGATCATGGCGGTGTTGTCTTGATATCTGACATTTGGTCATATTCAGATCTTCATATCTTGTAAGTGTTTAGTTCTCTGTGATGTATGACATTTTAGCTATAAATTTGGCAAGAAAAAATACCACGATTAAAAACATTTTAGAAAGTTTGGTTAAAACTGTAGCTTTATGCAGGTAAATATTATTGTATGAAACTCTTTCATCATCTTTCCTGATATATTTAAATGCAATATATTTAAACTGTTGCACGAGTAGTAGTGTGATTATGGCTGTATAACGGCACTGGTAAGAGTAGGGCATTAGTGTCCCGCAAGTGATGATATATAGCCATATCGCACTGCTACAAGTGTGATTATTGTGTTTATACAACAGTTCGATGGCATAATCATGTTATAAAAAAAATAAAATTTAACACGGTGAGTCTGAAAAACCTTATGTAAGTGGAACTACTTTCTTCCGCCATTCCTTCACATCTCTAGCTGACGTCATAACAGCAGAAACCATTACTAGATCACTAACATCACTTTAGAGTTTGTATTTGAATGATTCTCTAGCGTAATGTATAAAGTAATGACAAAACAGGAGATTTTGCTCACATTTTAGGATTATAAGGCTGAAGGGCATGAAATGCCATCAGTCTAGAGGCATTTATTTCTCTTTTGCAATCGGGATATCACTATAATTAACCTCGTAAAAGCCAAAGCAACACAATCACAATCAGCAAAAATCAAATTAATGTTGTGTTAGCGATAAGGAAAAATGCTAAATGCATGCAGGCATTTCCTCCTACTTTCTGTTTACTGAACTAGTCTGCAGTAACGAAAACAGGAGACTCATTAAAAACAAACAGATGACCAACCAAAAAGTAACTCCGGGTTATAGAGTGGCCAACACAGAATACATACATTCCTGATATGCGAGTCCCATCTCACACTATGATATAAATACAGCACTACAACATACAAAAGAGAGAGATCCTTTTAAATAAACTGCATAGTTGCAATCTAAACAACTACATTCTACACTAAAAAGCCTCAAAACTACATTATGTTGTCCAACAACATCAATATTTGTCAAACTGTAGAGTGTTCTTATGTGTGTGGAGTAATAAACAAGGGTGAAGCCGCTGTACGAGTTCTGATATTGTAGAATATCGCACAGCTATCAGCCAATCAGATTCGAGAACCAGACAGAACCGTTGTGTGTGTGTTTATATATATATATATATATATATATATATAATTAAATATCTTTATGAAATGCTTTTTTCATGATTTGGTGAAATATGTATGTGTTATATTAATAAATAATGATTGTGTTTTGATGAACGATATAATTATAAATAATTAAAGCATTTTTTAACATGCATAAGTGGTCAATATAGTCTACTAAAATAAATGCTTGGTAATTTTAAAATGCTGTTTCTAACGTATTAATTTGTAAGTCTGGCATATTTCTTTAATGAACCTTAAATAACAAAAGCAAATATAGCGTAAATTCTTCCATAAGGTCTTGGTTACACTGTGAAAGGTTGTTATACATCAGAATAGAGTCATGTTTTTGAAAAAAAGAAAAAAAAGAATATGTAAAGGTTTGTGAGAAATTAGCCAATTAAACTTTGCAAAAATCCTTCGAAAATGTCTGACCATTATGACCATTAATTTGTAATAATATGCACCAGTTAATGAAACATAATAAGACCATTTAAATGTTTCAAAAAAGTAGCTAAAATCCATTTCAAGTCACTTTAGGGCTGTGCAATTAATTGAAAAAAAGAAAGGAAAACAAGAAATTGGCTGAAGTGAACCAGCAAATCTCCTCCATAGGCCAGAGGGCGCTCTTGCACAGAAACTCCAAACACCCACAAAGAAGAAACACAGGAAATCCCAAGCATTGCATTAGAAACATAAGATTAAATGGGAGATTGGCATCATGGATGTGCAGCCGACAACTCTGCAGCAATTGGGTGAAGCTATCATGTTAATATAGACCAAAATCTATAAGGAAAATTTCCAGTGCCTTGTTGAATCTATGCCACAAGGGATTAAGGCAGTTCTGAAGGCACAAATGAGTCCAACCCGGTACTAGTAAGTTGTACTTAATAAAGTGGCCAGTGAGTCTAAATCACACTTTAATGTTATTAACTGACTTTACTGAATAAATGCACATAAACCTCACCTTTGAGTAATCCTCCAGCCCTAAGCCACATTTGACTTAAATGCGAGGGGTTCATTGCTCCAGTTATTAATTATTTTATCATGTCATCTGGAGGCTTTATTGAAGCAGTTATTCTTTAGAGACTTCACACTTTAAAATATCATCATGGCGGGAGACAGTTAAAAGTTTTATTCGTAATATTTTCACAGTTCTCCATTATCAATAAATTATAGAAGCTGGAGTGATGTGCAGACGTGTTACATCAGGTTTCCTTCTGTTCCCGAATGAATCCGGTTCACTGTTGCTGCTTCGGTAGTTTGTCCGAATGCATTTGTCTCCTGACTTGCGTGATGTTGTGTGTTGTGTGTGTGTGGTAGACTAATGATTCCTGCCTGTGGATGTGTGTTTGTGGTGTGTGTGTGTGTGTGTGTGTGTCCATGTCTTCCTGAATTTGTTGTTGCCTGTCTGAGTGTTTTCCCTCTGTCTTGCTCTCTCGTTAGTGCTGTGTATTTTATTTTAAGGATGAGGTAAACACATTGTGTGTGCGATTGTGTCTCTTTCCACATTAGACACACGGGGTAAACTGTGGGCCAGTTGAAGGGACCTGGGAATTTGGAGAGTGTTAACGTAAATATTTACAAATCAGACAATCAGCAGAACATGGATACCAAAAAGAAGTTTACTTGTGCGAGAGGTCTTGTGTGTTTGTGTACGTTTATGCCAGCTTGCTATATGGGATTGTTAATGTGTGTTTGTGTGAGAGAGTGTGTGGCACAGGCACTCTAGTTTGTCTTTGTATCCAATACGCACCAGCTGCCATTTGTGTTTAGAGACGTATGTGTGTGTGTGTGGTGGTTTTGGTTTGGATCTTTGCCCTACATTTTATACTAACCCAGTTCAGTCAGCTGGAGTGTGTTTCTCTCCCCCGGCACATCAGCAGAATTAGCCAAATTTACCCAAACACTCGCAGCTCCCTCTAACTGTGTCAGTTGAAGGACAGACAAGCCTCTCTCTTTCTCTCTCTAGCTCTCTCTCTCTTTTTCTCTCTAGCTGTCCGTTCCTCCATCCATCCCTCAGTCTACCTGTCTGTATGTCTGTCTTTTCATTCCTTCATCCATCCATCTGTCCATCCTTCAAACCATCCATCCATCAATATACCTGTCTTTGTCTATCTATCCATCCATCCATCCATCAATCCATCCATCCATTCATCCATCCATCTGTATGTATGTCCACCCATTTTCCTTTCATACATCAATCCGTCTGTCTGTCCGTCTGTCTGTCAATCCACCTGTCTGTATGGTCATCCTTTCCTTCATCAATCCATCCTTCCATCCATTCATCCATCCATCAATCATTGTCTGTATGTCCATCCTTTCCCTCTTCCATCCACCTGTCTGTATGTCCACCCTCTTTCCTTCCTCTATCAATCCATCCACCTTTCTGTATGTCCACCCTCTTTCCTTCCGCCATCCATCCGTCCGTCCGTCCATCCATCCATCCATCCATCCATCCATCCATCCCTCCATTCATCAAACCACCTGTCTGAATGTCCATCCTTTCCTTCTTCCATCCACCCATCCATCTGTCTTTCTACCCTATTTTCTTCCTCCATCCAATCCAATCCATCCATCCATCCATCCCATCCATCCACCTGACAATATTTCCATCCTCTTTCATCCATCCATCCATCCATCCATCTATCCACCTCTCTGAGTCCACCCTCTTTTCTTCCTTCCTTCCTCCATCCATCATTCAACCATCAGTCAACCTGTCTTTATGTCACCCACTGGCCTTCATCCATCAATTCTTCCGTCCGCCCGTCAATCCACCTGTCTGTATGGCCATCCTTTCCTTTATTCATCCATCAATCCATCCATTCATCAATCCACCTGTCTTTATGTCCACACTTCTTCCATTCATTCTTTGTCCATCCATCCGCCTCTCAGACCATCCATCTGGCAATCCATCAATTAATCTGCCTATCTTTCTGTCTGTATGTCCATGCATCCATCCATGTCCATCCTCTTTCCTTCCTCCCTCATCCATCCATCCATCCATCTATCCATCCACCTGTCTATATGTCCACCCTCTTTTCTTCCTCTATCAATCCATCCATCCATCCCTCCATCCACCTGTCTGTATGTCCACTTTCCATCCATCCATCAATCCACCTGTCTTTGTCCACCCGTCTTACATTCATCCATTGTCCATCCATCCGCCTCTCAGACCATCCATCTGGCAATCCATCAATTAATCTGCCTGTCTTTCTGTCTGTATGTCCATCCTTCCATCCATGCATCCATCCATCCTTGTCCACCATCTTTCCTTCTTCCCTCATCCCTCCATCCATCCATCCATCCATCCATCCATCCATCCATCCACCTGTCTGTATGTCCACCCTCTTTTCTTCCTCTATCCATCCATCCATCCATCCCTCCATCCACCTGTCTGTATATCCATCCATCCATCCTTCCATCCGTCCATCCGTCCATCCGTCCATCCATCCATCCATCCGTCCGTCCATCCATTTACCTGTCTGTTTGTCCATCCTTTCCTTTCTCCATCCACCTGTCTGTCCACCCTCTTTCCTTCCATCCATCTATCCGTCCATCAGTCCGCCTGTCTGTATGTACATCCTTTCTCTCTTCCATCCATCTACCTCAACCATCTAGCTAGCTAGTAGGTAATCCATCTTCTCGTTTCTCCATCTGTCCATTTGTTTCTGTCCATTTGTTAATTTATTCATCTGTCTGTTGTTTTCTAGGGAGTTGCTAGGCCGAAACTAAGAGGGTTCAGGGTGGCTGCTAAGGAGTTATTCAGAATCTGTTTGACTGTTTATCTATCCATAAATCTGTTCATCAAGATGTTTCTTCTGTCAGGTTTTTGTCACTTTGATTTGTCACATTAGAATTTTATTACAATTTTATTATTTTTACAATTTTATTAGAATTAAAAACAAATAAATTCATAATCTTTGATATATTTCATTTATTCATTTATTTTATGGTTATGAAGTAAAAGAATTCTGAAGAGACTAATGAAAGTGAAGTAAAACTGAGACACTGGAAGCATAGAGAGAGTATGAAGTTCAGGTGATCAGAGCGAGTGAAGGAGAGCAGCGGGAGATTCATATCAGATAAATGTACATGTCTGAATCTATGACAACCAGTCACCTGGCAACAAGATAGACAAAAGCGTGGTTACCTCGGAGACCAAATGTGTCTGTCTGTCTCTTGAAAGAAAAAATTGGTCAGTGGTGTAGCGTGTGCGTACGTGTGTGTATGTGTCTGTGTGTGTGTGTCTGTGTGTGTGTGTGCGTGTGTGTGCGTGCGTGTGTGTGTGTGTGTGTGTTGGAGAACAGTTGCAGAATTTCTTTCAGTAAATGTTTGAGTGCCTGCAAAGCAAACATCTCTTTATTCCCAGTCTGCATTCCTCAGTTGTCTCATTATATGGGAGTCTCAAGCTAAACTGTTACTCATTCAGTAAAGTGCTGCATTTACCAGCAGTGATTTGCCTTATGCTAATGTAAACAAATTATATCTACATACTTACAGTACCACTTCATTTCAGGGTGTTTCATGACAGTAAATCACATGATAAATCAGATCGAGCTCCATTAATGCAGCTTTGTTCTAGTCTTTGGTATAAACAAAAACGTTTGGCTCGGATTTATACTCTGGCTAGATGTATAAAGCAAACAATAAATCTCTTTAAATCTCTTTAAATCAAAATCTCTTTATATAAATTATTTTGCTAAACATGGGAAACAGGAAATATTGAAGAACAGTTTTATGTTATGATTCATTAAACATTACAACTCAAAGCATAATTCTGATCATGTTTAAAAATGTACACACCAGTTTCAGATTGTTACATTTTCAGCTGCATTAAGAATAAATTTAATGTTTTATTATTGAAAGGGCAGTTGCTAAACTGTAAAAAATGTGTTGCTGCAGTCCCTTACATTAATTAAATTGGATAAAGACATTTTAACTTGCATTATTAAAGGTACACTATAAAGAAAATCTGGGTATACTTGAGCATTGTCGAAGAGTTCAGTACATGGAAATGGCCATAATGTGAGCCTCAAATACCATTGTTTTTTATTCTCATATAAAGTATGTGAGTGGAAAATCCCAGTGAAAAGAAGTCCAATCAGAAAACAATACAGACTTTTGAATAGCTCATGGAGAACGCCCCCAAGATTGGCATGTATTTTAAGTTATGTTTTTCATCGTCTAGACCTGACGAGCAGTCACATTTGGAAATTATAACAATATACATTTTTTTCACAAGGACACAATTATTATATAAAACTTAAGGTATAAAATTTCATTGTGCCCAACAATTTTCCACCCAGTCTTTAAGAGATTGATCAACTTTACACTGTACAGATAGGTGTTTATTGAAAAATGAAGCTGATACTTAATTAACTTATTTTAATAATAAGAACTTTGGTGTTGTCATCAAAGTAAAAGTCAGCTTTATTGTCAATTCAACAACATGTACAGGACATAAAGAATATCAATAGGACATACAGAGAATTGTAAGAGAGACAAGCCTCAACATGTTCACGCTCCATCATCTTGAGTGATCAAAACCACATTTTGATCATTGTCATTGTCATATCTTATTTCTAGTATCATTTTTCTACAGTACTCTGATTGATTTTGCTTTTTAACTAATTCTAGAATACAATATTCCACAAAATATTCCTATAAATAATGTGACAAAAACACAGAAAAATTATATTTTTGTCATTTTCAGTTGACTTTTGATCTCCAATTAGTTTGCCTGCTCTGGTTGAAACCTTCCTGACCTCGCAAGGCATTCAGAAATCGCTGTTCTCATGTTCTGCCGAGACTGATCTCTCTTAACCTATCAACAGCATGTCTGCCTTTGATTTCTATAAGTAGTCGCTCATCCACAAAGGTCAAAGTTTATTAGAGAATCTTGCCAAGGAGACCAGCTGAACAAAGAGTTGGTGACCTTCAAAGCTGTTGACTGCTAAATTAGGAGCCATTCAAATATCTGTTTGACCAGAGTGGCATGTGGAGATGTTGTGATGACTGATGAGATCACGAAGAGACAAGGCTAACTTTCAGAGGATTAGGAAGGAAAACACACAAGGCAATTCAGAGCGGGATGTTCTAGCAGTAT